>NC_069504.1:659909922-660224922 GCF_027579735.1 Bombina bombina
TTATGTTATCTGGCGGTGCTGGAAGTATTTTGTATTCTTTGATGGAAAGAGACATAAAAGTGTCAGATATCAGCCATCCATATTCCAGGTTTGGAGAACTGGGAAGCGGATTTTCTGAACAGACAGACTCTTCACTCCATGGAATGGTCTCTAAACCAAGAGGTGTTTTGGGAGATCATCTGCAGGTGGGGGTGTCCAGAGATCTGATGGCTGCCCGTCTCAATGCCAAACTACTGAGATATGTCTCGAGATTGAGAGATCCTCAGGCGGAGTTAGTGGATGCCTTAGTAGTTCTTTGGCATTTCAATCTATTGTATCTTTTTCCTCCAATTGTTCTGCTGCCATGAGTGGTAGCTTGAATCAAACTGGAGGGAATTTCAGGGCTCCTGTTAGCTCCTGCGTGGACACCCAGGACTTGGTATGCAGACCTAGTTAGAATGTCATCTGCTCCTCCATGACAAGTTTCCTTAACAGCCAGACCTTCAGGCACTGGGTCAGTTCTATTAAAATCTAGATTCTCTGAGGCTGACTGCATGGAGATTGAACTGATAATTTTGTTGCAGCAGTTGATACTCAGGCATGCAAGCCCATTACCAGATGTATTTACCATAAGGTGTGGAGGGCTTATCTGTCTTGTTGTGCGGAATTTGGGTTTTCCTTGGGACAAGGTGAAGACTCCATGCATCCTTCAAATTCTTCCGGATGGTTCTTAAAGGTCAGTATTCTTCGGTTTTGTTGTATAAAAGTTGGCTTGTTTGCCATATATTGTGTATTTTGTCCAAGCTATTGCTAGAATTAGACCTGTTTTCAAAACTATTGCCTCTATGGAGCTTTAATGTTGTTCTTAGAGTGCTTCAACAGGCTCTGTTTAAGTCTATGCATTCTATTGATATTACGTTACTAACTTGGAAAGTGTTATTTATGTTAGCTATGTCCTTTGCTCATAGAGTTTCAGAATTGTCTGCCCTCCAGTATGATCCTCCTTATCTAGTATTCCATTCGGATAAGGTTGTTTCAACTAAAAATATCAGTCAAGAAATTGTTGTCCTGTCTCTCTGTCCCAATCCTTCTTCCTCTAAGGAGAGGCTATTGCATAATCTGGATGTTGTCAGAGCTTTAAAGTTTTATCTTCATGCTACCAAGGAATTTCATCTATCATCTTCATTGTTTGTTTGTTATCTGGTAAGTGCAAGGATCAGAAGGCCAAATCTTTTACTCTTTCCTTCTGGCTCAGAAGTTTGATTTGCATGGCTTATATAGATGTTTCTCAGCAGCCTCCACCCGGATTACGGCACATTCTACCCGTGCAGTGTCTACTTCCTGGGCCTTCAAGAATGAAACTTCAGTTGAACAGATTTGCAAGGCTGCTTCTTTGCATACTTTCATGAAGTTTTACTGATTTAATGTCTTTGCCTCAGCAGAGGTGTCTCTTAGGAGAAAGGTTCTTCAAGCAGTGGTGCCTAGTAATTAAGGACTGCCTTCTCTAACTTTCCCTCCCTAAAATTTTCGTGGACTCCTTAGCTTGTGTATTGGTTTCCCATAGGTTATGAATTAATTAGTGGACTCTCACTGCCATTAGAAGGAAAATATAATTTATGCTTACCTGATAAAATTATTTTCATTCTTGGCAGTGAGAGCCCACTGTGTGGGTGTATGTATATATATATATGTGCGTGTGTGTGTATATATATATATATAATGTGTATATATATATATATATATACACTACTGTGCAAAAGGTAGGTAGGAAAATGCTTTTTAAAGTAAGAATGCTTTCATAAATATAATTGTTAATAGTATATATTGTTATCAATTTAGAAAAAAATGTAAAGTGAGTAAACAGAAGAAAAATATAAATCAAATCAATATTTATTGTGGCCATCCTTTGCCAAAATGGCATAAATTCTTCTAGGTGCAGAGTCAGTGGTTTAGTAAGCATATAGTCAGGTACATGATTAAACAATTATATCAAACAGGTGCTAATGATCATGAATTTAATATGTAGGTTGAAACACAATCATTAACTGAAACCAAAACAGCTGTGTAGGAGGAGCACAACTGGATGAGTAACAGCCAAACTGAGATTGCTAGTTCTGCACCATGGCATGATGCTTAGCAGCAAGACGCAAGGTAGTTATACTGCATCAGGAAGGTTTCTCTAAGGCAGAAATTTTAAGGCAAACAAATGGTTTCCAGATGTGTTGTCCAAGCTCCTTCTGAAGCTTTTTTTAGAAACGTCATGATTGAGGACCATAAATGCTGTGGTCAGCCAAGTAAACAGTGCAGCAGATGAAAGACATGTTTACTTCCCTTCTCAATTGGAAGATGTCTAGCAGTGCCATCACCTCAGAATTGGCAGAAACCAGTGGGACCCTGGTATACCCATCTATTGTCGGAGAAGTCTGGTCAGAAGTGGTCTTCATGGAGGACTTGCAGCCAAAAAGCCATACCTCCTGATGTGGTAACAATGCCAAACGACTCAAGTAAGCACAAAAACATAAACAAAAACAGCAGAAAGATAGCAGCAGGTGCTCTGGACTGATTAATCAACATTTGAAATATTTGGCTGTAGCAGAAGGCAGTTTGTTTGCTGAAAGCTGGAACAAGAATGAATATCTGCAGGCAACAGTGAAGCATTGTGGAGGTTACTTGCAAGTTTGGGGCTGCATTTTTCTGCAAATGAAGTTAGGGAGTTTGTCAGAATTATGGTATCCTCATAGCTGAGTACAGGCAGATACATATCTATCATTCAATACCATCAGGGAGGCCCCAGATTTATTCTGCAAACAAACAACCAGTCATTAACAACCATCTTCAGCGTAAAGAAGAACAAGAAGCCCTGGAAGTGACGGTATGGCCCCCACAGAGCCAGATTTCAACATCATCAAGTCTGTCTGGGATTACATGAGGAGACAGATGCAACAGAGGCTGTCAAAATCCACAGAACTGTGGTTCATTGTCTTGAGTTCCTTAAAAAAACTGTGTGCAAGTGTACCTAGAATAAATGCTGTTTTAAAAGCAAAGAGTGGTTACACCAAATAATGATGGGACTTACATTTTTCTTCTGTTCACTTTGCATTTTGTTAATTCATAAAAAAATAAACCTTTTACTTTCTTACTTTAAAGTTTTTTTGCTTTACAACTTTTTTTTCATACCTGTCTAAAACTTTTGCACAATAGTGTGTATGTAGCCAGATGACAGATTAATTGCACAATTTAATATAAAATGATTTAATGATATTTTGTGCAACACACATTGAAATAAATACAATTTAACTAATTTTATCTTTATAGTTATTTAAATTTTATCTTGTCGGGCAGTAAAATCAGCCAGTTGGGCCACCCATTAAAAAGGTGCTGGGGAGAACACTGTATATGCGTGTGTGCGCATATATATATATATATATATATATATATATATTTTCAGGAAGAAACACCAACTCAATAACTTGTTAGCTTGTTCTTTGGCGATTTACCACCCGGGAGCAGCTTTTTTTTGCCTAATAATACTTTTCACAGAGAAGAACTTTCCTGAAGTATATATCTGTCTGATCCCGCCTAACAAGGTTAGTCCAGCCCTGAAATACCAGGCAGTTCCTCTCTGTACAAGAAACATGGCAACCCCAGATGATCTATTCAGCTTTTACTGGGCATTATCAGTGAGGTGCTGCCATATTCCTCTAAGCACATTGAGCAAAAAGTCCACGTATGGTTCCCCTTAGGGGAATATATATATATATATATATATATATACACACACATACATACATACATACAAACAAGTTCAGCTGTTTTAAAACACATTTTAATGATTCATAGATCTACTAGTTAATCCAGCTAACAAAAGCTGATTGGTATATGTAAATAATTAATGCAATTGATTCTTGCTTTTCTTGTTCTGTTCTATACCTTGCTGCAGATCGTATTTAATAATGTAATTATCTAGAATAATTGGAAATGTAATGCATTAGAATGTTTGATTTATTTCTAAAATGTGTTTGCGTACAGAATTGTCGAGAAAGGTGGGAACTTCATTTATGTGTTGCATCAAAAGTCAGTACAGAAATTCTGCCTAATTGTTGAAGGGATGTGTCACCATTTTGTTTTTTCTTTACTTATACTTGCAATACACCTGGGAAATTCTAGCAACTGTTATTTTTATCAGGTGTTATTTTAGCAATATAGTTATATTTATTTTGATCTCTGTTTTTATTCAAACTGTGTTCATCTTTCTTATCTTTGTTTTTTGAACAACATAGCTATTAAATAATAGCTTATATAAAGTATTTGGCACGTAAAATATAAATATAAGCAGCTGATAGAAAATTATTTATATTTTAGACCTTATTAAAATATAATTAAAATGATTTATTAAAATATTGTAGTAATTTCTAGATTTAATGACAGATTTCATTATAATTAGCTAAGAATTATTTTGGAAAAAGATGTACTTGCCATGGGTAACTTTAATGGCCTTTTACTATATAAATGTAATATTAAAATACTTCTTTGCAGACTTAGCATGTGTATATTATAACAAGCAGGCGAGTGGTGGATGTCTGTCCTCTTTGCTTCTGCAGATATATTTTGTAGAAGTTTACTATCATTGGCTGCCTCCAGCTTTCTCTCTATGGTTTAGCTATAGCCTGGAAAAGCTAGTGACATGAGCCAAAATACCAATGAACAAAGCTAGTAAGCATCTATGCCATTCAGTGCTGCCCTCTTCGCCTTCACCCTCTGTTTGGCATTTTTCCCCTCCATCACTTTTCCTGTGTCTTTCTGTTATATATTTATTATTGCCGCTTACTGTTTTTTTAACAAGTGATACTGCAGTGAAGATTTCCAGCCTTATTTATAAAGCACTGCTAAACGATTAAGGACATTCCATTCAACCTAAATGAATGGGGCATTCTGTACCCTATGCGGTTGCACTGCTTTGTAAACATGGCACCACCAGTGCAGAGTATGTACCCAGCTATCTGTATCAGAGCAATCTGTAATGTGTAAAGTCTGTAATCTATGCATGTTAGTATTCCATACTGGATAGCGCATGTCTTTGTATTCCCCTCCAAATGCTTCAGTACAGATTTTCCCTTCTGATGTTGATTTTTTTGTGAGTTTTATATGCTGCTGTTAACCAGTTGAGTGCATATTCCTTCCCAGCATTTGTAATTATCAATGAAGTGTTTATTCATAATTTGTATTGAGCCAATCCCTAGTATATGATAAATATATGCATTGCAACTCATTTTAATAAATAGTTTTCCTATTTCAGGTTCTTTCTGAAACCTCATCTAAAGCTGGAGGTTACCGTCTCTTCTCCTCCTATGCCAGGCACCCCTCAGACATGAAGCAGAGTGGCTTAGGTATGTTATACACCCGTCTGTATTTGCTTCCTTGTCAAAATAGATGCACCTTTTTTTTAGACTTTTACTTGTCAAAGAAATCAATGTTCATATATCATGGAGTTAAGTATCTATAGGAGTATAGGTGAAAGTTACATTTTGATGATGGTGGTGAATATTATGTGTATTATGAGAAGACTGCAGAATGATGTCTTGTATAATGCATGCTTTTCTGTATATAAAATGTATTTTTCTAACACTGTATTATTTTTTTAGTTCATTTTATATTATAGTATGTTCAAAACCACTATACATTAAGCATTGTTATACTATATTTAGCTGGTCAGCCTGAGCCTTGTGAGCACATGTAGTTTCTCACCATCATGGGGTCTATGATTGGTCAGCTGTTGGTAAAGGAGGTATTTCACTTTAATCCCTTCTTTGTTTAAAAAAGAAAAGCAACACATTTTATTTTTTATCGCACCTTTGATTTGACCTAAGGATATACAGTATGTATCTATATCTTAGCATTAAGGTAGACCAAGCTCTATTGTAATGAGCAGTCTTTGTGTCCAAATGCAACAATCAACCCTATGGAGCCAAAATGTTTATTGTAGTATGTTAGAAATGATCAGGCAAACATAATCATAACAGAAAAGAGATATTAAGATTTGCAATAACCGTCTGTGTATTAGCAAAAGAACACTGAAACAATACAGTGATTACCAATGAAGCGCCATCCCAAGCATAATTAGTTGTCCCCAACTGATTATTATACAACTAATAACAAGCATGGAATAATGTAAAATAATACTGTTAAGAAAATAAAGATGCATAAACTTTCTGAAGCGTATAGATTCTTAGTTGTGTGGCTATAAAGAAAAAATCATGAACAAGGGGTCATGATCTCAAGCTGAATGGTAGTAGGTTCAGGAGTAATTTGAGGAAGCACTTCTTTACAGAAAGGGGGATTGATTCATGGAATAAACTTCCATTAGAAGTGGTAAAGACCAACACTGTGGGGGACTTCAAGAATGCCTCGGATTAGCATAAGGCTATCCCATAAAATAGATAAGTTTACGCTTTTAGGAAATTTTGGCCCGACTTGATGGGCCTATGTTTCTTATCTGTCATCAAAATTTAAATTTCTATCTTCCTCGTTTGTGACACTGCAGGTATGTTACTTGTATAACATGGAAGAGTTGTTTGGGTTGTCACTAGGGGCAGGATAAACTCTTTGACCTACTATTCATTTATCAAGCCCTTCTCCTCCTTTGACTGCAGGTTTGCCCAAGAGAACTTGCAGTCAGGATTTATCAAGCAGCGCTCATCAGACTGCTGCTACCCTACTCTGTTCTCCACCTCTTAGGTGGAGAATTTCAATCTCTTCGGTCTCGTCCGACCGGGGAGATTGACAGCTCCTGCCCGCTCGTGAAAGGCTGTTCGCGGGCAGGAGGTGGGGTTGCACACAAGTGCAAACTTCCAGCAGTGGATTTGCAAATATATACACCGCTGTCCGCCAAGGATTGATAAAACTATCTCTTTATGTCTGGATATACCTCAGCTGACTTCTTACAAAGGTATTTATGCTTTGGGATAAAGAGGACTTGACATTTATAGATTACAAAAGAGAGAAGAAAGCTTTATTTCCCATTATTATAACAATTATATAAAAATGGTGTGCAGATATCTGTATATAAATTCTATATTATTGACTCAATTCCACCTGTGTTAAATTGTCAGTGTGGTGAGTATAGTCTGTTTATTCTTGTGAAATTGTTGCCCACGTGTCTCTCTCTCTCTTATTTTTTTTTTAACTGTGTCCCTTCAGTTCATATTTTTTTATTTAAATCCCTCAACTTAAAATGTCCCTTTTTGTTGAATCCTGCTTCCACATTCATATTAATAATTGGTTAATTCTAATATATTAACTATAATATTATTAATAATGAAACAACTTTTCTAATGAAATGGTATGAATGCATTTACCTCCTTGTTAAAAGGACGGTTTACTGATTTTCAGTAGTTAGTATTTTGTTAAAAAGCACATTTTCTAGGTAATCATTTTTATATTATCAATTTTACATCAACTGGATCAGTATAGTTAGTTTATTTTACCATGATTAGGTTGGTGGTATAAGTGTTTCTAAATGTCACCAAAGCCTAATAGCTAAAAATGTAATCTGAACACAAGTTATGGATGGCGTTGATGTTAAAATAAAATTAGTGCCAATTTGTCTGTACTAAGCCTTTAAGATGATACTGCTTACTAACATAATGATAATAGCTGCTTTCTGCCTAACAGACTTTCCTATTTGCTAACACAGTCAGCACTATTGTTTCTTTAAGTGTGCTATGGTCACCTGTGTCTAAAACAAGCAGACTTCTTTTAAGGAAAGTTAATTTAAAAATGAACTAAGCATTATACTATCCATACAGCTAAATCATTCTAGGAATATATTTCATACCTCATATATGGCTCTTTATTTGAGGCACAGTTTGATTAAGTAGACTTGAAGACTTACATTAATAACTATGTTAAAATGTGTTTTGTATGAAAAGGTTAGGGCTGAGACAGGTGTGTATACTGATATAACTAGCAGTAAATGCATGTTTGTGCACAATTGTTGCCAAAGGATCATTTTTATATTGGCTGATGAGGACAAGACCCTTGGGTCTGTTGGTGTGTAGGGTTACTAATCACATGAATATCTGATTTCTTAAAACAACAATATTCTTTTTGTTTTACCCGTATTCATGAAAGGGAAATGAAAGTTAAAATTATATTTTCATGAATCAGATTGAGCATATCACTTTTAAAAAAATAAAACAACTTTTCAACTCACTTATGTCATTAGATTTCTTTATTTCCTTCTTTTGGCTCCCTGGTTGAAACTTGGCCTTTTAATGAGGGCATACAGAAGAAGGCTCCGGATACATATATTCATATTTGGCTTTTCTGTGGTGTCTATTGGAATATTTTCATTGTTTTTTTAAGTGCCACTTTGTTACCTTTTTTAAATATATTATCTAATTAAAAGGTAACTTTTATGTTTGGTAACATGTTAGATAATTGATTGTGTTAAGTGAGTGCCAGTTAGTGTATCGTTTTCATTGCTAAACTGTTTTTTTTTTATTTTTATATATATATATATAACACACTAGGCAGTATTCTCCACAGAGTAGCCAGATGGGGACAGTGTAATACTTTCTAATATTATAACATTTTATGCTATGCAAAGCACAAATTGATTGCATAATTTAACATACATTTATTTAATGATAATTTGAGCAATAAATATTAAGAGAAAATAATATTGGCCAATTTTAGCTTAATTTTGGTGGTCAGTAATATCAGCTGGGTGGTGCACGCATTAAAAAGGACCTTGGAAGAACCCTGCTAGTATTATTCCTGGTTGTTGGAAATATCTGGAGCTATGTGTGTTCTCTGCCTACTGCAGCGCCCTCTACAGCTTGCCTGTATAATAACATTGCTGCACACATTGATGCCACATAGTTCTAAATATATTTACACTCTAGAGCCTACTACAGTATGTCATCATGGAAAGGGGCAAAGTTTTAATTAAGGAGGCAAAGAAAAAAATAGTAAATTTGATAACAGGAGGATATTGGAAAGTCACTCTAAGATTGTAAGCTCTTCATGAATGATGAAAGTTTCTTTTTGACTTCCATTTTACTTTAAGCTAAATGTTAGAATATCTGGCTACAGAGAAAATGTAAAATATATCTTGTATATTGTTTTTTAAAAATGCCCATCATAAAATATACTGTACAGTTTTAATGTTATGTAAATCTAACTTTACTTGTTTTTTTAGGAAACTGTATCCTTTTAAGGATTTTTAACCACTTTATTCATTGTCAATCCATTTGTTTACATCTCATGTGAGAACAGATGAGTTTATGATAACTTTGTCCCTTTACCTAGTCTAATGCTGAACCTTTTTACTTCATCGTAGTTATGAATTTCATGTTATAATCGTGTTCCTAATTCAATTTTATTTTATTATTCATTATATTTGGTAGTTTTATTCAGTCTTATATTTGCCGCTGGTAAAATGTAAATGTGCATTTCATTATTTTTGTATTTTGTGCATTATTTTGAATCATTATAATATAAGCTGCATACAACCCTCATATTTGAGGAACAGGAAGCTTTTTGCACCTTGTAAACTAATACAGGTACAAATCCCCAAATCCGGAATTCCAACATCCTTAATGATTCAGAAATCCAGACTTTTTTCTTTAATATTTGTAAAATTACAGTTTTTCCCCACCAGTAGGTCGCCATTTTTTTATGCCTTCATGTGTGAATCACTATGATTGGCTGAAAAGGTCTGTCTTCTTGTTGATGGGGAAAGATAGTAAGCTTAATATATTTATAATACAGTATTACATTAATCTTGTTGATGCCTGTTCCTATTTTTTATTTTTGGTGCATGCAAAAAATCTAATAAATAACGCACGCCATTCTATTAAAGTGAAGTGCAAATTTTAGTCTATATTTATTCATTTACTATCTTTCTGATGGTACTATGCATGCAATAGTGTTAAAAATGATATGACTACCTTCAACCTGCATGTATAAGCTGTATTATAACATGTAAATATTGCCTAAATAAAAAAGATATAGTTGTTCACACTTGGTCCAATCCCCTCTCTAAGCTGTCTCATTTTACAGAAGCAAATATACAAATATTCCAAATTCCAAACCTTTTCTGGTCCCACAGCAGTTTGGATAAAGGGTTTTGTACCAGTACTGTGCTATGGTATCTTATGTCAAATAACTCACATTGTCTTGTAAAGTGCTGTAGATTTTTGTCATTAGTTGAGTAGTTCCTGATAATCTGTTCCATTGCTTTCTTTTCAGATATGGTCATTTTCTCTTTGGTTTCTCTCTAGAATGCTGGTCACATTACCTTTTGATTTTGGTTTTCAATTCATCTCTGCAGTTTTGTTTTCCCATGTTCTCTATATATATTGATTTAGTCTATTTGTTCTTTATATGCCATTCATGCTTCTTATACATCAGCTCGACAAGGTTATCATTTGATAACGTGCTTGTATGCTTTTTGCTTTTTCTGTGACTGCTCGCTAGTGTGTAGACCAAAGCAAAATGTATGGTTACATAGCTTTCATTCAACATATGGCTTTCCATTTTGTAGTCCTTTTATTGAGAATTTAAAACTTTTGGGACATGTTCTCCCATATGTTCGTCATCTTTTCATAACTGGGAGGTAAGAACGCCCTCCAGTGACTCAGCCAGGTTTTATCCTCTTCTGTCCTTTTCCCCTTTAAATTAAAAAAATAAGTATAACCTTTAAACTAATACTACTAAAACATAATTTCATAAAAGGAAACCCAAATGTGTTTATTATAGCCGCTTAGTGCAGTGTAATAAAACAATCAATTTGGTTCCCAGTAGCTTGCATGTAAAATAAAGCCATTTCCCACACCTCCCCTTTTAATTACTTATATTAAAGTTTTCTAGTGGAGTGCCCTAGGAATTCCCAGTTTGCTCTGATGTCACTGAATAATCTTTTACTAAATACAGATAGAATCCTGTTTCATGGATTGCAAATGAAGATCAATAATACTGCAAAAGGAAAGATCCACAGTTAACTGTGATGATGTGTCTAAATGGCATGTTGTGGATCTGTGTGATTACTAACCACCATCACCCACCTTTCCAGGATCACAGTGCACTGGTCTGTTCAGCACCACAGTGCTAGGAGGCTCCTCCAGCGCTCCAAACCTACAGGACTACGCACGCAGCCACCGTAAAAAAATCAGCGCCGCTGCCAGCCTGACTTACAAAGACGGTATGTGTGTTTTAAAGCCAGCTGCATTATATGTCCGTGCCCAGTGGTCAACCTTACTGATCAGTCTTTGGAAAGGAGGGTTTTCCTGCATGTGTAGAATCTAATGTTGTAGTGACATCAAACAAAAACAAATGTTTTGTAAATGGAGCTTGGCCACTAATGCATTAAGCAATACAATAACAGGGCTGATGTTAGCTTTGCTGTAAACTTTACTGAGTTCCACAGGAGATCAGAACATTTTATTAAGCCAGTGTTTGTTACAAAACGGTCAGAAGAGAAGCAAAATGTAGGAATAAATATGGTTTTATCTGCTTCATATGACACAACAATTATATGATGCACACTGTTCATAATATCACTATGCACAGATATAATCTGGAACTTTTGCATTTAACTTGCAGTATTATACAATAGATAGCTGATAATTATTTGAATAAATGAGAGATAGTGTGATCAGGAGCCCTTATTCTGTTTAAGAAAATAATATCAAATACCTGCAAGTATTAAGGTTTTCCTCATATGCTACTTTGAAGGAAAGTCAATATGTTTTGAGGGCTTGACAATGTATTTTTCTTCCTGAAGGTTATTCTGTTTTCCATTACATTTTCTTTTTCTGGCTAAATCTGCAGTTTAGACTTTGCTATGGACAGGCATCTGAAATGTACAAAATAAACTAAGAGGATGTTTTCCATAGTCTTCAGCAATAGGGTATAATTCTGCTTGAGTAACATTTCACCTTCAACATATTTGTTCCAGTGGCTTAATTTAAGGTAAGGGGACCTGTTTGTCCCTGAGCTGCTACTGTAAAGTATTGCACACATACACTGTTCTCCATTTTATCTAGAAATGTGTCTCTGTAGTATATTAATTCTTTAGCTCTATTGACTGCTCTCACTCCCAGTGGATTCATTAAGTACAAAGCATCAAGAAAATGTTTCATCATTCACACAAATGGGAAATTTATCTTCCCTTAATATTCCTTTCAGGAATTCTCTATTGGCTGCTTGAAAAACATTGAACAAAGCTTACTTCAGGAATTTTAAAAGGGGTTTATCTATTCTATACATATTCAAATGTCCAATTACTTTGCCTAAATTAACCTGATAATGAATTGGTAAACAAAATGTGGAGAAAATGTTAATTAAGTATTACATTCTCAGATTAGTGTAGTTACTCTTGTAGCACTAATCACTGTATTGTTTTCCATTAGTTTTTACATTTTTAATAATTTAGCAATGGTCTATACTTGATGAAAATTCTGTAGTAAGCACAGGTTCATACACTGCTGGTGGAACTGAATTCATTTCAGCATTTACTGAGTAAAATGATACTGTGGTTAAAGGGACACTGAACCCAAATTTTTTCTTTCATGATTCAGATAGATCATGCAATTTTAAGCAACTTTCTTATTTACTTCTATTATCAAATTTTCTTCATTCTCTTGGTATCTTTATTTGAAATGCAAGAATGTAAGTTTAGATGCCGGCCCATTTTTGGTGAACAACCTGGGTTGTTCTTGCTGATTGGTGGATAAATTAATCCACCAATAAAAAAGTGCTGTCCACAGTTCTGAACCCCAAAAAAAGCTTAGATGCCTTCTTTTTCAAATAAAGATAGCAAGGGAATGAAGAAAAAATGATAATAGGAGTAAATTAGAAAGTTGCTTAAAATTGCATGCTCTTTCTGAATCCCGAAAGAAAAATTTGGGTTCAGTGTCCCTTTAAGGATAGAGTTTCTTCAACTTTTTCCATCTGGGACCCCTTTTTGCATTGTGAGCCCCATTATTATAATGTAGTTCAAAACTAACCCCTTATCAGACTGTTATACAATTTTTATAGAGGTTCAACTTTTATAGGTATTGCTAATCAGTAACAGTTTGTCTAACCCAGGGGTTTTCAAACTTGTCCTCAGGTCTCCCTAACAGCCCAAGATTTTCAGGATTACCTTGGGTGAGAGTAGACTAATAATAACCATGGTTACTAATCAGCTGATTGTTTTACCTATGCTCTAGTCCAGATATCCTGAAAATCTGGCTTATTAGAGAGGCCTCAGGACAGGTTTGGAAACCACTGGACTAACTCAATGTATCTTCCATGTAAGCTTCTACCCGCTTGTGGTTATGAGCAATGCCCATGCATTTGAGGAGGTACAACATTATTATGTGTTTACCGCACATTAAAGGGACATGAACCCCAAAATTGTTCTTTCGTGATTCAGAAAGAACATGTGATTTTAAACAACTTTCCAATTTACTTTTTTATCTAATTTGCTTTATTCTCTTAGTATCATTTGTGGAAACGCATACCTAGACAGACTCCGTGTCTACAATGCATTACTGGGGGAGCTAGCTGCTGATTGATAGCTGCAATTTTTTTTATTTTCATTGGTTCACCAAATGTGTTCAGATAGCTCCCAGTAGTGCATTGCTGCTCCTTCAACAGGAGAATTAAGCAAATTTGATAAAATAAGTCAATTTGGAAAGTTGTTTAAAATCACATGCTCTATTTGAATCATGAAAATAAGAAATATAGATTTTGGGTTTCATTTACCTTTAAGCAAAATATGGGGGGGGGGGGGTATTCATACCCACTCACACTCCTACAAACACACAGTCACTCATACACTCACAACACACACACTTACAGTACATTGTCAATTGTTGTGGGAACCCTCAAACATTTTTAAGGGACCCCCCATAATTTAAGGAGCACTGCCTTAGGAAATATTAGGTACATTTGGAAGTATGTGTAGGATTTATGATTTAGATATGTTTTGAAATACATTGTAGACTCATCATTTGTCTTTTGATAATTGGTAATAGCTTCATAAAATAATATATTCTCAGATTATCAATGGAAATTATACAAAGGTGTACAAAGCAAAATGTTTTGTGTACAAGTGAGTGGAGGTGTTCTACATTGGTGCTTGAGAAGAGCATAAATAAGAGTCAGATAATTTTGTGACTTTTTATTTTACAGGTATAAATGCATTGATAAATACATTCAAGCTAAACATTTCATCAAGATTTTTTTTAAAAACAAAAATATCTGAATATATTATGAAATCATATGATCCTCACTGGTGGGTATATTGCTTTGTGCCACTAAGAGAAGATGAAGGGGAAAAAAAATCATAGAAATATTCATGATTCCTCTCCTCACTGTTGTTTTAGCTTCTTTTGTACCAATTTAGAATATGATATCTTAGGCTGTAGCTCTGCTCTAGTCTAAGCTATGTGATATCTGTAATGCAGGGGTAATATACTTCCCTGTCTGCCAGTCTTGGGCTCATGAGTTAATTGGTTCCCTTTTCCCTTGGAATCTATTGTATCTTCATTTCAGTTATGTTGTTAGCAGAAGGTACTCCTTTAGATTTAAGCTTTCAGTGTCTCCTCAAGTCCATTCATTTCGGCCTAAACAGAATGTGTCATCTGATTCCCATAGGATTTTTTGGATATGAGCTGTTCTTCTAGTAATTCTTCTCCCCCACTTGTTGAAGGTACTAGCATAGTGTCCTGTAATCTTGTGATTTTTGTGTCAATAAACTTGTAGTGTTTACCTGATCTGTAGTGCTGCAACTCTATTTATATGAATAGTTCTACTGTCTATAGGACTTAAAGTGAATGTATATTTTAATGAATAAGTGCCCGGTTTTTAAAAATACTATTAAAAACAGGGGCACTTTCGTTCATCAAAGTTTACATTGCAGCGTTGAGCAAAGCAAGATCACCGATCCCTCGCCTGCTTCTCCTGCTGTACTTACACAGCAGTGACGAAACCGGCATCCTCCAATCACGGCGTGGCCTCACGAGATGGACGCTCTGGGGGGGAAGCCATGATTGGAGGAAGCCGGTTTCCTCATTGGTAACATCAGTACAGAGGAACTGCGGGCAGGGGATCGGCGACCCAGCTTTGCTCAAGAGAAAGGTAAGTATTTGTAAAAATACGCTGCAATGTAAACTTTCATGAATGAAAGTGCCCCTGTTTTTAATAGTATTTTTAAAAACCGGGCACTAATTCATGAGAGTTTACATTCACTTTAAATGACTATAGAGGAAAACTTTTCTACATACCAGCATAAAGGCTATGCTTTTGTGTGGCCTACATGTCAAGTTAAAATCCTGTGTGTACATGTTCTAAGTGGGAAGGGGTTTCTCATTCCCTTGTTTGTTTTAACATTTCTCAGAAAATTAGGTCTGTAACTAGCTGAAGATTCTAAACCTCTTGTATGTTTAAATATTCATTTTGAAATATGTTACACATTGAATAACAGACAAGTTTCTATCATTAAGGGATTTAATCCTGCAGCCTGCCCCTATTGAACTGTTGAATAAACAAAAGGCGTATATGTTCTTTTACATGCTTCTCGGAAAGCATGGCATTTCCTTCTTAATATAAGGAGAGTCCACGGCTTCATTCCTTGCTGTTGGGAAATACTTAACCTGGCCACCAGGAGGAGGCAAAGACACCCCAGCCAAAGGGTTAAATACCTCTCCCACTTCCCCCATCTCCCAGTCATTCTTTGCCTTTCATCACAGAAGGATGGCAGAGAAGTGTCAGAAGATTTCAGAGTTGTTCCTCAGGAGGGGTATATGCCCTTCTATATGGGATTGGAGTTTTAAGTAGTATTGTCAGCCTCTCAGTGAGAGCATTGACGAAAGTTAGAGTCTGGAGATGCAGGGAGAGTTAATTTTTACATATGTTAAAAACGCTACAAGACAGGGTCACAGTGTGGCTCCTTTATCTTAAATAGAATCTTGGGAGTCTGCTACCTCTAGGCTTTCGGGTGAGGAGGAGCCAGTCTTTAGATTTAAAATTGAACACTTACGTTTTCTTCTAAAGGAGGTTCTGTCAACATTAGAGGTTACAGAGGCCAAGTTGCCTGATGAACCTTTGATTCCTAAATTGGACAGAGTGTACGAGGACAGGGTAGCACCGCTAACTTTTCCTGTACCTGTAAAAATGGCGGACATTATAAGAACGAATGGGACACACTTGGATCTTCCTTTTCCCCTTCATCTGCCTTTAAAAATAATTCCCGATCCTGGATTCTCAGCTGAAGTTGTGGGGTTCCGTCCCTAAGGTGGATGGCGCTATCTCCACGCTAGCCAAGCGTGCTACTATCCCACTTGAGTCTAGCTTGTCATTCAGAGAGCCGATGGATAAGTAGATGGAAACTTTTCTCAGAAAGATGTTTCAGCATACGGGATACCTGTTTCAACCGGGAGTGGCTGTTGCCTTGGTTGCTGGAGCTGCGGCCTACTGGTGTGACTCCTTAGCGGATTTGATCGAGGTGGAGGGTCCCCTCGACGTTATCCAAGAAAGAATTAAAGCTTTGAGAATTGCTATTTCTTTTATCTGTGATGCAAACATGCAGATTATTTGCCTGAATGCTAAGATTTCTGGGTTCTCAGTACAGTTCTGCGCTCTGGCAGAAGTCCTGGTCTGCGGACATGACTTCTAAGTCTAGACTATGTTCCTTTCCCTTTAAGGGAAATATTTTATTTGGTCCAGGCCTGGACTCAATTATCTTCACAGTTACAGGGGGCAAGGGTGCCTTCCTACCGCAGGATAAAAAGAACAAATCTAAAGGACAAGGATCTAATTTTCATTCTAAAAAGTCCCAACGTCAGCAGGCCTCCCCTAAGCCTGAGCAAACCAAGAGCACTTGCAAGCCGGCCCAATTGTGGAATAAATCCAAGCAGAACAAGAATCACGCCGAGACCAAGTCGGCATGAAGGGGCAGACCCCAATTCGGCGCTGAAACGTGTAGAGGCAAACAGTTACTGTTTTCAGACGCTTGGTTCAGGGACGTGCAGGATCCATGGGTCCTGGAGGCCATAACTCAGGGATACAAGATAGGTTTCAATTCTCATTCACCCAAGGGCAGATTTCTGCTCTCAAGCCCGTCTTCCAGACCAGAAAAGAGGGAAGCCTTTCTGGGGTGCATGCGGGATCTGGCCTCCTTAGGGGTCATTGTCCCGTTTCCTATCACAGAAAGAGGTTTGGGATATTATTCAAACCTGTTCGTGGTCCCAAAGAAAGAGGGAACTTTCCGCCCGATTCTGGGCCTAAAGTGCTTAAACAAGTTTGGCATAGGACCTGTGGTCTCAGGAGGAACGCTCCCTCCCGATCAACATTCTTGAACTTTGAGCAGTCTACAATGCTCTGAAGGCTTGGCCTCTTCTGGGCTTGTCCCGGTTTCTCAGATTCCAATCAGACAACATAACCTCGGTGGCTTACATCAACCATCAGGGAGGAACGAGAAGCTCCCTAGCAATGAGGGAAGTATCTCAGATTCTAAGTGGGCGGAGGCCCACAACTGTACGCTGTCAGTGATCCACATTCTAGTGTGGACAACTTAGAAGCGGATTTTCCCAGCAGACAATCCAATCCTTTCATCCGGGGGAATGGTCTCTTCATCCCAGAGTGTTTGCGGAGATATGCAGCAGGTGGGGGATGCAGGAAATAGATCTCACGGCGTCTTGTCTCAATACCAAGCTACCCAGATATGGGTTGAGGTCTAGGGATCATCAGGCGGAGCTAATAGATGCATTAGCAGTGCCTTGGAGATTCAGTCTAATCTACCTTTTTCCACCATTACCACTCCTTCCTCAGTTAGTGGCCCGCATCAAGCAGGAGCAGGCGTCAGTAATACTGATTGCTCCATCGAGGCCCTGGATCTAGTGTGGATGTCTTCTCCTCCATGGAAATTACCTTGTCGCAGGGATCTGCTAGAACAAGGTCCTTTGATTCATCAAAATCTAGATTCTCTGAGGCTGACTGCGTGGAGATTGAACGCTTAGTCCTTGCCAAGAGAAAGTTTTCTGAGAGAGTTATTGATACTCTCATTCAAGCTTGTAAGCCGGTTACTCGTCGCATCTATCATAAGGTGTGGCGAACCTACTTATTCTGGTGTGAAGAGCGTGGATTTCCCTGGCATAAAATTAAGGTTGCCAGGATTCTGTTGTTTCTCCATGGTGGACTGGAGAAGGGTCTTTCGGGCCAGTTCCCTGAGGGGACAGGTTTAGGCCTTGTCTGTTTTACTGCACAAGAGGCTCTCAGAGCTTCCTGATGTTCAGTCTTTCGTTAGGGCTCTGATTAGGATCAGACCTGTGTTCAGATCTTCGGCTCTTCCTTGGAGTCTGAATTTGGTTCTTAAGATTTTGCAACGGGCTCCGTTTGAGCCTATGCATGAAATTGACATTAAGTTGTTGTCCTGGAAGGTTCTTTTTCTATTGGCTATTGCTTCTGCAAGCAGAGTTTCAAAGATTGACGCTTTGCAATGTGAGCCTCCTTATCTGGTGTTCTATTCTGATAAGACTGTCCGACGTACTAAGTTAGGGTTTCTTCTTAAGGCCGTGTCTGACCGCAGTATCAATCACGAGATTGTGGTTCCTTCCTTGTGTCCTAATCCTTCTTTGAAGGAACATTTGCTTCATAATTTGGACGTGCTTCGAGCCTTGAAGTTCTATCTTCAGGCTACTAAGGATTTTAGACAAACTCCTTCCTTGTTTGTTGCCTATTCTGGGAAGTGTAAGGGGCAGAAGGTCTCTGCGACTTCCTTGTGTTTTTGGTTAAGGAGTGTTATCCGCTTAGCTTATGAGACAGCTGGACATAAACCTCCTCAGAGAATTATGGCTTATCCTACTAGAGCAGTGGCTTTCTCTTGGGCCTTTAAGAACAAGGCCTCTATGGATCAGATTTGTAAGGCAGCTACCTGGTCCTCCTTACATACTTTTTCTAAATTTTACAAGTTTGATGTTTTTGTTTTCCGATGGGCGGCCCCCTAAATTATATTTTTATTCTGGCACCTTTTATACCCTGATATTTCTTCTACTGTTCCTTGTTCCCTTGGCAGAATGACTGGTGTTTTTGCCACCTCCTGGTGGCCAGGTTCAGTATTTCCCAACAGTAAGGAATGAAGCCGTGGACTTTCTTTATACAGAAGGAAATGAAATTATCTGGTAAGCATAATTTATGTTTTTAAGGCTACATAATTTTCTATTAAAAGTTTCCATGTATAAATATATATATATATTTTACCAAAAATAATTTTATATATATATATATATATATATAAATTATTTAAGAATAAACAGAACACATTAGGATGTGAAATATTCATAATGCATGTCGTGTTTAGCACTCTTGAATACACGCGGTCGGGTTAGCGCACAAGTGTGGGTGTTAGTTCCCCCCCCCCCCCCCCCCCCCCACAGTTTATCGTCCCATTAAAGTCTATGGGAGGATCCATTTTTTTCACAGTTTATCTCTTCATTGAAGTCTATGGGAGAAAAGTTCACGCGATCGCGATATTCGAAGTTCAACTTTTTGAACTTGTAATACGAGCACTATCCAATTAGCAAAGTTAACGCAAGAGCGCAAAATAGCGCTCCACTTGTAATCTAGCCCTATGTGTTTTTTTTCACAAGTTAGGAGATTTTACTTATGTAGCAATCATTCAGATACCGGTAAATATATCATGACGTTTAAATCTTGTTCTAACAGGGCATAGCAAACCAAATTCAAGGGTTTGATGTTCGAGCTGTCTCCATTCAGTCTCATTAATTTAGCCTCACATGTTCCTTATAATGTTTTTAAACTGATGTTTAAATTAGGAATTTGTTTTGGTTGAGTAATAAACGTGAATGGTGGTTGGTGCATTTACATTTGGCTTTACCTATGCACTAGCTCTGATAAAGTGCCAGTAGGCAGTAAGCTATTTTCAACACTGAGTGCTGTGCCTGTAACATTTTAATGTGCCGTTATTAAAGGTTGGACTTTCTTAATGCATCTCTCCCCTCTCATGGTTCTGCTTTTATGGCGTAAAGGGACACTGAACCCAAATGTTATCTTTCATTATTCAGATAGAGCATGCAATTTTAAGCAACTTTCTAATTTACTCCTATTATCAAATTTTCTTCATTCTCTTGCTATCTTTATTTGAAAAGCAAGAATGTAAGTTTAGAAGCCGGCCCATTTTTGGTTCACAACCTGGGTTGCCCTTGCTGATTGGTGGATAAAGATAAAACAAAGACAAATTGATAATAGAAGTAAATTAGAAAGTTGCTTAAAATTGCATGCTCTATCTGAATCATGAAAGAAAAATTTTGGGTATAGTATCCATTTAATATGGCTCAGCAGTTAACAGGAAGTGTGAGATTTTTGTAAGGGGAACATAGCTTTAAACTTAGTCAGACCTTTAAAGTGAAGGTAAACTTTGGTGAATGAAAGTCCGTATTTTAAAAATACTATTAAAAACAGGGGTACTTTCATTCATCAAAGTTTACAAAGCAGCCGTTTTGATTAAAAACTTACCTCTGTTTCTTTTCACAGCTACAGCAGCTTCCCCCTCCTGGAAATCCTCTCTTCACACGTCTATGACTAATATGTCTGACTAATCCGGCTTCCTCCAATCAAGGCTTTGCCCCCCGGGTGGTTATTGCCTGAGGCCATACTGTGATTGGAGGAAGCCTCTCTGGCTGTGAAAAAAACAAAGGTAAGTTTTTAATCAAAACGGCTGATTTATAAACTTTGATGAATGAAAGTACCCCTGTTTTTAATAGTATTTTTTTAAAAACGGACTTTCATTCATCAAAGTTTACCTTCACTTTAAGTAAACATTATTGTTTCCAGGGGATACAGGGGGCAAGCTTACTACACCGAAGTTCTTCCTCTACCTGTTTGCATTGGATCCTTCACCAGAAACCACCTTTTTACATGCCTTTTGGCCATTTATCAAGTTCCTACTTTGAAACAAGATTAAAGTTTTTCTTCATACCTCCCCTTTTTTCCATAAAAGAGTATTTCTATCATATTTCATTTTGAAGAAATTAGTAAGAGTTTTTTCAAGAGTAAAATCCTATATTGTCATTGTTATCCTGAAACCTATTAAGTATAATATATAATAATATGTATCTTCACATCTCTAACCATCAAGATCATTTTAAATGTCCTTATGTTGTTGTATAGTTCCAAGGGTCTTTACCAAAGTCTGAACAATATCCTAGTAAAGGTTTCTTCAGTAGAGGTGACAAAGTGATTCTAGTCCTTTGGAGCAATATATAAGAGTTTTTGGGTAGAGTGGTAGATTGGCTTGGAAACAAAATTACGGTATATTTATGGGTGTTATCCTGGATTCATATCAGTTGAGGTTGTTCTTTAAAGGAAATTCTCCAAAAATAGGAAACTAAAAACAATGCGGTTCATTTTTACATTAGTTGTAGCTCTAGAGGTTATTCTAATGGCTGTGTTTTCCAAATCATTGGTACCTCATTGCTGTCTAAATCCTTTTTATCTTCTCCCTCCAAATTAGTCTTAAGCTGGCAAGAATGATCTAGTTCAGTATATTTAGGGAAAGAGGAGTGGACTTATGGGAAGTTTCTACTTCAAGGTAGTACAAACCTATATAGCCTTTAGTGAAGATCATATGATTAAACATGATTTGTCTAAGTATAAATCATATTATCAGTACAGTAGTAAATATCATTTTTCCATATGGAACTATTTGTTTGACTGCTCACATTGTAGTGCCTTTGAAATTCACATATGCTTGGATAATGTTTTTTTAATTGAATTTGCATTGCATCTTCACATTTTTAGCAAAATGGTCTAAAAGATACAATGCTATGAAAAATCATACAGATTCATAATATAGCAGTGGTTTGACAAATAAACAAAAGGAAGGCTCATTTGTCATCCTGTCTTTAAAATAAGTTAATAAATAATGCATTGTCTGTAAATAAATAAATATAGATTCCCTGTTATCTCAAAATAAAATGTTGCAATACTTACCTACTTGCTTTATAGTGAGAACAAAATAATATTGAAACCCACATTTTTTTCTTTTATTATTTAGAAAGAGAATGCAATTTTAAACATCTTTCTAATTTACTTCTATTATCTAATTTGTTTTATTCTCTTGATATTCTTTGCTGAAAAGCATATCTAGATATGCTCAGTAGCTGCTGGTTGGTTGCTGCATATAGAAGCCTCATGTGATTGGCTCACCCATGTGCATTGCTTTTTCTTCTAATAAGGATATCTAAAAAATGAAGCAAAATAAATAATAGAAGTAAATAGTAATGTTGTTTAAATTTGTATGTTCTATCTGAATCATGAAAGAAAGATTTTGGGTTTAGTGGCCCTTTAAACCTGCATTACAAGTCCAATACTATTGCCTGTATTAATCCACATAAAAAGGAATTTGAATTTCATAGTAATGTATTTCAAAATACATTGGAAATATCTTTGCCTGTAAACAGTGGTAACTTTCTTTTTCTTTTTTTTTTCTAATTATTTATTTATTTTTAAAATCTAAATATGTTGCAAAATTCCTTTTCTCTGTGCCTTTGAGAGTATGTCAGAATCTGTTGTTCACTAAACACTTGCCAAAACCTAATACCCATTAGGGCCATGTTTTCCTATCTCATTAAACATGAAATTACAAAATCAGTGGCTAAATCGAGTTTTGGCTACTTGCTTCAAACCAAGTTTCAGGGATTTTTTTTCCAAAACTTATTAAATGCTTTGAGCAAATGTTTCAATCCTTTCATGTTTACTTTAAATCATCACAGGTACAACTTGTATTAAAGGGACGCTGAACCCAGTTTTTTTTTCATGATTGAGCATGAAATTTTAAGCAACTTTCTAATTTACTTCTATTATCATTTTTTCTTTGTTCTCTTGCTATCTTTATTTTAAACGCAGGAATGTAAACCTTAGCAGCCAGCCCATTTTAGGTTCAGCACCATGGATAGCACTTGCTTATTGGAGGCTTACAGTTACCCACCAATAAGCAAGCATAACCCAGGTTCTCAACCAAAAATGGTCCGGCTCCTATGCATCACATTCCTGCTTTTTAAATAAAGATAGCAAGAGAATGAAGAAAAATTGATAATAGGAGTAAATTAGAAAGTTGCCTAAAATTGCTTGCTCTATCTGAATCATGAAAGAAAAAAAATTGAGTTTAGTGTCCCTTTAACCCCTTAACGACCGACGACGTATGCCATACGTCCTCAAAAAAAAAGCACTTAACGACCGAGGACGTATGGCATACGTCGTCGGTTTAACAGAGCACTGGAAGCGATCGGAATCGCTTCCAGCTGCTCTAACAGTATTGCAGGCTTGCCTTGAGGTCTAGGCATCCTGCAATACTGTTCCCGAGTGCCGGGACCGGATTGATCACTCCCCCACGAGTGATCACTTCCGGTTTCGCTCCACGTGGAGCCCGGCAGTGTTTCAGAGCATCGGAAGCGATCGGACACGCTTCCGATGCTCTGATTGTGTGCTAAGTGCCTCGGTGGGTCGAGGCACTTAGTTAGTTATAAAATAAAAGTAATAATTAAAAAAAAAAAAAAACGTATATTAAAAAAAAAGCCCTAAATAGCCCCCCCCCTCCCCCTTCACTAGGCATCCAAGATGGCGATGCCCAGTGCATCATGGGGCCTCTGGGGGTGTCCCTAGCCTGCCTCATCATAGGGGCAAGCTAGGGTCACCCAATCTGAGCCTCCCACCCTAAAAAAAAAATAATAATAAAATACCCCATTTGTCTGATCATGTCAATATTTGTAAATATTGACTATGATCAGTGTGGATCTCCCTCCCTCTCCTCACTTGCCATTTTGTTGGAGAGAGAGAGAGACCTGTATTTAGCAGAGAGAGAGATTTATTTCTTTTATTTGTTAAAAAATATAGAACCAAAGGCTCTTTTCAGAGCCATTAACCCCTAGCTTGCCAGTGATCACTATATATCACTGGCAGTAACATAGGTGCACTTTTTTTTTGCTGCATTTTGCTGTCTGTGCATTTTTTTAGGGGTTAATTTTGTTGTTGTAATTTTTTAAAAACCCAAAGGCTCTTTTCAGAAACATTTAGTTAATTTAATTTAATTTTCAGAGCCATTAACCCCTAGCTTGCCAGTGATCACTATATATCACTGGCGGTAACATAGGTGCACTTTTTTTTTGCTGCATTTTGCTGTCTGTGTATTTTTTTAGGGGTTAATTTTGTTGTTGTAATTTTTTAAAAACCCAAAGGCTCTTTTCAGAAACATTTAGTTAATTTAATTTAATTTCAGAGCCATTAACCCCTAGCTTGCCAGTGATCGCTATAAATCACTGGCAGTTGCATAGCTGTACTTTTTTGCTGTCTGTGCATTTTCTTAGGGGTTAATTTTGTTGTTGTAATTTTTTAAAAACCCAAAGGCTCTTTTCAGAAACATTTAGTTAATTTAATTTAATTTTCAGAGCCATTAACCCCTAGCTTGCCAGTGATCGCTATAAATCACTGGCAGTTGCATAGCTGTACTTTTTTGCTGTCTGTGCATTTTTTAGGGGTTAATTTTGTTGTTGTAATTTTTTAAAAACCCAAAGGCTCTTTTCAGAAACATTTAGTTAATTTAATTTAATTTTCAGAGCCATTAACCCCTAGCTTGCCAGTGATCGCTATAAATCACTGGCAGTAGCATAGCTGTACTTTTTTGCTAGTTAATTTAGTTAATTAAATTTAATTAATTTAATTTAATTTTCAGAGCCATTAACCCCTAGCTTGCCAGTGATCGCTATAAATCACTGGCAGTTGCATAGCTGTACTTTTTTGCTGTCTGTGCATTTTTTTTAGGGGTTAATTTTGTTGTTGTAATTTTTTAAAAACCCAAAGGCTCTTTTCAGAAACATTTAGTTAATTTAATTTAATTTTCAGAGCCATTAACCCCTAGCTTGCCAGTGATCGCTATAAATCACTGGCAGTAGCATAGCTGTACTTTTTTGCTAGTTAATTTAGTTAATTAATTTAGTTAATTTAATTTAATTTTCAGAGCCATTAACCCCTAGCTTGCCAGTGATCGCTATAAATCACTGGCAGTTGCATAGCTGTACTTTTTTGCTGTCTGTGCATTTTTTTAGGGGTTAATTTTGTTGTTGTAATTTTTTAAAAACCCAAAGGCTCTTTTCAGAAACATTTAGTTAATTTAATTTTCAGAGCCATTAACCTCTAGCTTGCCAGTGATCGCTATAAATCACTGGCAGTAGCATAGCTGTACATTTTTGCTAGTTAATTTAGTTAATTAATTTAGTTAATTTAATTTTTTTTAGTAATTGTTTTCTGTGACAGATACAAAAATGTCACAGAAAAGATATAGTGCTGAGGAGGCGTATGCCATCCTTGCGTCAGAGTCAGATGCCTCTATTTCTGACTCAGACCCCAATTTTGACCCTGCCATGTGCTCAGATACATCACTAGATGCAGTCTCAACTGATAGTGATGTATCTGTGGCTGCTAGCCCCCCTGCCAGCCCCCCTGCTAGCCCCCCTGCCAGAAGGAGGCGTGTTGCTGCCATTGCTGCTGAAGAGTGGGTAACGCCTCATCTCCAGAGGCCAGATATCCCACCCTTCACAGCAAATGCTGGCATAAATATAGATGTGGCAGGTTTTAGCCCCCAGCAGTTTCTGGAAGTGTTTCTGGGCAATGATATATTGGGGAACATTGTCGCCCAAACTAATTTATATGCCCATCAGTTCCGTGCTGCAAAGCCTGGAACATATTTGGCAAAGCAGCAATGGGCCCCCATCAATGTGCCAGAATTCAAAAAATTCTGGGCATTGACTATGCTGATGGGCATCATAAAGAAACCCTCCATTCGCTCCTACTGGAGTACTAGCCCCATCTGCTCTACCCCCATTTTCTCCCAGACTATGTCGAGGAAGAGGTATGAAATGATTCTGCATTTCATGCACTTCAGCGACAACAGCCTGTGCCCCCCTAGGGAGCATCCCCAATTTGACAGGCTGTATAAAATCCGCCCCCTGATAACCCACTTTTCTGCCAGGTTTGCAGAGGCTTATACACCTGGAAGGAATATATGCGTTGATGAATCCCTAATGAAGTATAAGGGAAGGCTGGGATTCAAGCAGTATATTCCTTCCAAACGCTCCAGATATGGGGTAAAGGTGTATAAGCTCTGTGACAGCGAGACTGGGTATACTCAGGCCTTCCGGGTGTATGAGGGAAAGGACCCTGACCCTCCAGGTTGCCCAGAACATATGGGAACCACTGGCAAGATTGTCTGGGACCTGATATTACCCCTAATGAACAAAGGGTATCACTTGTACTTAGACAATTTTTATACAAGTGTCCTTTTGTTCAAGCTACTGTATTGCTTTGATACAGTAGCTTGCGGTACAATTAAAAAGAACCGCGCAGGTTTCCCAGGACAGCTTGTACGCACCCGGCTACGAAGGGGGGAGACCTCAGCTCTGCGCCAAGAGGAGCTGTTGGCACTGAAGTACAGAGACATGAAGGATGTATACCTTCTTACCACCATCCACACAGAGAGGACGGTGGCGGTTTCTGTACGTGGCAGAGCTGAGATCATAAGGAAGCCAGTGTGCATCAAGTCTTATAACCGGCATATGGGTGGGGTTGATCTGGCTGATCAGCTGCTGCAGCCCTACCTAATTATGCGGAAGACAAGGGCCTGGTACAAAAAGGTTGCAATTTACCTAATGCAGATTGCAACCCACAACGCTTTTTTGTTGTTCAAAAAAGCAAACCCCAGAGTTAAAAAGACTTTTTTACAGTTTCAGCTCCAGATTATTACGGGGATTTTGTACCATGATGCACCTGCTCCCCGGGCGGTGATGGGAGAGAGCAGAGTTGGGGCTACCCATTTTATTTTTAAATCCCCCCTACTGCCACAAAGCAGAAACCACAAAAAAAATGCAGAGTCTGTACCAAGAGGGGGAAGAGAAGGGACACCATATATTACTGTCCTGATTGCCCTGGACAGCCTGCACTCTGCATTGGGGACTGCTTCAAGCGGTACCATACAATGGTCAATTTTTTAAAAAATAAATACATTTGCTGTTACATATATATATATATTTTTTTGGTTATGTTTACAGTTAGATGTTTTTTTGTTTTTTTTTACTTTTACTGTGCCAGATTTTTACATTTCACTACTCTATTTTTTTCTAAAATTGGGCCTGTTTTTTTTTAACCAAAACCCCTGTCAAACCTATGCATGGGGGACATAGGTGTTCTCAGGATGCCTTGCAGAAAACAACCTGAAGTATGTTTTTGTAATAACTTACAACAGTCTCTCCTAAATTATAGTCAAAAAGCAATGTGTCTGTAAAAATGAAATTTGAAAAATTACCACCATACACTTTCTCCAATTTTTTGGGCTAAAACGGTTGCTTCAAAGGCATCAAAGCACACCATATACAATACTTTGGGGTGTCAACATTTAAAAAATATACACTTTGAATGCAATAAATAAAAGTGGGGTATGCGATAGGCCCCAAACTAAAGATAGGCCTATCAGAAGAAATACTCTAATTTTTAATAACTAAAATCACAAGTCATAAAATTGTAACATAACCTTCCCAAAATCCTGGCAAACCTATGCATGGGGGGCATAGGTGTACTCAGGGTGCCTTGCAGAAAACAACCTGAAGTATTCTTTTGCAATAACTTACAACAATCTCTCCTAAATCATAGTCAAAAAGCAATGTGTCTGTAAAAATGAAAATTGAAAAATTACCACCATATACTTTCTCCAATTTTTTGGGCTAAAACGGTTGCTTCAAAGGCATCAAAGCACACCATATACAATACCTTGGGGTGTCAACATTTAAAAAATATACACTTTGAATGCAATAAATAAAAGTGGGGTATGTGATAGGCCCCAAACTAAAGATAGGCCTATCAGAAGAAATACTCTCATTTTTAATAACTAAAATCATGTAACATAACCTTCCCAAAATCCTGGCAAACCTATGCATGGGGGGCATAGGTGTACTCAGGGTGCCTTGCAGAAAACAACCTGAAGTATTCTTTTGCAATAACTTACAACAGTCTCTCCTAAATCATAGTAAAAAAGCAATGTGTCTGTAACAATGAAAATTGAAAAATTACCACCATATACTTTCTCCAATTTTTTGGGCTAAAACGGTTGCATCAAAGTCATCAAACCACTCCATGTATAATACCTTGGGGGGTCAACTTTTTAAATATAATCACATTTATGGAAAACAAATAAATTGGGGTATGTTAAAAGACCCCCAAAAAAGACAATAGGCAAAGAAAATATGTTAAATGTGAAAAAAAATCACAAACACATGTCAGACATTTGGCATTGCACCGCCCAAACAAGCCACCAAACCTATGCATAGGTGGTATCACTGCACTCAGGAGATGTTGGTGACCACATATTGGTGTCTTCTTTGGTAGTAACACATAACAGGAGCTGTGAATCCATGTCTAAAGTACAATGTATGTGAAAAATAACACAAAGAAATGAATGCCCAATAGTTTGACAAAGACTAGTGGTTGAATTAGTGTATGGAAAGTGTTAAAACACCTGCATTTGAAATACCCTAGGATGTCTACTTTTCAAAAATATATGGTTTTATGGGGGTAAATTACATTGGCCGGCTTCAGAAATGTCTTAAATAGAGCATGGGTACATGGGATGTGAAAAGGGGAAGTGTAAAAAATGGAATGCGCTTCCTAAAAATAAGGCCTTCTAGCCCCCAGAGAACCCAACACACCTATACATGGGTGGTATCACTGTACTCAGGAGATGTTGTTGAACACATATTGAGGTGTTTTTTGGCAGTAACACATAACAGGAACTGGGAATCCATGCCTAAAGTACAATGTGTGTGAAAAATAACACAAAAAAATGACTACCCAAAAGTTTGACAAAGACTGGTGGTTAAATAAGTTCATGGAAAGTTTGAAAATACCAGCATTTCAAATACCCTAGGGGGTCTACTTCTCAAAAATATATGGTTTTATGGGGGTAAATTTCATTGACCGGCTTCAGAAATGTCCCAAATAGGACATGGGTGCATGATGACCGATGTGAAAATTCCAAATTGAAAAACTGGAATGCGCTTCCTAAAAATAAGGCCTTCTAGCCCCCAGAGAACCCAACACACCTATACATAGGTGGTATCACTGTACTCAGGAGATGTTGTTGAACACATATTGAGGTGCTTTTTGGCAGTAACACATAACAGGAACTGAGAATCCATGCCTAAAGTACAATGTGTGTGAAAAATAACACAAAATAATGACTACCCAAAAGTTTGACAAAGACTGGTGGTTGAATTAGTGCATGGAAAGTGTTAAAATACAAGCATTTGAAATACCCTAGGGTGTCTACTTTTCAAAAATATATGGTTTGATGGGAGTAAATTCCATTGACCAGCTTCAGAAATGTCCCAAATAGGACATGGGTGCATGATGACCGATGTGAAAATTCCAAGTTGAAAAACTGGAATGCGCTTCCTAAAATTAAGGCCTTTTAGCCCCCAGAGAACCCGACACACCTATACATGGGTGGTATCACTGTACTCAGGAGATGTTGTTGAACACATATTGAGGGGTTTTTTGGTAGTAACACATAACAGGAACTGAGAATCCATGCCTAAAGTACAATGTGTGTGAAAAATAACACAAAATAATGACTACCCAAAAGTTTGACAAAGACTGGTGGTTGAATTAGTGCATGGAAAGTGTTAAAATACAAGCATTTGAAATACCCTAGGGTGTCTACTTTTCAAAAATATATGGTTTGATGGGGGTAAATTCCATTGACCAGCTTCAGAAATGTCCCAAATAGGACATGGGTGCATGATGACCGATGTGAAAATTCCAAGTTGAAAAACTGGAATGCGCTTCCTAAAATTAAGGCCTTTTAGCCCCCAGAGAACCCGACACACCTATACATGGGTGGTATCACTGTACTCAGGAGATGTTGTTGAACACATATTGAGGGGTTTTTTGGTAGTAACACATAACAGGAACTGAGAATCCATGCCTAAAGTACAATGTGTGTGAAAAATAACACAAAATAATGACTACCCAAAAGTTTGACAAAGACTGGTGGTTGAATTAGTGCATGGAAAGTGTTAAAATACAAGCATTTGAAATACCCTAGGGTGTCTACTTTTCAAAAATATATGGTTTGATGGGGGTAAATTCCATTGACCAGCTTCAGAAATGTCCCAAATAGGACATGGGTGCATGATGACCGATGTGAAAATTCCAAGTTGAAAAACTGGAATGCGCTCCCTAAAAATAAGAGCTTTTAGCCCCCCGAGAACCCGACACACCTATACATGGGTGGTATCACTGTACCCAGGAGATGCTGCTGAAGACATATGAGGGTGTTATTTGGCAGTAACCCTTAATATTATCAGTAAATGTATTCTTAAATTGCTATTTTGTCAAAAAATCAAATTATTTTTTCCCCCCCCCCCCAAACTTTGGCATAGATTGGTGGTAAAATGGTTGCATGAAAAAAGTCAAAATACCCCAAGTTTAATACTTGTACTTATTGCCCTATAACTTGCAAAAAAAGCAAAGAACATGTAAACATTGGGTATTTATAAACTCAGGACAAAATTTAGAAACTGTTTAGCATTGGTATTTTATGGTGGTTGTAGATGTGTAAGAAATTTTGGGACTCAAAGTTAGAAAAAGTGCATTTTTTTTTTCATTTTTTCCTCATATTTTATAATTTTTTTTTTATAGTAAATTATAAGATATGATGAAAATAATCATATCTTTAGAAAGTCCATTTAATGGCGAGAAAAACGGTATATAATATGTGTGGGTACAGTAAATGAGTAAGAGGAAAATTACAGTTAAACACAAACATCGCAGAAATGCAAAAATAGCCTTGGTCCCAGATGGTCAACAAATTGAAAAGTGGTCTGGTCACTAAGGGGTTAACTCACTGAATGGCAAAACCCCCCAGCATTTTAGTGAGTCTGGAAGGGGAAGTTATGAAAAATCAATTAATCTGTTATCTTGCCTTCTGCTCCATTTTATTAATTGTAGGCCATTGTGTAGTTGGATGACCACTTTTTCTATCTATCATCTATCTGTCTATCATCTATCCACACACACCAAGTACTGAAAAATGTAAACAAATCAGCGCCTACTCACCAACCTCACTATTGTAGATGAGAACCATACCAAATGAAACAAACACATTACCGGATAAAATGATCAAATAAAACAGGCAAAATGTAAATAAAAAAATATACCTTCCATGATGAAAAACAAATTCTTAGTACAAAATTAAAAAATAGAGAACATCCGCACAGAGAGCTGCAAAAATAAACTCACAAAATGTAGATCCAAAAATAACTCCTACTATGCAAAGGGAACATAAATTCATATATAAGATACAATTGCTGAATAAGCCAGATGAATAAAACTATAGCTGAGCAGTTTCCAAGGAAAGCAAAAAAGTTCTTATAAAAAAGAAATGTATATCTATTTTAATTTTATTTTAAAAGCTTACAAAAATATGCCAATAGTTAAAATAATAATTGTTAAATAAATAATAATCTTTAAATATAAATAATAGCTAAAGATATAGCATTAATAAATGGATTTGAAATAAAAAAAAGAGAACGGTTCTGAAACTTAAAGGGGTATGAAACCCAAAAATTATTTCATGATTCAAAACATTTGATTTTAAACCACTTTCTATTTTCTTTTTCTTTGTTCTCTTGGTATCTTTTGTTGAAAAGTAGGCACTTAAGCTCAGGAGCCGGCCCATTTCTGGAGCACTATATGGCAGCAGTTTTGCAAGAATGTTATTAATTTGCAAGAGCACTAGATGGCAGTACTTTTTCCTGCCGTGTAGAGCTCCAGATGCCTACTTGGGTATCTCTTCCAGAAAGAATATCATGGGAACAAAGCAAATTTGATAATAAAAGTAAATTGGAAACTTTTTTAAAAAAAAGTACATACTCTGTATCACTAAAATAGCATTTTTAGGTTTAATATCCCCTTAAAAAATAAAGCCAGAAAGGAGAATGTTTGCTAGGGGTAGATATAGTATGGAAATGGAAAAACAAGACTTCTGGAGTGTGCGCAAATAAAATGCAGTAGCAATATTATTTGAAGGAAATATTTAAGTATACAGAATTAAAAAAACAAGCAACATAAAATACTAGCAAGTGGTGGCACACAAAAGAACACATTTACAGGTGGATACATTTTAAATATATATATATATATTATTAACTTGATACACAAAAGGAGAACTTGAAAGTTTCATGAACTCCCTATAGACACTTCTAAACTGAGCAAATGCAAGGATGCCAAATGAATACCAACTCAGATTGTCTGAACTGTAAATGTAACTAAGAAAAATCAAGTTCCAAGTTTTAAAATAAACACCTTTGCATGACTGTAAATCACAGACCCAAGGAAATTAGATCTACTGAACAACTAAAAGGGAGAAATGGAAAAGGAGGGTACACACAAGGGAGAGCTAATCTGTCCTTCATCATTCTGCCCTTCTGTACAAAAAAAGACTAGGGCCATGGGTGGAGATGTTCTTCTATAGTGAAAATGTGGGGGAGTTTGTGTAACTAACTGTCTTTTCAGTGCTAAAGGGACATTAGACACTTTGAGATAGTAATATAAAAGTATATATATGCAAGATGCAACAAGCAGTTTTTGAAGAATTTTCAGTGTATATGCTGAAAAGCCCACAGTAAAATTATTAACTTTACTGACTTGTAGGCCAAGAAAAATGTAGCTTTGAAGATAATGGGTAGTAAGGAAGCATATAAACCCACACAGTACAAATCTGTGAACATATGCAGCAACTGATTGATTTGTACACACAGTGCACAGCCTTGACTGGCAGGCAAGAGCACACGTGGTGCATATTCACCAATCGAAATTGTACAATGGTCCTTGATATAGGCCACAAACTTGAAAGTCTGCTAGAATGTTTTTCACTTAACTATACCACCTTGATGGTAAGGTGGCTTATAAACAAAATAAGAGTACAGCACCTTCCTGTGTAAGTGCACGCTGTATCCAGGACGCTGCAAAGTCCTACAATACTAGAAAAGACGAAATTCAGCAGCACTTCTTTGGTAAAAGACCTTTATTTCACAAATTGGTCACCAGCATAGAAACAAAACGACGTTTCGGATATTCAATCCTTAATCATTGCAAAAGCAAAATAGTTCAGGTGGCTTACCCAAGCTAGTTAAAAAAAAAAAAAAGATTATATATTGAATAAATAACAGATTAAAGAAAATTCAGCACTATGCAGATTTGAGTTAAACATTCAAAGAACCCCAGAAAAAAACTTAGGAAAGAATTCATTTTTATCCATAAAACACCCCACACAACAAAGCTTTAGTCCCTTTTACTTTCCCATGATTTCTTAGTCAATTATTTTGCCTATAGCAAGGAGAGATGGGGACACCTGAAGTGCTGATTTACACATCCATTGAAAGTGATTCTCAGACCAATATGAGACCTATTATCCCCCCTCAGAGAGCCGGGAATAGACAGAGGGGTGTACAGGAGTGCATCTGGCAGTGAGGGTGAATCTCCTTCTGGTAGTTTATCAGTAGCCTGCCCCAAATGTCACTGGGATTCAGCCTTCTACTTATCTATGTAGTCCTGATCCAGATCCTGTGTCAGTGCATACTACACGAGATGGGCTCTTTTACTGGAAGCAGGTATCCTTCAACTTGGTAAACAAGGTAGAGTGAGTTCTGACAAGTAAGTAAGTACTTGCTCTCAGATAGCGCACAGACTTTTAACATAAACATGTACACATGATTCATATAGTTGTACATACCAGATAATACTACATGCTGTTTTTAGGCACTTTTACACATTTGCTGTAAAACTGTGGTTTTTTTTTTTTTTTTTAAATATACCGGTGCATGCTTTAGCATACCAGAGCTCTTGTGCTCGTTCTCAGCAGGATTTCCGATGATCAAGATCTCTTTCTGAATCTGGGAGCTCATTTTTAGAAGTTTTTTTTTTTTTTTTTACTTCCTTTCTTTCATACAGGTGTTGAAATTCCATGATCCATTACCCCTGGGTATTACACTTCTCTACCACTAGAAGGAGGCAAAGATTCCCAAAAAACCGAGGAGCCTTCTCCAGCTCATTTATGTGGTTCATGTTTAGAATTATTAATGCATTCTGACCAATCTTATGCTTTTTCTTTGGGTATTAATGCACCTTCTGTTTGTTTATTACAGGAAAATACTGAAATTGTTTTATGTACTGTGAAAAATGTTGTGAAGGCTGCAGTTTCTGAGGCACTGGCTGCTCTCCCGCCTTCAACCAAGAGTAAAAGGTCAGTTCAGATTTTACCTTTCTACCAAGTTCTAAGTGCTTTAAAACCAGGGATACTGTTATGTCTTCAGATTTTGACATTTCCTCTGGTGACGTGGAATCTTCAACTGATGTTGAACCTGATATTTCCTCTTTTTTTGTTTAAAGTTGAACATATTCATTCTCTTTTAAAGAAGGTCTTAATTACTTTAGGAGTTAAAGAGCCTAAAGTTTCTGATGATAAGCCTGGTAATGCATTTTCTCCTTCTGCAAGGTTTAAAAAGGTAAATCCTTTACCTGCTGCTGATATTGATTTGTGGGAAGCAGTTCCCAAGGTTGATGGGGCCATTTCCAATCTGGCTAAACATACTACTATTCCTTTTGAAGAAAGTACTTCTTTTAAAGTTCCTTTAAATAGAAAATTAGAGTTTTTTCATAGAAGGGCGTTTTTACAAGCAGGGTACTTGCTCAGGCCAGCTATTTCTATTGCCGATGTGCCTGCTGCTTCTACTTACTTGTGGTCTAGTCTTTCAGAACAGTATTCTGATGATTCTGCTAGTGCACATCTTTTGGGTTTACTCAAGAGTGTCAATTCTTTCATTTGTGATGCTATATTTGATATTATGAAGATTAATGTCAAAAGTATTGTTGGCTGTTCTTGCTAGGAGAGCCTTATGGCTTAAATCCTGGTCTGCTAATATGGTGTCAAAATTCCGATTATCATCGCTTTCCTTTCAGGGAAAGAAGTTGTTTGGTTCTGATTTAGATTCTATAATATCTACTTTTACTGGAGGTAAAGGGGCTTTTCTTCATCAGGACAAGAAGTATATAGAGAAATCTAAAGCTTCTAATAGTTTTTGTTCCTTTTGTCAGAATAAGGAACAAAAGGTTGACTCTCTTCAGAAACATGGTACCTCTGGTTCAGTCTGGAGACCTACTGCTAACTTGGACAAATCAAACCAGGGTAAGAAATCTATCCCTACTACCAAGACTGCATGAAGATGTGGCCCCCAATCCAGAAGTTCTGGTACGGGGCAGATTAAACCTTGTTTAGGAACTTGGTTTTAGTCTGTTCCTGATCCCCTGGGTTGTAAATTTGGTTTCTCAGGGATATCAAATAAGATTCAGAACAAGGCCTCCCAGAGGAACTTTTTTTTTTATATTCAATGTTCCTAGGAATCATGTAAAAGCTCAAGCTTTTTTTCTAGTCTGGCTCAGATATGGAAGCTATGGGAGAGATTGTTCCTAATTCCATTATAGCAACAGGGGATGGGATTTTATTCAAATCTCTTCATTAGTAGAACAGAGAACAAACAAATGATGCAGGCAAGATAAAGCAGGCGTGGGTGGAGACCTAGCCGTTACTATTGCAACATGCAGAGTGAGTTAGACTCTTGGGTGTTGATATCACCACTTCTCATATGCCACATTGAGAGCATTCACATTGTATGTTAGAGTCACAGCACAATGTAGCAAAATATAAAGATAGGCAATGAAGCATATAACGGTGGTAAATGAGTGAGTAATATCAGGCTGCAGATATCATGAAAAGCCAAGTCCCGCATATATAGACGCTTATAAATGCATATAGGCGTGATGAATCATTCAAACCACAGTTCCATAGTATATGCAATCTAGCAAGGGGAATGCAGAGCATATGATCCTCATTCAGACCAGTCGCTCAAACGCTATTCATTGCTGTTAGTATAGAGACAGGCAAAGGAAGCATGTGTAGCAAGCAAATTAGTCTTTCATAGCAGGTATGTATAATCCTTATAGTAGGGTGTGTAACAGATGTTAGGGAAAACCAGGTTCCGATTGGCTGGGAAAGTGATATGCAAAATAACTGGGTCCACATACAGTGGTAGCGACCCTAAGTAATAAGATGCAATGTGCCCCAAGCCAAAAACAGTAATACTCATCTGCTGTTCACTACCCGGTCTTCGTGCTCCGTTAGACTGTGTCTGTAAGTGCTCCAGCTGTAATCTCTAGCGCTGTATTTCTGGCTCCAACTCTGCTCGGCTGGTCTCCACTCTCGTGGCACGCCACTCGACTCCTCTTCCGGTCGTGACGTCACCCGGCAAGGCGGTCCAGACTTGCTATGAACGGTAATATAGGAATGGAGTCCCAGTACTCCATATAGATTAGCGAAAAAAATTATCCAAAAAAGTTCCAGCAAGTAACAAGAGTGTTAATTGAATAAAAACAAGTTTTATTAGGACATGATAAAAAGAGTACAAAAAGGCAGACTCCTGACAAACGAAAAGGAGTATCAAAAATAAGTCTGACTGGTTTCAGCCAAACTGGCTGTAGTCATAGACATGTCTCACCTATGCAGGTGCAATCTATTTAAAACCCTTAACCCCTCCCAAGGGAGGTATAAAAGCAAATGTCTCCCAACGTTAACCCTTTGAAAAGAACAGAGATTAATTACATATAAATAAATAGCAAATACAAACTGTATAATGATAATATGCATCTCTTCAAGTAGATAATAGATTATTGTAGCTATTACTGATGAATGCAATAGACTAAAATAGTAAGAGAATGGATAGCCTAGTATAAATAGAAAAAAAAAAAATATATATATATATATATATATACATGTGTAAATAATAAAATCCAGACCTATATATATATATATATATATATATATATATATATATATATATATATATATATATATATATATATATACAATAGTAAACATCACAATGTTATAAGGCTAAATACAATGACCATTCTCTATAATATCAAATGATATGAGGATAGATCGCAAAAAACTCAAAACACTACAGGGTATTAAGGTATGTAAGTGTATATTCCTGATTGTGTTTGTATTTTGCATAAACACCTCTATAATGGTGGAATCTGTATATTTGACATATTGACATATAGTTAGCATAAGGGATATTCTAAGTGATAGTAATCACAATGATTAGAATATTGCAGATAACCCGTAACGGGTGAGCAAATCAGCAAGGAACTAAATAACAAGCCTAAGTAAGGACCGATAAAAATGAATCAATATCAAGGAGCTAGTTAAGGCCCTAGTCTGAAAGATTAATACTGATGCTGGAAAAGTGTACATATGTGTAAACATATGAATAAACAGAAATTAGTTCATAAGCTACGCACCACTTGTAATCTGTATTGTAGGACAATTTAGTGCTGCCAATAGTTGATGATATCAAAATCGGAGTTGAATCCCCTAGGTAGCAGGCATCCGAGTTTATGGATCCAGTAGATCTCTTGGTGACACAGTATGCGGAATTTATCGCCTCCCATGGGGGTCTGACTACTTGCTCGATTGCCTGCCACCTATAGGACCCAACTTGACCATGGTGGACATCCAGGAAGTGTTTGCACAGGGCTGAGACCGCTCTGTCATGAGAGATATGAGCTAAGTGCTCTTTGATGCGTGTCCCTACCTCTCTGGTGGTTCTTCCTACGTACTGCCGATGACACGATGTGCACTCTATGAGATATACCACGAATTTACTGCCACACTTCACACAGCCCTTGGTCTCGAAAGTTTCGGCCCCAGTAGCTGAAGTGAAGTGGGCAGCAACTTTGAAGTGGTCGCATGAACCGCAGGACCTCTTTCCACACCTGAAGGTACCCTTAAAGTGTAGCCTGCTGGTTTCTTCCTTAAGTAAACTAGGAGACAGCAAGTTCCCCAAGGTCAAGTTCCTCCGGTATACAAACCTACAGCCATCTTTTATCACTTCGCGTAGGGATTTGTCCCCTCGCAGGATGGGAATATTCTTCCTGACTATGTTAAAGACTTGGTGGTATTGTTTAGAATAAGCGGTTATGAGAGTGGGTACATTACGTGCTCTGGATGTTTTAGATGTTTCAGTGCCAGGACTATTAGTCCTGTGAAACAGCCTAGACCGATCCATCTGGTCGACCTCATATCGTGCTCTCCTAATAACCTTTGCTGGATAATCTCTTTCGAGTAGACGTTTTTTAAGGTCCTCACATTCTCTATAGCAGTATTCTCGCCGGGAACAATTACGTTTAATACACATGTACTGACTTTTAATTCTGTGGGTATCGACATCGCCCGTCAGTGTTACATCTAGATAGTTCATAGTCCTATTATGCCATTGGTAGGTGAATTTTAGGCCCACTGCGTTGGAATTCAACTGATCCACCAATTCCTGGGCTTGTTTCTCACCTGATGACCAGATGATCAGAAGATCATCTATGAACCGCAGATATTTCTTGATGGAACCAGAAAAAATATTTCCACCTCCATAGACGTGGGACCGCTCCCACCACCCCATAAAGAGGTTGGCATAGGAGGGGGCAAATTTAGCCCCCATTGCGGTCCCACGTCTCTGGAGGTAGAAAGTGTCTGAAAATTTGAAGAAGTTATGTTGGAGCAGGAACTTAATATCTCTCAGCACAAATTCCTTGTGATGGGGGTCCAGGTCTACGCACATATCCAAAAAGAATTCGACAGCTCGGAGTCCAAATTCGTGGGGAATGCTGGAATACAATGCCACCACGTCGATGGTAATCCAGCTATAATTTGGCTCCCATCTGATCTGTTCAAGTTTGGATAAGGCGTGAGCTGTATCTCGCACATAACTTGGTAGTCTATGTACCAGTGGTTGAAGAAAATTATCGACCCATTTAGACAGTGGCTCTAGTAATGAGCCAATCCCTGCCACAATAGGTCTGCCCTGTACATTTTGAAGACTCTTGTGGACCTTCGGGTGGCAGGCAATCGAGCAAGTAGTCAGACCCCCCAGGGGAGGCGATAAATTCCGCATACTGTGTCGCCAAGAGATCTACTGGATCCATAAACTCGGTTGCCTGCTGCCTAGGGGATTCAACTCTGAATTTGATATCATCAACTATTGGCAGCACTTAATTGTCCTACAATACTGATTACAAGTGGTGCGTAGCTTATGAACTAATTTCTGTTTATTCATATGTTTACACATATGTACACTTTTCCAGCATCAGTATTAATCTTTCAGACTAGGGCCTTAACTAGCTCCTTGATATATATTTTATCGGTCCTTACTTAGGCTTGTTATTTAGTTCCTTGCTGATTTGCTCACCCCTTACGGGTTATCTGCAATATTCTAATCATTGTTATTACTATCACTTAGAATATGCCTTATGCTAGCTATATGTCAAATATACAGATTCCACCATTATAGAGGTGTTTATGCAAAATACAAACAAAATCAGGAATATACACTTATATACCTTAATACCCTGTAGTGTTTCGAGTTTTTTGCGATCTATCCTCATATCATTTGATATTATAGAGAATGGTCATTGTATTTAGCCTTATAACATTGTGATGTTTACTATTGTATATATATAGGTCTGGATTTTATTATTTACACATGTGTATATATATATATATATATATATATATATATATTCTATTTATACTAGGTTATCCATTCTCTTACTATTTTAGTCTATTGCATTCATCAGTAATAGCTACAATAATCTATTATCTACTTTAAGAGATGCATATTATCATTATACAGTTTGTATTTGCTATTTATTTATTTATTTATATGTAATTAATCTCTGTTCTTTTCAAAGGGTTAACTTTGGGAGACATTTGCTTTTATACCTCCCTTGGGAGGGGTTAAGGGTTTTAAATAGATTGCACCTGCATAGGTGAGACATGTCTATGACTACAGCCAGTTTGGCTGAAACCGGTCAGACTTATTTTTGATACTCCCTTTCGTTTGTCTGCCTTTTTGTACTCTTTTTATCATGTCCTAATAAAACGTGTTTTTATTCAATTAACACTCTTGTTACTTGCTGGAACTTTTTTGGATAATTTTTTCGCAAATCTCTTAATTGTTCCAAATAAGGAAGGTACTTTCAGACCAGTTCTGGATCTGAAAGCTCTGAACTAGTTTGTAAGGGTTCCATCTTTCAAGATGAAAACTATTCAGCAAGGTTAGTTTATGTTCTAATAAATTTAAAGGATAATGAAGCTAGATATAGGAGGTGCCCTGAATCAACTAGAGATATATATTAGTGTCTAATTGACTTTAGACATAAGCTAAAAAAAACTGCATACATAAATATGTGCTAAAATACATATAAAGAATAACAAAAAACAGATAGCAAAAAAATTTGACAAGAAAAAAACATATAATCAGGTGTCAACACTCCTTTTTAGTGTGGGAGATTCTATAGAGTGATATGTCCAGGCTCAGGCAGCTCTCTGTGAAGGGATATCAGGTCCAAATCCCCAAAGTAAGCAATCTGTGGATGTCAAACATAAACAGGGGCGCCACATAGCCTAGTATTGGCATTAGTATGATGGAAACAATACAAATATCAAGATACACTCACATTTGGTGTTGCACCTATAATGTGTGGTGCAAATAGAGCAGGCTGGAATCATACAGTCACCCAACAGACTGGCCTCCAGTGGTACACCAACAGTGTGGGTAATACTGCTCTGTAAATCTCTCTCCAAATCTCTCTTCATCAAGCTTATACAAATACAAATAAAGCCCTGCTATATAAACCCAAACAAATCATCAACTCTAATTACAATTGGACACACCTGACTGGGTGGGAGGTCACAAACCAATCAGGGAGTGTCAATCACTGGTACATATACATTTGAGTAACATTGCTACAAAACATATCAATGTATCAAAGACAGGATAATATCTCATGAAAACTCAGTTGTGTGCAATCATACATATAAATGTGCTCAGTTTTGGTCTGTTGCTAGACATGGTCATGCAGTGTTACATTTGCAGCAGAGTACTCAGGGATTTGTTACCCACCAGGGTTATCCCCAAGACAATTCTACGGAGCTGCCTCTTAACTACAATAGTACATTCACTCTGCAATTTCACAACTGACTGCTTACATACCTCCACCAGTTAAATGCAAGCACATGCAAAGGGCAGAAGGGAACCCTTCAATTGTCATGGGCACATATTGGACATCCCTAAGGAACAACCCATCTAGGTACCCTGTACCCTACAGTTGATTTAGTATCCTCCTCAGCTGAGGACAATTATTCAGAAACCTAAGACCCCCTTTCTGACAAAGTATCAGAAGATGTGTCCTTTAATTTCTAATTTGAGCACATATTTGCACTATTGCAGTAAGTTTTTACTTGCCTTGGAGATTAAGGACCCTCCACCTGCAGATAAACAATTTGTAAAAACTTGGAGGTTTTGATGCTGTTCCAAGGATCAACATGCTATTTCTAATTTGGGTTGGCGGACTGCCATTTCTTTAGAGCACAGTACCTCTTTGAAGGTTCCAATGGAAAGAAAATTTTAAGGTTTCCTCAGGAGATCATTCCAACTGGCAGGCTATATGTTTCATCCAGCTGTTAGTGTAGCCTGCATATCTGCAGCTACTGCAGTATGGTGGGGTGACAACATCTCTCACATTATTTCTCAAGCAGCTTCACTTGATGAAATTAAAGATCGCTTGAGGTTGGTCAAGACTGCAATCAGTTTAATTTGTGATGCAGCTGTTTAAATGACTTGCATTAATGCAGAGAGTGCTGCTATAACTGTTCTGGCTAGTAGAACCTTTCATTCCAAGACACAAAGATCCCCTTCATTGTCTCAAAAGCCAGACACCTCCAAGCCCATGTGGAAACCTAGTTTCCTTTTGGCCTAAGTTCAAGCATACCAAAAAAGCCTTTCCCTTCCTCCAAATTAGCAGCAAGATGTGACTCAGTTCTGGTGAGTGGCAGACTGAACCTTTTCCAGTAGGTTTGAGAAAAATCCATTCAAGATCCTTGGGTACTTAACATAATTTCCCTGGGGTCCAGCGAATTCTTTTGGTCTAGCCATCTTCAAGGAAGATTCCTCTTTTCTCACATTCCAAAATATTATTTAAATTCAGAACTTTCTTGGCATGCTTAACAAACAACGAAGCCATGGGAGTAATTAATCTGGTTCCCCTTGGAGAAACTGAATCAGGTGTTCTATTCAAACCTTTTCATTGTTTAAAGAGACAAGTTTTGCAGGCCGGTCTTGGATCTCAACACTCTGAACAAATTTCAGAAAGTTCCAACTTTTCAAAATGGAGTTTTTTCTCTTTATATTACTTGAGTGCAGGAAGGTCAATTTCTGTCTGCCATAGACTTGAAAGATGCCTGTTTGCATATCCATATTTATAGGGATCATACAAAATTCCTTAGTTTTGCCTTTTTAAACAGGCATTACCAATGTGTTAACAAAAAACACAAGCTAGGTGCACCCAAAATAAAATTATGAAAAGGAATTATTCTAAGATTATATCTAAATCAATACAATACAGTAAAAAAGTCCAAAGTATAAAGATTAAAGGGTGATCACAATTGACTGTCTTTCTTCTGCCCAGGCTGCTCCTTGGACAAGGTCTTGGTCCAACTTTCTGATGAAATTTCTAATACTTGGAGAAAACAAGGGTACCAAAATGGACTAGTAAAGTCTGTGAAGAGTGATAATTAATATTAATGTAGTGTGGGTACAAACAGAATGCACTTTAAAGTGCTAATTGTGCAGGCTGGAACCTCTTAGTCTTTCAGTAGACAGATAATCCCAGGTAAACTGGATACTCCACTGGGGTGATGGGTAAAATCATGCAAAGAATGGCTCAGCAGGATGTGAAAAGTAAAAACCTTTATTAAAAAAATTTCAAAACAGACATCATCAGGCCTCTGAGTTCCACCAAAGGATCAAGTTATGAAAGGCAGCTAGTGTGTCACTGGATGACTGGGGAGATTCCAGCCTACACAACCCCTATTCACGGACTGTACTATGCCATTTTGTTGCAATTGTTTTTCTATATATTTTAGAAATTACCAATGTGTGCTGCTCCCATTTCGTCTGGCAACAGCACCAAGAATCTTTTCAAGGGTTCTTAAAACTCTTTTGTCTGTAGTGAGAGCTCAGGGCATGGCAGTAGCTCCTTACCTAGATGACATTCTAGTACAGGATGCTCCTTTTCATATGGGTAAGAAACATACAAACACAGTTCTTCAATTTCTTCATTCCCATGGTTGGAAAATCAACTTGCCGAAAAGCTCTCTACTACCACAAACCAGAGTTGCCTTTCTGGGCTTAATCATAGAGTTTGTAACAATGATACTTTTTCACAGATTGCGGATTCAAATTGCAGAAGCCCTTTGCTCTTTGCTAACAAACTTTTCTTCCTATACTGCTTCAATGCATTGAAGGAGTTGGTCTCATGGTAGCAGCTATAGATGCTGTACCTTTTGCCTGATTCCACTTATGTTCTTTGCAGCTTAAAATGTAGCAGCAGTGCACTGGAGATTACAACAACCCTCTCAGACTTGGTGGCAAACTCACCAATCATTTATTCAGGAAGCCTCATTTCTCCATCCAAATTGGGTAGTAATTACTACAAATGCCAGCCTGCTGGGTTGGGACGCAGTATGAGGTTCTCAAAAAGAGCAGGTAGTTTGGTATCCTCAGGAAGCGAGGTTAAAAATCAACTTCTTGCAATCTTCAAGGCTCTCCAAGGTTGGCTCTTTTTTAAGAAAGGAGTCTTTCCTGAGGTTTTCAGCCAGTCAATGTCTCAGCAATGGCATACATCAGTCACCAAGGCGCTACTCAAAGCACATTGGCAATGAAAGTGGTAGCCCGCATTCTTACTTGAGCAGGACACCATCATTACATGATTTCAGCAATTCACATTCTAGGTGTGGAGAATTGGGAAGCAGACTTCCTCAGTTGTCAGCTCCTTATCCCCAATGAATAGTCCTTGAATTAGAAGGTATTCAACAAGATTGTGAATTTTTAGGGGGATGGTCAGACCTAGACCCTGTGGCATCTCGCTTGATTTACAAGCTAGCCCAGCCTTGTGCAAGATCTTGAGATCCACGTGTATCTTTAATAGATGCACTAGTGATTCCCTGTTCATTTAATATGATTTACATCATTCATCCTTTTGTTTTACTATTTAAGATAATAGCCAGGAAAAAACAGGATAGTGTCTCAGTTATGCTGCTAATTGCTTTGCCATGGGCTTGCAAATGTCCTCCAGCCAGCCTTGACATCTTCCTCTTAGGAAGAACATTCTCTTAAGGTCCCTTCCATCAAGATTTTGTTCTCAGAGAGGTTTTTCAAGTGATGGACACTTTGATTTAGGCCAGAAAGCATATTACAAAATACATTTTTAACTCTGGAAAGTTTTCCTTTCCTGATAGGAAATTCTTAAATTTTTACTGCATGGTCTGGATAATGGTTTATCAGCCAATTCCATTAAAGGACAAATTTCTGCCATTTCCGTCTTTTATCATAAGATGATTTATTAGAGACTTCCTGAAATTAAAGACGTTCAAGCTTTAGTCAGGATAAGACTAGTTATTAGGCCTAACTTTTAATAAATTATAAATTAAAAATACACACTTAAAAACACAATGTGGTGATATAGGTGCAACATAAAAAACACCTTTGATAAAGCCTACAGGCGAAACATGTCAGGGGGAGTGGTCTTTCATTTTAACAGCAATTGTGGTCTATGAGGTGCTTTCGATACTGCCGAATTGTACTTATTCCATTATATATGCGGTTATGGCTGACAAATTGTGTCGCACGTAATCAAAGTAAATACGGCTTTGTTTTGGATTAACCTTTAGATTGCTAATTATGCATACATACCAAACAGGAGAAATCCAACTCGGCAATCCTAACAATTTATAATTTGAGGAATATTGGCACTGGTATATTAATAAGTAACGCTATATATTTAGCTAAAAAGTACAGACTTGTACTATATCACTTCTCATTGAAGCCTGCATATTTATTTATTTTAGTCCAGATCCCCTTTGTATTAATTGTGATTGTGCTATAAACATTTGCAGTATAAAAATTATGAGTTTAACACTGAGAATCAGCTGATTCAACTACCATTTTTCACGTAAATAATCTATTTCACTTAGACTAAAGCGATATGTTGATGCAGAGTATTCACTTCCATATTAACCCCTTACTTACCCACAGATTAAGGGATAGAAAAACTCAGTGTATCCTAATCTAAATGTTGATAAGCATTTGGCTCTTACTATTATTTTCAATCAGCGATATTTATATTTCAGTACTTGCTAACAATATCCTCTTTATATTATTGGGGATCATGAACACTAGGGGATTTTGTGGCACCTGTATCACCACATTGTGTTTTTAAGTGTGTATTTTTAATTTATAATTTATTAAAAGTTAAGTTTTAACCCCTTCTTTTGGGGGAATGATTATTTATGTTAACTTTGACAATATACTTATAGTATTGTAGAGTGTTAATTTTGTACACACTTTTCCAGTGCTGTCATTGGATTTTTGTAATTACAAGTATCTTTTGTGTACAGCACCTCTTCCTTTCCAATAAACTGTTGGAGATAATAGTTTTCTATGAACTAGTTACGCTATCTATTGAGAAAACAACAATTGTAGTGCCATCGTTTTTTTCTTCTGTTTTAGTCAGGCCTGTGGAACCTTATTTTGTTTTTGAGGGTTCTTCAGGCTCAGCCATTTGAGCCTATGCATAGTTTGGACATTCAACTGTTGTCTTGAAATGTTCTCTTTCTCTTGGCCATTTCCTCTGCCAGAAGAGTATCTGAGCTTTCTCTTCTAACTTGTGATTCTCCTTTCCTGATTTTTCATCAGGCTAAAGCAGTTTTTATATAAACTACTCTTTCCTTCCTAAGGTGTTTTTATTCTAAACACATCAATCAGGAAATCGTAGCTCATCTCTATCCAGCTGCACAAAAGCTGAAGAGAGATTACTTCATAACCTGAATTTTTATCTTCATTCCACTAAAGAATGCAGAAATTCCTTGTTAATCAAGCTACTGCAATCACTCAAAGCTTAAAGCTTTGACTAGCATAGCATACCTACTATCCGATAATAAAAGGGCAGTAACACTGTAGGTAAAAAAATTCAATATTTTGTTAACATTAAAAAAACAGCCACAACCTTTTGAGTGTTACACCTTAGTCATGTGGACATAAAATGTGTGGTATATAAAATGTCCAAATGACTAAGGGATAACACCCGAAACGTTGTGGCTGTTTCTTTGGTGTTAATAAAATATTGAATATTTTTTACCTATAGTGCTTCTGTCTTTTTTTTTTTTTTTAAATAACTTTATTTTCACAAACTCAGTCAGAGAGAGACAGTACAAATCACTGTGATAGCCAGAATACAATAATGCTTTTACATAATCAGACTTACGATAAGTAAAGGTGAAAGATATACACAAGTATTACTTAGCGATCTCCTCCTGAGCTTGTTTTCATTTTCTAATTAAACCAACTGGGAGAGATGGGGAGGACAGGGAGGGAGGGGATATGGGGGAGGAGAGGGATAGGGTGGGAGGGTAGAACAAGGGGTTGAGGACAGGATAAGGGTTAGGAGGTGGAGGAGGGGAAGGGGCGCAAGAATAAATAGACAACTTTATGTTCACAAGCTCAGTCAGAGAGCCATGATACAAATCACTGTGGTATTCAGGCTAAACAATACATTTACATATCTAGACTTGCGATAAGCAAAGGTGAAAGATACACAAAACTATATCCTAACGATCCCCTCCTGAGCCCGCATTCATTTTCTAATTAACCCAACTGGAAGAAATGGGAGGAACAGTGTGGGAAGGGGCATGGGGGAGGAGGGGAGGGAGGAAGGAAGGTGGGGAGGTAATGGAAGGGTAGGACCAGGGCAGAGGACAGGTTAAGGATTGGGTGGTGGAGAAGGAGGGGAGGGAGGGGAAACAAGGTAGAGTAAACAATTATTAGAGAACCCAGTTTCACAGTAGGTGGCACCTGCTATCTTTGTCGAAGTCTTTAAATCATCCAACCATTCGTGCTGGAGTGCCATCCTTAGGGACTATGAACAGAGTTTAATGCTAGACAATCACTGCGTTCAATTAAGCTTAGTGTCCTATAACTATTCATTTCAAGTGTAATTGTGGTCAAACATTTCAAAGTGTGACATGCAGGCAACAATCCTGATGCAATAACAAACCATAAACTACAAACTATGGGCTCTATGCCCTGTGCGGTTCAATAGAGAGCTAAGGCTAATCCTCCAGATTACCTCAGAGATTCCTCCATTGACAGAGAGAAGAAGATGAGGGAGGGGGGGATGGTGGGGGGGTCCCGGGGTCCAGCAGTCCAGCTTGTGAGTGTTTAACGTCCGTACCTTGGATTACAATCCGGAGTCTATCGTGGCAAGGAGGGTAGGTGTCAGTTGTTATGTTGGAAGTCGGGGGTTTCCCTCAGTCAGGAGCCATCGGCCTTTCAGTTGTTCAGTCATAAGGTAGGTGCTGTTGAGAAAGGGGGCCAGGAAGTGTCGTCTAATGCCCAGAGCGACATACAATAAGTAAGGTTCCCATTTGGATATGAAGTGTTTTACCCTCTTCTCCACGTCCCCCTTAACATCTGCCTGTTCAACAAGAAGCTGAGTGTGCGCTAATCTTATGAGTTGGGTTATATGTGGGGGTTTGGGGAGAATCCAGTGCTTAAGTATTAACTTCCTGGACAGCAGTATGATGGCATTCGTGAAGCGATCTGTCGGGGAGGATTGGGCATGGCCTCGCAGGAAGAAGACCTTGTGTCGTGTTAGCTTAGTATTTTTGCCGCTAATTTTTGAGAGCCAGAATTGTACTTTTGCCCAGAATTGTAAGATTTTGGGGCATTCCCAGAATAGGTGCGTTATGTCTGGGTCTGGGAGAGAGCATTTCAGGCAAGAGTTGTTTGCGTTGGGTACCCATTTGGCTCGCAAGGCAGGTGTGATGTAGCTGTGATGCATAAGTTTGAGGTGTGATTCCCTAGCTTCCGAAGCCAGGGTGGCTCGTATTACCCGCTCAAAACTATCCGTCAGTGTATCTGTGTCTATGTCCCTATGCATGGTGGCGGTCCATTTGTCGCTCAGTTGTCGTACAACGTCTACAGACGTCTGCTGCATAATTAAGTCATAAATGTAGGAGATGGAATGAATTCCCTGTTTAGCCAGAGAACACAGGCTGTCTATATGTGTGTGTTTCTTGATGTCTAATCCGTCAGTTTGAAGCTTACATACATAGTGGGTGCATTGAAGATATGGAAAGGTACTATGGGGAGGGAGGTTGTACTTTCTCCTGTTAAGTGTAGTCAGTCCACGGGTCATCCATTACTTATGGGATATTAACTCCTCCCCAACAGGAAGTGCAAGAGGATCACCCAAGCAGAGCTGCTATATAGCTCCTCCCCTCTACGTCACACCCAGTCATTCTCTTGCACCCAACTAATAGATAGGATGTGTGAGAGGACTGTGGTGATTATACTTAGTTTTTATATCTTCAATCAAAAGTTTGTTATTTTAAAACGGCACCGGAGTGTGTTGTTTTCTTCTCAGGCAGAATTTGAAGAAGAATCTTCCTGAGTTTTCTTTGTATGATCTTAGCGGACGTAACTAAGATCCATTTGCTGTTCTCGGCCATTCTGAGGAGTGAGGTAACTTCAGATCAGGGGACAGCGGGCAGGTTCACCTGCAAAGAGGTATGTTGCAGTATATTATTTTCTAAGGAATGGAATTGACTGAGAAAATACTGCCAATACCGATATAATGTACAGCCTTAAATGCAGTAGTAGCAACTGGTATCAGGCTGATATGTATGTATGTTAACACTTCAGTATTCTGGGGAATGGCTCTTCACTGGGAAAATACTGTATGCATATAACTTTTAGCCTAACTTGCAGTGTGAACGACTAGCAGCAGGCTTTTAATGACATTTCATAAGTTAGATTTTAAACGTTTGCTGGCATGTTAAATCGTTTAATTATCTGAGGTACTTGGTGGAAAATTGTTTTGGGCGTTATTTTCCACATGGCTGTCGTTTGTTTTAAATTAATGCAGTTTACTGAGCTTCCCTCACTGTTGTATGTGAGTGGGAGGGGCCTATTTTGGCGCTTTTGCTACGCATCAGAAATTCAGTCACAAGTCTGCCTTCTCTCTCTGCATGATCCAGGACGTCTCCACAGAGCTCAGGGGTCTTCAAAACTTGTTTTGAGGGAGGTAATCACTCACAGCAGACCTGTGAGACTGTGCTTTGACTGTGATAAAAACGATTATATTTTCAATTGTTATACGTTTTTTCTGATATTAAGGGTTAATCATCCATTGCTAATGAGTGCAATCCTTTGCTAAATTTATGCTTTTACTGGGTAAATTTGGTTTTTATAACTAATCCGGTTCATTGTTATTTAACTGTCACTGTTTTTTTTCTGTGCTTCTTAAAGGCACAGTAACGTTTTTACATATTGCTTGTAAATTTAGTTGAAAAGTATTTCCAAGCTTGCTAGTCTAATTGCTAGTTTGTTAAACATGTCTGACTCAGAGGAATCTCTTTGTGCAATATGTTCAAAAGCCAAGGTGGAGCCCAATAAAAATTTATGTACTAATTGCATTGATGCTACTTTAAATAAAAATCAATCTGTACATGTTGAACAACATTCACCAGACAACGAGGGGGAAGTTATGCCGACTAACTTGCCTCACGTGTCAGTACCTGCATCTCCCGCTCGGGAGGTGCGTGATATTGTAACGCCAAGTACATCAGGGCGGCCATTACAAATCACTTTACTAGACATGGCTAATGTTATGACTGAAGTTTTGTCTAAATTGCCAGAACTTAGGGGTAAACGAGATCACTCTGGGGTGAGAACAGAGTGCGCTGATAATGCTAGGGCCATGTCTGATACTGCGTCACAATTTGCAGAAAATGAGGACGGAGAGCTTCATTCTGCGGGTGACGGATCTGATCCAAATAAACTGGATTCAGACATTTCAAATTTTAAGTTTAAGCTGGAAAACCTCCGTGTATTGCTAGGGGAGGTGTTAGCGGCTCTGAATGATTGTAACACAGTTGCAATCCCAGAGAAAATGTGTAGGTTGGATAAATATTTTGCGGTACCGACGAGTACTGATGTTTTTCCTATACCTAAGAGACTTACTGAAATTGTTACTAAGGAGTGGGATAGACCCGGTGTGCCTTTCTCACCCCCTCCTATATTCAGAAAAATGTTTCCAATAGACGCCACCACACGAGACTTATGGCAAACGGTCCCTAAGGTGGAGGGAGCAGTTTCTACTTTAGCTAAGCGTACCACTATCCCGGTGGAGGATAGCTGTGCTTTTTCAGATCCAATGGATAAAAAGTTAGAGGGTTACCTTAAGAAAATGTTTGTTCAACAAGGTTTTATATTGCAACCCCTTGCATGCATTGCGCCTGTCACGGCTGCGGCAGCGTTTTGGTTTGAGTCTCTGGAAGATGAGATTTCACACAAGCTTAAAACCCTTAAGCTAGCTAATTCATTTATTTATGATGCCGTAGTACATTTAACTAAACTTACGGCTAAGAATTCCGGATTCGCCATTCAGGCACGCAGAGCACTGTGGCTCAAATCCTGGTCAGCTGATGTTACTTCTAAATCAAAATTACTTAACATACCTTTCAAGGGGCAGACTTTATTCGGGCCCGGTTTGAAAGAAATTATCGCTGATATTACAGGAGGTAAAGGCCATGCCCTGCCTCAAGACAGAGCCAAACCTAGGGCTAGACAGTCTAATTTTCGTGCCTTTCGTAACTTCAAGGCAGGAGCAACATCAACTTCCTCTGCTCCAAAACAGGAAGGAGCTGTTGCTCGCTACAGACAAGGCTGGAAACCTAACCAGACCTGGAACAAGGGCAAGCAGGCCAGAAAACCTGCTGCTGCCCCTAAGACAGCATGAAGTGAGGGCCCCCGATCCGGGAACGGATCTAGTGGGGGGCAGACTTTCTCTCTTCGCCCAGGCTTGGGCAAGAGATGTCCAGGATCCCTGGGCGTTAGAGATCATATCTCAGGGATATCTTCTGGACTTCAAAGCTTCTCCCCCAAAAGGGAGATTTCATCTTTCAAGGTTGTCAACAAACCAGATAAAGAAAGAGGCGTTTCTACGCTGTGTACAAGATCTTTTACTAATGGGAGTGATCCATCCGGTTCCGTGGTCGGAACACGGACAAGGGTTTTACTCAAATCTGTTTGTGGTTCCCAAGAAAGAGGGAACCTTCAGACCAATCTTGGATTTAAAGATCCTAAACAAATTCCTAAGAGTTCCATCGTTCAAAATGGAAACTATTCGGACAATCTTACCCATGATCCAAAGAGGTCAGTACATGACCACAGTGGATTTAAAGGATGCTTACCTTCACATACCGATTCACAAAGAACATTACCGGTATCTAAGGTTTGCCTTCCTAGACAGGCATTACCAGTTTGTAGCTCTTCCATTTGGGTTGGCTACGGCTCCAAGAATCTTCACAAAGGTTCTGGGCTCTCTTCTGGCGGTACTAAGACCGCAAGGAATTTCGGTGGCTCCGTACCTAGACGACATTCTGATACATGCGTCAAGCTTTCAAACTGCCAAGTCTCATACAGAGTTAGTACTGGCATTTCTAAGGTCGCATGGGTGGAAAGTGAACGAAGAAAAGAGTTCTCTCTTACCACTCAAAAGAGTTCCCTTCTTGGGGACTCTTATAGATTCTGTAGAAATGAAAATTTACCTGACAGAGGACAGGTTAACAAAGCTTCTAAATGCTTGCCGTGTCCTTCATTCCATTCAACACCCGTCAGTGGCTCAATGCATGGAGGTAATCGGCTTAATGGTAGCGGCAATGGGCATAGTTCCTTTTGCACGCCTGGACCTCAGACCGCTGCAATTGTGCATGCTAAGTCAGTGGAATGGGGATTACTCAGATTTGTCCCCTACGCTGAATCTGGATCAAGAGACCAGAGATTCTCTTCTATGGTGGCTTTCTCGGCCACATCTGTCCAGGGGGATGCCCTTCAGCAGACCAGACTGGACAATTGTAACAACAGACGCCAGCCTACTAGGTTGGGGCGCTGTCTGGAATTCCCTGAAGGCTCAGGGATCAAGGACTCAGGAGGAGAGCCTCCTTCCAATAAACATTCTGGAATTGAGAGCAGTTCTCAATGCCCTTCTGGCTTGGCCTCAGTTAACAACTCGGAGGTTCATCAGGTTTCAGTCGGACAACATCACGACTGTAGCTTACATCAACCATCAAAGAGGGACAAGGAGTTCCCTAGCGATGATGGAAGTATCAAAGATAATTCGCTGGGCAGAGTCTCACTCTTGCCACCTGTCAGTGATCCACATTCCAGGAGTGGAGAACTGGGAGGCGGATTTCCTAAGTCGCCAGACTTTTCATCCGGGGGAGTGGGAACTTCATCCGGAGGTCTTTGCCCAAATACTTCGACGTTGGGGCAAACCAGATATGGATCTCATGGCGTCTCGCCAGAACGCCAAGCTTCCTTGTTACGGGTCCAGGTCCAGGGACCCGGGAGCGGTCCTGGTAGATGCTTTGACAGCACCTTGGACCTTCGGGATGGCTTATGTGTTTCCACCCTTCCCGATGCTTCCTCGTTTGATTGCCAGGATCAAACAGGAGAAAGCATCGGTGATTCTAATAGCGCCTGCGTGGCCACGCAGGACCTGGTATGCAGATCTAGTGGACATGTCATCCTGTCCACCTTGGTCTCTGCCTCTGAGACAGGACCTTCTAATTCAGGGTCCTTTCAAACATCAGAATCTAATTTCTCTGAAGCTGACTGCATGGAAATTGAACGCTTGATTTTATCAAAGCGTGGATTTTCGGAGTCAGTAATCGATACCTTAATACAGGCTAGGAAACCTGTTACCAGGAAGATTTACCATAAGATATGGCGTAAATACTTACACTGGTGCGAATCCAAGAGTTACTCATGGAGTAAGGTTAAGATTCCTAGGATATTGTCTTTTCTACAAGAAGGTTTAGAAAAGGGTTTATCTGCTAGTTCATTGAAGGGACAGATCTCAGCTCTGTCCATCCTTTTACACAAACGTCTGTCAGAAGTTCCAGACGTTCAGGCTTTTTGTCAGGCTTTGGCTAGGATTAAGCCTGTGTTTAAGACTGTAGCTCCACCGTGGAGCTTAAACTTAGTTCTTAACGTTTTACAGGGTGTTCCGTTTGAACCCCTTCATTCCATTGATATCAAGCTGTTATCTTGGAAAGTTCTGTTTTTAATGGCTATTTCCTCGGCTCGTAGAGTCTCTGAGTTATCAGCCTTACATTGTGATTCTCCTTATCTGATTTTTCATTCAGATAAGGTAGTTCTGCGTACTAAACCTGGGTTCTTACCTAAGGTAGTCACTAACAAGAATATCAATCAAGAGATTGTTGTTCCTTCATTGTGCCCTAACCCTTCTTCAAAGAAGGAAAGACTTCTGCACAATCTGGACGTAGTCCGTGCCCTGAAATTTTATTTACAGGCAACTAAAGATTTTCGCCAAACTTCTTCCCTGTTTGTCGTTTATTCTGGACAGAGGAGAGGTCAAAAAGCATCTGCTACCTCTCTATCCTTTTGGCTTCGTAGCATAATACGTTTAGCCTATGAGACTGCTGGACAGCAACCTCCTGAAAGGATTACAGCTCATTCTACTAGAGCTGTGGCTTCCACTTGGGCCTTTAAGAATGAGGCCTCTGTTGAACAGATTTGCAAGGCTGCAACTTGGTCTTCTCTTCATACTTTTTCCAAATTTTACAAATTTGACACTTTTGCTTCTTCGGAGGCTGTTTTTGGGAGAAAGGTTCTTCAGGCAGTGGTTCCTTCCGTATAAAGATCCTGCCTGTCCCTCCCGTCATCCGTGTACTTTAGCTTTGGTATTGGTATCCCATAAGTAATGGATGACCCGTGGACTGACTACACTTAACAGGAGAAAACATAATTTACGCTTACCTGATAAATTCCTTTCTCCTGTAGTGTAGTCAGTCCACGGCCCGCCCTGTTTTTTATGGCAGGTCTAAATTTTAAATTATACTCCAGTCACCATGGCACCCTATAGTTTCTCCTTTCTCGTTTGGTTCTCGGTCGAATGACTGGGTGTGACGTAGAGGGGAGGAGCTATATAGCAGCTCTGCTTGGGTGATCCTCTTGCACTTCCTGTTGGGGAGGAGTTAATATCCCATAAGTAATGGATGACCCGTGGACTGACTACACTACAGGAGAAAGGAATTTATCAGGTAAGCATAAATTATGTTTTTCCTGAAGCGCGGCTAGCGGATACACTTTATCAAAGAGGGGGTCTATGAGTTGCGATACTGAGGTTAAACCTCTCTCCTCCCAGGCCCTGAACACACGTGTGGTCATGCCTGGGAGAAAGGTTGGGTTCCCCTGCAGCGGGAGGTGCCTGGTGACAGTGTGGGGGAGACTCCACCATTTGCATAGTCTCGTCCATGCCCTCAGAGGATCCCTAAACAAAATATTGTCTTTAATGTGAGACGGTAATGAGCGAAGTTCTGCATGTGGCAGGAAGGCTCGGGCTAGAAGGTGTGTAAGATGTGTCTCTAGTTGTTTATCACCAAACACTGATGTACCCTCCAGCCATTCCAAGATCAACTTGGCCAACGTGGACCAATTGTACCACTCCACACTAGGCAGCTTAAGCCCACCCCGGGTCGCCGGCATAGCCAGCTTAAGGCGACTAATCCTCTGTTTTTTACCATTCCATACAAATCTGGAAAACATTGTGTTTACAGCTTGCGTGTCTTTTCGCGTAAGGAGAAGTGGCAGCAATTGGAAGGGGTATAGCAGTTTTGGCATTACTATCATCTTTATTAAGTTAGACCTCCCTGATTGTGGGAGTGGAAGCTTGGACCAGCCGGTCAAAAGGGCCTGGACCTGTGTGAGCGCTGGGGGAATGTTAAGCTTATAAATTAGGTTAGGGTTTGTGTGTAGGTATATGCTTAGATATTTAAAGGAACCTGTTGTGACTTTGAGTGGCAGTTGAGGTGTGTCAGGGCCTACAGTGTTTTTCAGGTACATTAGCTCTGATTTATCTAAATTGACCTTGTATCCTGATACCTTTCCGAATTGATGTAACATGTCGAGGAGTTTGGGAATTTCAGTATTTGGGTTCTGAATATAGAGCAGTAAGTCATCTGCATAAAGGGATAAGTGTGTGGAGTGCGAACCAATGCTCACCCCCCTCAGGGCCTCATTAATATGAATGGCCAATGTCTCTATAGCTAGGTTGAAGAGGAGAGGCGAGAGCAGGCATCCTTGGCGGGTACCCCTCTCCAATGTAAAGGATTGAGAGATCTCCCTGTTAACTATAACTAATGTGTGTGGGCTTTGGTAGAGTGTCCGAATGAGGTTGTGAAAATCTCCCGTAATTCCAAATTTGTCTAGGGCTGTCAATAAGTGGTCCCACTCCACCCTGTGGAACGCCTTCTCCGTGTCTATCGCGAGGAGACAGGCGTCCGGCAGTGAATTAAGATCGCCCTCCCCCTTGACCTGCCAGTAGTGAGAGATAATTGCTAAGGTCTTACGAATATTCGTGACCGACGAACGGTGTTTCATGAACCCGGTTTGGTCTTTATGAATGACATTCCCTACCACCCCAGCCAGCCTATCTGCCAGAATGGCTGTGAACAGCTTGTAATCGTTGTTCAGTAAAGATATTGGTCTGTATTGGTCATTTACAAACATTTGTGCCATGATTGCACAAGCAGTATGTAATTAATTTCTGTGAGAAACCCAAAGTTTGTGAATAAAGTACCACATTTTTTTATTTGATGGCATTTGGCGGTGAAATGGTGGCATGAAATATACCAAAATGGGCCTAGATCAATACCTTTGGTTGTCTACTTAAAAAATATAAATATAGATTTGATAGGTAAATTTAAAAAAAAATCAAGGTTCTATTTCTGTTTAAATGGAGTGATTGCAAAAATACTGAAAATACTCTGGTATTTTGGGCAAGTTTTTGTCTGAAAGTCCCGGTAGTGAAGGGATTAAAGGGACACTAAACACTAAATATACTCCATGCACCTTCCTCTACTCATGGGCGCTGCTATTAGTTAATCTAGGTTATACTGCAGGTATCTGAAGTAAAGTTGCTGCACATGTGCAAACAGGTCAGCACTAGAATGTAGTGAAAGATAGATTTCAACATGGTGGCACCCATGATTAGAGGGAGGAAGGGAATAACCTCAATACTATGCTTATAAAATGTATTTAGGGCTAGATTACAAGTGGAGCGCTAAATTATTGTGCGCCCGCAAACGGTCAAATTTGCCTGTTTGCTGGCGTGTGATAATTAACCAGCCATTACAAGTGGTTGGTTATTGCTCCCGCAAGCTCACAGTAGCAATTAGCGCTCAGAAAATTAACCAGAAATCCAATCCCTGGTTAATTTTCTAAAAGAGGGCAATATAGATAATATAAATGTAGCTTTTTTTTTTTTTTTATAAATAAAAAACAACTGCACTAGGCATATTAACACATAAATATATATGTATATCAGCATATAGAAGTGAAGTAAACGGCACAGACTCCAAAATTATTAAAATATACAAAACTGTATTCTTCACATGTTAAAATGACAGCCAGGTACTGTGTTGTATGTTGTATATCAGCATATGCATATATATTTACAAATGCTGCAATCACTGTTCTGATGCTGTCTCTGATGTCATTAGAACACTGGTTTTCAAACCTGCCCTCAGACCTCCCTACCAGGTCACATTTTGAGGTTATCTGAACTAGAGCACAGGTGAAATAATCAGCTGATTATTAAACATGCTTATTCTACCTGCTCTCATCCAAGGTAATCCTGGAGGACAGGTTTGAAAACCAATGCATTAGAACCAGGCTCCCATTGGAGCCTATGGAAGCGCGCCCTCGTAAACGCAATGCTTCCAAGTAATGTTTGCATTGCTGTTAACTTGAAAGCGATATTTGGCGCTCTATTTGTAATCTGGCCCTAAGTGTTTAGTGTCCCTGAAGTGCACATCAGAAGGGGTACTGCAAATTTACAATATTCAAAGCAAGAAAATGCAAGCCCAACATGAGGAAGGGCAGTATGCCAGAAAATTCCCCATGCCTGAAGCCATTATGTTAAGTAAAGGTTGCACATTTTAGTATTGTTCAGCTTGGACTCTCTTGCTCCGAGTTAATGGTAGTATGGTGAATTAGGGATTTCATCATACAATTTAAGGTGCTATAGTGTCCCTTACATATTGTATAGCATTAATCATTTATCCCATAGCAATTTATAATGAAACAGCCCGGAAAAGAAGACAAATCCATCTGTAATTGGAGACAAATGTTAGCCTATACGTTTTTGTGTATTTTTATTTATTTTTAAACTTAGCAGTAGAAGGTTATCAGAAAGTCTGCTCATGTAATGTACATGCTTGGTGCTCACTATAGGTTTATGTTGATTTTTTTACCACCTGCTTCAAATTCCTTACAGTCAAAACAGAATCAAGTAAATGTAAACTGAAAATACTGAACAACTCATTTATACATTTAATAAATACAGGGCATTTTGTGATGGTGCCAACAAAACTTGGATATAATGATTTGGCTGGATTCTGAACTGTAATGCAATCTGTGCTTGCTGTATATTGTCTTTGGTCCTGTTGGTGTTTGTATGTACCTGTCTGAGTTTCCAAAAGCAGAACGTTAACGCCGATGCTTGTTTTTTTATTTCCTCAGAACTGTTGTCTATGCCAGCTGTAAAGCGATTTTCTGTGTCGTTTGCAAAGCATCCGACTAATGGTACGTTTGCTTCCTTGATTTGACGTGTTGCTTCACACTATTAACCCATTTTTTCTTTAGTTTTCTTTCTTCCTTTTGCCATTCCAACAACGTTTATTCATATTGGTATTGTGATGTGGTCCTCTTCTTTTCCATCACTTTCCTTCTTCAATTACTTTTTTTTGTTGTTGTGTCGTAACGTGTTTCCTCTCATATTCCCAACTGCTGATCTTTTAACTTATTGACACAAGAGTTTTTGGGACTTGCATCATGTCATGTGACCTACCAATCATCTCATTTCTCTAGCTGTAGTGAAATTGCATTCAAGTTTCACGAACCGTCTCTAGTTTTTTTTATTTATTTATTTATTATTAATTTTTAGTTTTGTGTGAGGTTGGTTTGGCTATTACAGTGCCAAAGCGTAAATATAATTTTTTTTTCAGCCCAGTTTTCTATAATTTACACTTTGATATTAAATTCCTAATGTACTTCTTTAAGGAAATTTGAATAGTTTTAGAATGACTTTGAAAATAAAAATTATATTAATAGTAACAATTTGGTAAGCAGTCAGGGCCATATCGTTATAAGTATATTTGATCTAACCAAAATAAATGTTTATGTAAAGCATAATGTACCAAAATAAAGGTACGTAATGATAATAAAGCATACATTTTACAGAAAAATAGGACTTCACTGTAGCAAATTCATGAAGCGTGACATGGAAATTTCATATCTTTTTTATTGTCTAATATGTTCTTTTATTCTCAGTCTTTATATCTTTTCAGGTAAATAATTCAAAATGAATCTTCTTTATTTCCCACTCACACTCTTATCTTTTCTTTTCCATTGGTTTTACACCATCATCTTTGGTATCTTCCAGTGTTAATTTAAATAGATATTTATTTTGTTCTTTCTTCTTCCTTATTTTCTAATAGCCTTTATCTTCCTGCTGTGCTCTGGGATATTGTCTGACTTTGTTAGTAATGGCAGGATACCACCTTTAAGTTCACAATGTAATTTAGAATCCTGCTGTGGTACATCATTAATATACTTCAGTGACGCATCCCATTGGGTACGTGCAGAGCCGGTGCTACAATAGAGGCCTACTCCTAAGGGCGCCCCTGCAAGGGGGGGTGCAAATTTGGTGCATGACATTATTTATGGAATGTGTATATTTATTTTTGCTTACTAAGTTGGGTTTCCTAGTAGGGGCCATATGTGGTAGCATAATTGCTAGAATAGGAGGGAACTAACCTGAAACGCACTGAGTCAGAGAGCGTTAAGGTCAACCACAACAGCTGGAAGCAGCTGGCTAAAATATTTCACTGCACAACCCTTGTGCTCGCTGCAAAACATTTCCAACCTTTAAAAAGTTGGTGATACCAGTGGCATCAGTAGGACTCACCACCACCCACAGCCACTCTGTGGCCCTCTCTGCATCGGCCATCGATGGTGCAGATTGTTGGTGGGTGGGAGCCATAGCAGGGAGGCGGGTGGGCAGCCCATCATTGGTTCAATTCTTTATCCTGTTTGTCCATAGTGTGGGCGCACGGGGGGTGCATGTGCACCACATTGCCATTAAATTGTAGGGAGGAGAGAGTGGGAGGGGGAATCAATCTTGGGCAAGGGATCTGGGAGGGGGAGGGGGGTAGGGTATTGAGGGGGGGCAGCTACACTACAGAAAATTGGGCAGTAGCCAAAATGGCGGCAACTAGGTAGAGGGGGGAGGGTTAGAGAGCTGTTTGCGGGGGATCAGGGAGGTTGGGGGCTAAGGGGGGATCCAACACTGCAGAATGACTATAAAAAAGCCTTTTTTTTTTTAGTACTGGCAGACTTTTTGCCAATACTTAAGATGGCGGTGACAATTGTGAGGTGGGGGAGGGAAGAGATCTGTTTGAGGGGGGGCAGGGAGGGATCAGGGGGTGGGATGTGTCAGGTGGGTGGCTGATCTCTTCACTAAAGCTGAAATTAACCCTACAAGCTACCTAATTAACTCCTTCACTGGTGGGCATAATACAAGTGTGGTGCGCAGCGGCAATTAGAGGCCTTCTAATTACCAAAAAGCAACATCAAAGCCATATATGTCTACTATTTCTGAACAAAGGGGATCCCAGAGAAGCATTTACAACCATTTGTGCCATAATTGCACAAACTCTTTGTAAATAATTTCAGTGAGAAACCTAAAGTTTGTGAAAAAGTGAACAATTTTTATTATTTGATTGCATTTGGCAGTGAAATGGTGGCATGAAATATACCAAAATTGGCCTAGATCAATACTTTGGGTTGTCTACTAAAAAAAATATATACATGTGAACAGTTATTCAGGGATTCCTGACAGAGATCAGTGTTCCAATGTAACTATCGCTAATTTTGAAACAAAAATGGTTTTGAAATAGCAAAGAACATGTAAACATTGGGTATTTCTAAACTCAGGACAAAATTTAGAAACTATTAAGCATGGGTGTTTTCTTTCATGTAATTGGCAAGAGTCCATGAGCTAGTGACGTATGGTATATACAATCCTACCAGGAGGGGCAAAGTTTCCCAAACCTCAAAATGCCTATAAATACACCCCTCACCACACCCACAATTCAGTTTTTCAAATTTTGCCTCCTATGGAGGTGGTGAAGTAAGTTTGTGCTAAATTTCTACGTTGATATGCGCTTCTCAGCATTTTGAAGCCCGATTCCTCTCAGAGTACAGTGAATGTCAGAGGGATGTGAAGGGAGTATCACCTATTGAATGCAATGGTTTTCCTCACGGGAGATCTATTTCATATGTTCTCTGTTATCAGTCATAGAGATTCATCTCCTACCTCCCTTTTCAGATCGACGATATACTCTCATATTCCATTACCTCTACTGATAACCGTTTTAGTACTGGTTTGGCTATCTGCTATATGTGGATGGGTGTCTTTTGGTAAGTATGTTTTCATTACTTAAGACACTCTCAGCTATGGTTTGACACTTTATGCATTTATATAAAGTTCTAAATATATGTATTGTACTTATATTTGCCATGATTCAGGTTTTCAGTATATTTCCTTTTGCAGACTGTCAGTTTCATATCTGGGAAATGCATTTTTTAGGAAAAATTTATTTCTTACCTGGGGTATAGTCTTTTTTTCATTTGACTGTCATTTTAAATTCACGGGCAGAATTAGGCTTGCGAGGGCGTAAAATGCCAAAGTATATTGCGTAATTTTTGGCGCGAGAATCTTTTCATTATTTAAAACCCCATTCCTATATGCCTATTGCCTTTTTTCTCTATCAGAGGGCTATGCTGTTTGCATTTTTTTTCCCTTTCCTGAAACTGCCATATAAGGAAATTGATAATTTTGCTTTTTAGGTTGTTTTTTTCTCTTACATTTGCAAGATGTCTCAATCTGATCCTGTCTCAGAAATCACTGTTGGAACCCTGCTGCTTGATAACAGTTTTACCAAAGCTAAGTGCATTTGTAGTAAACTTGTGGAGGTTATATCTCCAGCTGTGGTTTGTAATAGTTGTCATGATAAACTTTTACATGCAGATGTGTCCATCAGTAATAGTACATTGCCTGTTGCTGTTCCTTCAACATTTAATGTACAAGATGTACCTGTGAATTTAAAAGAATTTATTGCTTATTCTATTCAGAAGGCTTTGTCTGGCATCCCGCCTTCTAATAAAGGTAAAAGGTCTTTTAAAACTTCTCATAAAGTTGATGAAATTTCAAATGACCGACAACATACTGAATTATCCTCCTCTGATGAGGATCTATCTAGTTCAGAAGATCCTTCCTCCGATATTGACACTGACAATTCTACTTATTTATTTAAAATGGAGTATATTCGTTCTTTGTTAAAAGAAGTGTTGACTACATTGGATATTGAGGAAACTAGTCCTCTTGATATTAAAACTAGTAAACGTTTAAATTCTCTTTATTAACCTCCTCTGGTTACTTCAGAAGTTTTTCCAGTTCCTGATGCTATTTCTGATATGATTTCTAAGGAATGGAATAGGCCTGGTACATCTTTTATTCCTTCTTCAAGGTTTAAAAAATTGTATCCTTTGCCAGCAGTTACATTGGAGTTTTGGGAAAAGATCCCCAAAGTTGATGGGGCTATCTCTACTCTTGCTAAACGTACTACTATTCCTATGGAAGATAGTACTTCTTTTAAAGATCCTTTAGATAGGAAACTTGAATCTTATCTAAGGAAAGCCTATTTATATTCAGGTCATCTTCTCAGGCCTGCAATTTCTTTGGCTGATGTTGCAGCTGCATCAACTTTTTGGTTGGAAAATTTAGCGCAACAAGAATTGGATTCTGATTTGTCTAGCATTGTTCGCTTGCTTCAACATGCTAATCATTTTATTTGTAATGCCATTTTTGATATCATCAAAATTTGGGGGCTGGCTTTGGTTTCTTAAATGGCTTGAATTTATTCCAATTTGAAGAAGGTTTCCAATTTGAAATAGATTCCTTGGGGGAAGGATTAGGTTTCTGTTCCTTATTTTGTCGAAAGGAACGAAAACGGTTAGAAGCTTTAGATTTACCCTTCGGTCTTTTATCGTGGGCTTTTAGGAATGAAGCTTCAGTTGATCAGATTTGCAAAGCAGCAACTTGGTCTTTTTTGCATACATTTACTAAATTCTACCGTTTTGATGTTTTTGCTTCTTCGGAAGCAGTTTTTGGTAGAAAAGTTCTTCAGGCAGCTGTTTCAGTTTGATTCTTCTGCTTATTTTTTTAAATGTTTTCCTTTCATTTATGAGAATAAACTTATATTTTATAAGTTTATTCTCGCTTATATTTTAGCGAAAAATGGCTGTTTTTATTTTATCCCTCCCTCTCTAGTGACTCTTCCGTGGAGTTCCACATCTTGGGTATTGCTATCCCATACGTCACTAGCTCATGGACTCTTGCCAATTACATGAAAGAAAACATAATTTATGTAAGAACGTACCTGATAAATTCATTTCTTTTATATTGGCAAGAGTCCATGAGACCCACCCTTTCTATGGTGGTTATGATTTTTTTGTATAAAGCACAATTATTTCCAAATTCCTTTGTTGATGCTTTTTACTCCTTTCTTTATCACCCCACTACTTGGCTGTTTGTTAAACTGAATTGTGGGTGTGGTAAGGGGTGTATTTACAGGGATTTTGAGGTTTGGGAAACTTTGCCCCTCCTGGTAGGATTGTATATCCCATACGTCACTATCTCATGGACTCTTGCCAATATGAAAGAAATGAATTTATCAGGTAAGTTCTTACATAAATTATGTTTTGTGGTGGTTTTAGATGTGCAACAGAATTTGGGGGTCAAAGTTAGAAAAAGTGTGTGTTTTTTCTATTTTTTCATCATATTTTATATATTTTTTGTAGTTAATTATATGATATGATGGAAATAATGGTATCTTTAAAAAGTCCATTTAATGGCGAGAAAAATGGTATATAATATGTATGGGTACAGTAAATGAGTAAGTGGAAAATTACAGCTAAACACAAACACCGCAGAAAAAAAAGAAATTAGCCCTGGTCCCAAACGGTCAGAAAATTGAAAAGTGCTCTGGTCACTAAGGGGTTAATGTGATCTACTGTAGGGCTTGAAAAATGTATATTTATGGAGAAATTTATCAAGATGCATACACAACTTCTGATAACTTTCAGTTTAGGCTTGCAAGACCAAGGGGGATATTTATCAAAGCGTCAACTATGTTGCAATGGCGGGCGTCAATATGCTCGCCTTACATCGCCAAACATCGCGGCCACGGATCTGAATACGATCTCCATATTTATTTAAAAAGCCGTCAAAAACACGCGCACCAAGTGCGGGACGATGAGCTTCGGACTGTTGTTAACTAACAGTCATCAATGACGCTGTTATTCAGGTTTTTCCCAACTTTATTTATACCAACTAAACTGCTGCAAAGTTCACTAACACCCATAAACTACCTATTAACCCTTAAACTGCCGCCCTCCCGCATTGCCACCACTATAATAAACCTATTAACCCTAATCTGCCGCTCCCGACATTGCCGCCACTAATATAAATATTAACCCCTATTCCGCTGCTTCCCGACATCGCTGCCACTAAATAAACTTATTAACCCATAAACTGTCAGCCCCCCACATCGCCAAAAACTTAATTAAGCTATTAACCCAAAAACCTAATAACCCCTTAACTTTAAATTAAAATTACAAGATCCCTATCTTAATATGAATTAAAACTTACCTGTAGAATTAAAATAAACTAATTTTTAACTATAAATTAACCTACCCTAACTATTATATGAAAATTACATTAAACTACCAATTAAATAAATTAAATTACATATTAAAAAAAACTAACACTACTAAAATTATTTAAATATACAATGAAACATTATTACAAAGTACTAAATTACCAAATAAAATAAACATTAAGTTACAAAAAATAGCAAACACTGAATTACAAAAAATAACAAACTAAATTATCCTAAATAAAAAATTTTACACCTAGTCTAATAGCCTTATCAAAATAAAAAAGCCCCACCAAAATAAAAAAAAAACCCTTGCCTACAATAAACTACCAATGGCCCTTAAAAGGGCCTTTTGTGAGGCATTTCCTCAAAGATATCAGCTCTTTTACTGGTAAAAAAAAAATACAAAGACCCCCCAACAGTAAAATCCACCACCCAACCAACCCCCTCAAATAAAAACCCTAGCTCTAAAAAAAAAACCTAAGCAGCCCATTGCCCTGAAAAGGGCATTTAGCTCTTTTACAAGCCCAAACCATAATCTAAAATAAAAACCCACCCAAAAAATTTAAGAAAATCCTAACACTAACCCCCGAAGATCCACTTACAGTTCTGAAGTCCCGACATCCAGGCGGAGAAGTCTTCATCCAGGCGGAAGAAGTCGTCATCCAAGCGGCATCTTCTATCTTCAACCCTGCGGCGCGGAGCTCCTCTTCTTACGGTCGCTGCCGTAAACTGAAGCTTCAATGCAAGGGACGCGATTCAAGATGGCGTCCCTTGCATTCCTATTGGCTGTTTTGAGTGTTAAATTCAAATCAGCCAATAGGAGGCAAGCTTCTGAAATCCTATTGACTGTTCAAATCAGCCAATAGGATGAGAGCTACTGAAATTCTATTGGCTGATTTGAACAGCCAACAGAATTTCAGTAGATCTCATTTACACATTTGCCGATCTTGACGCTTTGATAACTAGGTTGGATCAATCTTGCAACAATTAAGATGCGGAATTCCAGCATATTTTGGGTGACGCTTTCATAAATAGGCCCCTAAGTCTGCAGCCACAAATTTAAGAATCAATCTCTGCTCATTATCCTAGGTAGCAGAGATAAATCACCTCAAACGCGTGTTTGGAGTGATAAACAGGCCCTGCTCTCACTCAATTGGTTGCCCAACAACAAAACTCTTTTGCAGTCTTAAATTTTGCCAAGTGGGCAGTTGGACAGGCTTAGCTTGAAAACTTGTCCACCTGCAGCTTGATAATTTTTTCTGTTGGGTAATAATGAAAAGAGGTCATCCTGCCTCCAAGTTCATGTGTTTTATATGTTGTCACCGCCAAGGCAGAACATGCTGTGATCGGAGATGTCATCATAGAAAATGCAGCATGTCTGCAGAAAGAATAGGACACATGCAGGAACTTTTGGTGCTTTCACTTTGAAGCACTGCTCAACATTAGACTGCTCTCTTCAAACAGCGCAGTGCTGTTGGCTGCACTGTGTAGGTTTTCCTTAACACAGTGCATCCAGAGCAAAGTGCTGTTTGAAGAGAACAGTCAAATATGGAGTAGCTCTGCAAAGCAGCACTACATTTATTGTTGACTGGTTCTCAGGGAGTTTTTCAACTTCTCCTCCAGACTTCCCCAGTCTGCAAAGCTATGATTTCTGAATGAAAGATGTAAGAATGTAAGATGTTTTTGTGATCATTACTACATTTCTACCTTGTGATATTAGACCAAGAGAAAAAGGAAACAACATTTTTCAGGTGACTTTTTCTTCTTAAATGGAAAGAGTCCACAGCTGCATTCATTACTTTTGGGGAAAAAGAACCTGACCACCAGGAGGAGGCAAAGACACCCCAGCCAAAGACTTAAATAATCCTCCCACTCCCTTCATCCCCCAGTCATTCTTTGCCTTTCGTCCCAGGAGGTTCGCAGAGACGTGTCAGAAATTTTAATTTTTGTTTTTTGTCTCTTATGGAGGGTAGTACTCTTTGGCATGGGACAGGAGTTTTAAGTAGTCCTATCAGTCTCTCAGTGAGGGCTTGGATGAAAATTAGAGTCCGGAGATGCAGGGAGAGTCTTTCTGCAAAACCATCCCGACTCATATTAACAGCTCCTCAAGCAATCGGCGTTGTTGAACTTCGCTCCGCTGCCTGCTTTCTTCTCTCAAGTCCATGGCAGAGGCAATGCCACTATTCGTCACACTTGAAAGGCTGTGTTCCTTTTCCACGGCATAGATTCCGGTAAGATCGTTTCATTTTACTTTATTGTCAATGTACTGTAATGTGAATGTTTTCCCGAGAGGTTACACACCTTTGCAGATCTAATTACATGGCATAAGGGTCTCAGTGAGTCTCTGTTACTATCTTGGAATCAAGGGTTAATATCTCCTGAGGGGGGTTATTGAACAGGGGGGTATATAATCATGTTTGTTATGTGATTCAACCTGCTTATGTGTGATGTTTATGGGCTCGTGGTTGGAACTTTGAGGCCTTTAGAAGTGACTCGGCCTTTTAGTTGAGCGCGCTTTTTAGGACTATTCGATTCACTTTGTGTTCGGGCGTGGTTCCGTTCCGTTCCCCATTTTTGGCGAAGGAGATATTCTAGTCCGCAGGGGTCTGGTCATAGGAGGTGGTGAGTGCCCCAGCCATTGTGGGTGTCAGGTGCCGTTTTTGTTTTCATACTTTAGTCCATATTGATATTTCCTCTATACAGTTATGGAGGATTCTGATGCTGAGACTGTGCTTGTTTCAGATTCCGTTACGGAGGATTCTGATACCGAGATTCTATTTTGATTTCAGATTCTGTGTCCGGTGACGAATCCGGATTCGCCTTGTTGACAATGTCAACCAGTTTTGTTCCGTATGCCATTTCAGAGCGCCTGGTTCCTCGGGCTCGGGGAATCAAGGGACTGCTGAGCCATCCGCCTCTGGGGGGTCCTGTCCTCCGAGAGGAGAGTTCCCTACCAATTCATACTTCTACACATGCGGTAACCCAGTTTCTGATTCCTCCATGCGGGGTGGCGTGTTCCCCCCGGAGGTTGCAGCATGTTTTTGCTTCAGCATAATGTTGGCGATTGTTCATCTGCAGAGTCCAGACGTTTCTTTGAGGCCTTCCGCCTTGGGGAGGGCCTTTACAGTTCCCCACGGGTGTAAATGTCCCTGAGTGTTGTGCCTTTCGTTACAGGATTGCACACCTTTCGCATATTACTCAGACATGTTTTTCAGTTATTGAATGATCCTATCGTTCGGGGATACAGGGATTTTCAGTCTGCTAATTCCAATGGTGCACCACATTAGACATGTGGGGATGAAGTAATCTCCTGATTGTCATTTGTTTGAGATCTTTCCCAGTTTTTGAAAGATAGGGCTCCGTTTGGCTGGTCCTGCGGGTAGGCATGTGTCTTTTTGGACGTTAACCTCCGGGTTGCCTTATATTTTATTTATATCCGATGGAATGTCTTTTATTTGTTTTTGTTTCCTTCTGGAACCTTCTGGGATTGATACTCTTTATTACTTCTTCGGAAGTTGTTTTGGACATGTTAGTCCTATGTTAAAAATGTCTGTTTTTTCCCCTATGGGGGAGAATTTATGCAGCTTGCCGGTTAGGACCCTAGGTGCAGGCTGGTCCTGTCGGGTTCGCTCGGTCTTGAGGCTGTTCGGACATGTGGCGCTGTTCTGCTTGGCTGGTCCGGTAGAAGCCCCAAATGCACAGGTTATCATTGTTTTTCATGTTCAACTAAGCATTCGAGAGGACCTGTGGGTCCGTGAGGCGGGAAGGATTGTTTTAGTCCTTATATCCTTCAGTCATAGATGGCCGGGCAGGGGAGTTTTTCCGCTGCGTCACTCTATCTGACATCTGATTTCATCAGAACTAAGAGTTTTCCTCCCCCATGTGGTGGAGGGTTGTAGGGCTTAACGCCCCTTACCGCAGTTGAGCGGTTTGGCCTTCATTTTTAAGCCTCTGGATTTGTCCTTTTGGGCTTGTTCCAACAGCTTGTACAGGATAGCTGTCTAGCATGTGGAAGGTTTGCAGTTTAATTCCAGTTGCAGCTCTTGACACCTTGCAGGTGTACGTGTAGGGTGTTTATAGTGTATCTAGATACAGCTCTTATTCTTTGACATGTACTGTCTGTCTGAGTTATAAGAGACCTTTGGGTCTTCTTCCAATGTCTCCAGGTGAGTTGGACCTCCTTTTAGGGATCTGTGTTTCCGGGTGATGGTTGTTCCCTGCGGGGATTTTGTTTAGCTCTGGTTTTTCCGGAGCTGGGTAGGCTTAGTGCTTTTCTCTTCCTTGTGTCCTCTGCTTCTGCGGAGGTGATAGGGGGACTAGTCTTGTTAGTAGAATGTTTTTGTGACCTCAGGTTATCCCTTGGTTGTCCTGAGGCTCTGAGAAGTATCTTCATACGACTTCTAGCCTTGCTCCTTGGAGCGTTGGACTTTAGCTAGGGGTGTTTCCTTCCTTTGGTCGAAGCTTTCGAGTACTTCTCTCTATGCGGAGGATATGCATCCATATCCCTTGTGTCTGGCTTTTTGGCAAGCTGGGGTGTTTAGTTCTAGGGTAAGGTTTGCCTGAACTATTAGGTGCCCGGACCTTTTTTTGTCCCTGAGATTTCCGGTTGCTGAAGCTTTGCTTGGTCTTTTTCCTGACCCAGTCTTGGGTGGTTTTGGAATCTTGGATCTCAGGGCTGGTCGGGGTGTTTCACGGTAGTGGGAACTTGGGCTATGTCCTTGGTCCATCTACCTAAACTGGTCATGATTGGCCAGGTTTTCGGAGTATTTTTTACTCTTTGCTACAGAGTAGCCCAATGACATCTGGTGGTTAGCTGTGTGGCTTGCGCCTCAAGGGTTGTTGTTTCATACCCATCTGCTGGCGCTGGATGTCCAATTTCTGGATTGCCTTAGGGTTGCATTCCCCTGGTCAGCTTGCCAGTGTTCCCGTGGATTTCCTGCTCTGCAGGCGAATGAGTTGGCTGTGCTTCTGCTTGGCAAGCTACTTGTAGGGGGTCCTTTTCTAGGACATGTGTGTTGGAAATTTCTCTTCCCATTAGCCGGTGATTTCAGGCCTTGAGGACAGTTGTTGCTCTTCCAGCATTATCCCTTTCCTTTAGGGGATATTCTCCTCCCTATGGAGATAGAGTCCTTGCTTGGGGCTTCTCCTGGATGGGAGGCGGAAAAGTGGGATTGGTTCTCCCTGGGGTCTTGCTGGCTCCAAGTCAGACTTGTTGGGCCTTTATTTTGATAGAAGGTCTATGGCCTTGTTGTCTGTTTTTAGAGTCGGGTTGCACTTGTACTCTGTGGGGATGGCTGTGCTATCCTTATGCTCGTTCCTGTACCTGTTTCGGGATTCTTTTGTTCCCCTGTCTTGGATCCCTAAGGCTTGGTTGGTCCAGCTGGGTGTGGGTCTGCAGGTTAGGATGGCCAAGCGGTCTAAGGCGCTGCGTTCAGGTCGCAGTCTCCTATGGATGTGTGAGCCTTGTTGAGTCTATCCTGTTAGCTCAGTCTGCTAGAGTATAGAATTTGCTTTCAACTTGATCCATTGATTTCAGAAAAGGGTTTACTCTTCCTTTGGGTTCTGAGGGTATACTTCCCTTCTCGGGGGGCCTCGATTTGAGGTTTTGTGTTCCCCTTTTTAGGGATCTGTGTGTAGGTCCAGCGACTTAGGTTTCCTGGAGCGTGCCCTTTGTCTGGGGGTTGCTTTTGCGGTCTGTTTCTAGCTTGACTGCTTCTTCCTCCTTGCAAGTACCCTCTGTGTGATCCTATTATGGACTCTGTGTTCTTAAACTTGTGGTTTTTCACCTGGGTGTATTACACAATTTTTCATGGCAAATGCTTTGGTATTCTATGGTCAGACACTGGGAGGACTTTGCCTCTTCAGTTGCATTCCGTGTTTACAGGATGTTGGAGAGACGTCTTTTCTGTCTCTGTGCCCTGTCTTATCCCGGGTTTCTCTTGGTATAGGCGTGGCCTCCTTCCCCTTTTTGAGCCCTTTTGGGTCTCTGTGAGCTGGTCTCACTCTTGGAGTTGTTCTTTTTTGTTTTAGGAGACCTTTCGGTTTCCTTGGTTCTCCTTTGCCTTGTCCCTTTGGGGGTTTCGGCTGGTGTCTCCTTTCTTTGTGGGGTAGGAGCTGTGGGGGACCGTCTGTTGGGTGACAGTGTCTCCTGGAGGACTGTTGGCTCAGTCGAGTCCATTTGCGGTCTCTGGTTTGGCTTCTGGACTGGCTGTGAGTCAGTGTCTTTGGGGCTTTTCCTCTTAAAATTTTCTCAGCTTCAGACGAAACGTTTTTTTTATTGGGTAGAGGTTCAGTCCTGGTGCCCTCAGTATGGGCCGCCTATTGTACCCTCCCTTCTTGGCATTCAGTGTCCTCTATAGCTTGGGTATTGTTTTCCCAAAAGTAATGAATGCAGCTGTGGACTCTCTCCATTTAAGAATAAAAACATAAATTATGCTTACCTGATAATTTCCTTTTCTTCTGATGGAAAGAGTCAACAGCTCACCACCAGTAATTTTATGTGGGGCGTCCTTATTATTCTTCTGGCACCTTTCACCCTGATATTTCTTCTACTGTTCCTTGTTCCTCGGCAGAATAACTGGGGGATGAGGGGAGTGGGAGGAGTATTTAAGCCTTTGGCTGGGGTGTCTTTGCCTCCTCCTGGTGGCCAAGTTAATTTTTCCCAAAAGTAATGAATGCAGCTGTGGACTCTTTCCATCAGATGAAAAAGAAATTGTCAGGTAAGCATAATTTATGTTGATTCATAATGCAGAGCCACCACTTATTTACTACGTTTTGCAGAGCCACCACTTATTTACTACGTTTTGCAAAGCCACCACTTATTTACGACGTTTTGCAAAGCCACCACTTATTTACGACGTTTTGCAAAGCCACCACTTATTTACAACGTTTTGCAAAGCCACCACTTATTTACTACGTTTTGCAAAGCCACCACTTATTTACTACGTTTTGCAAAGCCACCACTTATTTACTACGTTTTGCAAAGCCACCACTTATTTACGACGTTTTGCAAAGCCACCACTTATTTACTACGTTTTGCAAAGCCACCACTTATTTACAACGTTTTGCAAAGCCACCACTTATTTACAACGTTTTGCAGAGGCACCACTTATTTACAACGTTTTGCAGAGTCACCACTCTGGTATATGTAATGCAGATATTAACGTTATAGCTATTATAATTATAATAAAAGTAGGGCAGCAACTAACGATTTTTTTCATAATCGATTAATCGGCCGATTATTTTTTCGATTAATCGACTAATCGGATAAAAAGAGAATCAATAATAGTTTTCTATGTTTAAAATAAAATCCACATAATGAGTGCTACAAATATAAACTTCAGACAAAAACTTTACATTACCACAACTGTTTCTTCAATTTTTAAGCAGCAGAGCACAGTTTTATAATTATACAAAACAAAACCACAAACTGTTTGAAAAGAGGTAGAACTAGAAAGAGTTAGACTATCACTCTTAATAACATTCTGTTATTCACTCTTTCAGAAACTTTGCATTAAAATGCAAAAATCTCAACATGTCCACATGCTTCTGGCTAAGGCTGGTTCTCTGCTTGCAGCTATATTTCCTGCAGCAGAGAAAAGGCTGTTGAGGTGTATAAGAAGGGTTTTGTCAATTTCACCAAAGTGGGATATTTATCTTTATTAGCTCTTCACCAATGCTAAGTGTTTTCTACCTTGGCAAGGGGCCTCTCAATAAAGTAACCCTTGACTTCATTCTAACATAAAAATATCTTGAATATCTATATGCAATGGTAAATAACCAGCTATAAGGTTAGGGGAAATATCTAGTCCGCTCTAAAAATAACGAATATATACTTATAAAGGTTGAATCTGGTACATATTATCACAATTTATTAAAAATATAAAAAAACTAAATAAAAAGCACTAAGGACTGTATATCAATAACAGGACAAAGCCTTACACATTTATTTATACAGTACATATAATCAGCAATAGCAATCAATACACTAATAATTGTGCAAACAGATAATATTGCACATCAATTTAAATAGCTCACATCAATCTAGGGACAAGGTGTAAACAACAAGCTTGGCACTATATCATGAAAAGCATAGTTCCAAATCACCAGATTTAATATAAACAATCCAAATGATGACTATTATATCTGGGTTGCACGTAAGCCAGGGGTAGTTGTAAACGTATACTGTCCTGAAAAAGTGAAAAGTAGACGTCCTTTAGGCTAAGGACATAACCATAAAACACAATACCATATGCAGGAGTTCAATGGAGTGAAGCAGCTGGTGTTGTGCACAGACCAACTAATTGCAAACCGACTAATCGATTATGAGATTCGTTGACGACTATTTTCATAATCGATTATTATCGATTATGACGATTAGTTGTTGCAGCTCTAAATAAAAGTCAAGAATTTGATGTAATAACAGAAATCCATTTTCTCTATCATTAAAAATTAAATAGTTATCTATAGCTTCTTAACACATCATTAGACATTTTGTTAAGATGCTTTTAGGGCAGGGTATATAATTTACTTGTGGTTGAGGCGGTAAAATGTGTTTTTACCTGTATAGCCAAAAATTCTAGCACCGGCCCTGGGTGTATGCATTTAAGCAACCAGATCTAATTCAATGAGACCTGTGCAAGTGATCTTAAAATATGTCCTGTGTTTTAAATAATACTCTCCTAGCAGAAGTATTTTAAAAAAAAAAAAAAAAAAAAATTGCTCGATCATCAGCTCTTTGTCTTTATATTTTTTTCTTCCTTTAGTTTGTTGTCTCTTGTTTTGTTTTTTTTCTTTAGTGCTCATGCTTATAAGCCTGTCAATTTAAATTCGAATTGCATGCTGTTAGTATAGCGACTACATATTTGTTTTTGTTTTAATGTTTAATTGTGTAAATTTTAGAACTGTGCTTACTAGTGCTCTTTAACTGCTTGCAGTGTTTACTAATGCAATAACCAATTTAAATTAATTTAAAGTGACATTTCTGTTGTGTTGAATAGAATAACATATCAGCCAAGTCTTAACATTTCTCAAACAAATTAACATCCTTTTTAATGCACCTATTTTTCAATGGCCAAACTCTACCCACCATGTGCCTTATTTGGAGAAGCCAATGTGATCTTTTGTGCACAGATAGCTAGCCACTGTCATAACGTTAGTATAAACTGTATAGTTATGCAGTTGGTATCTGATAAAACCAAGTGTTTACATTGAGAAGTCAACAGGGTACATTTCAAGTTCTAGAAGTTGCTCAATTTTCAAAGCTAAATTACATGAAATGGGGACAAAAAAGATAAATATCTGAACATATTCTATATGGAAATATCAAGGTGTTACTGTCCCTTTAATTGCTTTCTTGATTCCAGCAAATAATTTAAAATTATATTCTTTATACATCTAAATTAATGAAAAATTGTTTGACTCAGGAGATATATTTAATGTAATAGTTTATTTTCTTATCTTTCCTTTTCATGTTTATATAATTTAAAATAAGTTTTAATTTGAAATTCTTTATAAGCTCTCAATGGACCAAAATTAACTAGAATAAATAATTTGATTGATTGCTCTTTACTAAAATTAGAGCTTGAAATTCACATATTTTGTACTGAATAATAGCAAAACATTGATCTTAAAACTAAAGAGATAATTGATAATAGATCATTTCCTTTTTTTATTAAAGTGATAGGAAAGTCAAAATTAAACTTGCACGATTCAGACAGAACATATCATTTTAAGACACTTTTAAATTTACTTCTATTTTCAAATGTGCTTTGTTCTTTTGGTATCCGTGGTTGGAAAACAGAATTTATGCTTACCTGATAAATTACTTTCTCCAACGGTGTGTCCGGTCCACGGCGTCATCCTTACTTGTGGGATATTCTCTTCCCCAACAGGAAATGGCAAAGAGTCCCAGCAAAGCTGGTCACATGATCCCTCCTAGGCTCCGCCCACCCCAGTCATTCGACCGACGGACAAGAGGAAATATATATAGGAGAAACCATATGATACCGTGGTGACTATAGTTAGAGAAAATAATTCATCAGACCTGATTAAAAAACCAGGGCGGGCCGTGGACCGGACACACCGTTGGAGAAAGTAATTTATCAGGTAAGCATAAATTCTGTTTTCTCCAACATTGGTGTGTCCGGTCCACGGCGTCATCCTTACTTGTGGGAACCAATACCAAAGCTTTAGGACACGGATGAAGGGAGGGAGCAAATCAGGTCACCTAAACGGAAGGAACCACAGCTTGCAAAACCTTTCTCCCAAAAATAGCCTCCGAAGAAGCAAAAGTATCAAATTTGTAAAATTTGGCAAAAGTGTGCAGTGAAGACCAAGTCGCTGCCTTACATATCTGGTCAACAGAAGCCTCGTTCTTGAAGGCCCATGTGGAAGCCACAGCCCTAGTGGAGTGAGCTGTGATTCTTTCGGGAGGCTGCCGTCCGGCAGTCTCATAAGCCAATCGGATAATGCTTTTAAGCCAAAAGGAAAGAGAGGTAGAAGTCGCTTTTTGACCTCTCCTTTTACCAGAATAAACAACAAACAAGGAAGATGTTTGTCTGAAATCTTTTGTAGCCTCTAAATAGAATTTTAGAGCACGGACTACGTCCAAATTGTGTAACAAACGTTCCTTCTTTGAAACTGGATTCGGACACAAAGAAGGTACAACTATCTCCTGGTTAATATTTTTGTTAGAAACAACTTTCGGAAGAAAACCAGGCTTAGTACGCAAAACCTTATCTGCATGGAACACCAGATAGGGCGGAGAACACTGCAGAGCAGATAACTCTGAAACTCTTCTAGCAGAAGAAATTGCAACTAAAAACAAAACTTTCCAAGATAGTAACTTAATATCTATGGAATGTAAAGGTTCAAACGGAACCCCTTGAAGAACTGAAAGAACTAGATTTAGACTCCAGGGAGGAGGCAAAGGTCTGTAAACAGGCTTGATCCTAACCAGAGCCTGAACAAATGCTTGAACATCTGGCACGGCTGCCAGTCTTTTGTGAAGTAAAACAGATAAAGCAGAGATCTGTCCCTTTAGAGAACTTGCAGATAATCCTTTCTCCAAACCTTCTTGTAGAAAGGATAGAATCTTAGGAATTTTTATCTTGTTCCATGGGAATCCTTTGGATTCACACCAACAGATATATTTTTTCCATATTTTATGGTAAATTTTTCTAGTTACAGGCTTTCTAGCCTGAATCAGAGTATCTATTACAGAATCTGAAAACCCACGCTTTGATAAAATCAAGCGTTCAATCTCCAAGCCGTCAGTTGGAGGGAAACCAGATTCGGATGTTCGAATGGACCCTGAACAAGAAGGTCCTGTCTCAAAGGTAGCTTCCATGGTGGAGCCGATGACATATTCACCAGGTCTGCATACCAAGTCCTGCGTGGCCACGCAGGAGCTATCAAGATCACAGAGGCCCTCTCCTGATTGATCCTGGCTACCAGCCTGGGAATGAGAGGAAACGGTGGAAATACATAAGCTAGGTTGAAGGTCCAAGGTGCTACTAGTGCATCTACTAGAGTCGCCTTGGGATCCCTGGATCTGGACCCGTAGCAAGGAACCTTGAAGTTCTGACGAGACGCCATCAGATCCATGTCTGGAATGCCCCATAATTGAGTTATTTGGGCAAAGATTTCCGGATGGAGTTCCCACTCCCCCGGATGGAATGTCTGACAACTCAGAAAATCCGCTTCCCAATTTTCCACTCCTGGGATGTGGATCGCAGACAAGTGGCAGGAGTGATCCTCCGCCCATTGAATTATCTTGGTCACTTCTTTCATCGCCAGGGAACTCCTTGTTCCCCCCTGATGATTGATATATGCAACGGTCGTTATGTTGTCTGATTGAAACCTTATGAATTTGGCCTTTGCTAGTTGAGGTCAAGCTCCGAGAGCATTGAATATCGCTCTCAGTTCCAGAATGTTTATCGGGAGAAGAGACTCTTCCCGAGACCATAGACCCTGAGCTTTCAGGGATTCCCAGACCGCGCCCCAGCCCACTAGACTGGCGTCGGTCGTGACAATGACCCACTTTGGTCTGCGGAAGCTCATTCCCTGTGACAGATTGTCCAGGGTCAGCCACCAACGGAGTGAATCTCTGGTCTTTTGATCTACTTGAATCATCGGAGACAAGTCTGTATAATCCCCATTCCACTGTCTGAGCATGCACAGTTGTAATGGTCTTAGATGAATTCGTGCAAAAGGAACTATGTCCATTGTTGCAACCATCAATCCTATTACTTCCATGCACTGCCCTATGGAAGGACGAGGAACAGAATGAAGTACTTGACAAGAGCTTAGAAGTTTTGATTTTCTGACCTCTGTCAGAAAAATCCTCATTTCTAAGGAATCTATTATTGTTCCCAAGAAGGGAACTCTGGTTGACGGGGACAGAGAACTTTTTTCTTTGTTCACCTTCCATCCGTGAGATCTGAGAAAGGCTAGGACGATGTCCGTATGAGCCTTTGCTTTTGACAGGGACGACGCTTGAATTAGGATGTCGTCCAAGTAAGGTACTACTGCAATGCCCCTTGGTCTTAGAACCGCTAGAAGGGACCCTAGTACCTTTGTGAAAATCCTTGGAGCAGTGGCTAATCCGAATGGAAGTGCCACAAACTGGTAATGCTTGTCCAGAAAAGCGAACCTTAGGAACTGATGATGTTCCTTGTGGATAGGAATATGTAGGTACGCATCCTTTAAATCCACGGTAGTCATAAATTGACTTTCCTGGATGGTGGGTAGGATCGTTCGAATAGTTTCCATTTTGAACAATGGTACCCTGAGAAATTTGTTTAGGATCTTCAGATCCAAAATTGGTCTGAATGTTCCCTCTTTTTTGGGAACTATGAACAGATTGGAATAAAATCCCATTCCTTGTTCTCTTATTGGAACTGGATGTATCACTCTTATCTTTAACAGGTCTTCTACACAATGTAAGAATGCCTGTCTCTTTATTTGGTTTGAAGATAAGTGAGACCTGTGGAACCTTCCCCTTGGGGGGGGTAGTTCCTTGAATTCCAGGAGATAACCTTGAGAAACTATTTCTAGCGCCCAAGGATCCTGAACATCTCTTGCCCAAGCCTGAGCAAAGAGAGAGAGTCTGCCCCCCACTAGATCCGGTCCCGGATCGGGGGCTATCCCTTCATGCTGTTTTGGTAGCAGTGGTAGGCTTCTTGGCCTGCTTACCCTTGTTCCAGCCTTGCATTGGTTTCCAGGCTGGTTTGGGTTGTGAAGTATAACCCTCTTGCTTAGAGGATGCAGAATTAGAGGCTGGTCCGTTTCTGCGAAAGGGACGAAAATTAGGCTTATTTTTAGCCTTAGAAGACCTATCCTGTGGGAGGGCGTGGCCCTTTCCCCCAGTGATGTCTGAAATAATCTCTTTCAAATCTGGTCCAAATAATGTTTTACCTTTGAAAGGAATGTTAAGCAATTTTGTCTTGGAAGACACATCCGCTGACCAAGACTTTAGCCAAAGCGCTCTGCGCGCCACGATAGCAAACCCTGAATTTTTCGCCGCTAATCTAGCTAATTGCAAAGCGGCATCTAAAACAAAAGAGTTAGCCAATTTAAGTGCTTGAACTCTGTCCATAACCTCCTCATACGAAGATTCTTTACTGAGCGACTTTTCTAGTTCCTCGAACCAGAAACACGCTGCCGTAGTGACAGGAACAATGCATGAAATTGGTTGTAGAAGGTAACCTTGCTGTACAAAAATCTTTTTAAGCAAACCCTCTAATTTTTTATCCATAGGATCTTTGAAAGCACAACTATCTTCGATAGGAATAGTAGTGCGTTTGTTTAGAGTAGAGACCGCCCCCTCGACCTTGGGGACTGTCTGCCATAAGTCCTTTCTGGGGTCGACTATAGGAAATAATTTCTTAAATATAGGGGGGGGAACAAAAGGTATGCCGGGCTTTTCCCACTCTTTATTTACTATGTCCGACACCCGCTTGGGTATAGGAAAAGCGTTGGGGGGCACCGGAACCTCTAGGAACTTGTCCATCTTACATAATTTCTCTGGAATGACCAAATTGTCACAATCATCCAGAGTAGATAACACCTCCTTAAGCAGTGCGCGGAGATGTTCTAATTTAAATTTAAATGTCACAACATCAGGTTCAGCTTGATGAGAAATTTTTCCTGAACCTGAGATTTCTCCATCAGACAAAACCTCCCTCATGGCCCCTTGAGATTGGTGTGAGGGTATGTCAGAACAGTTATCATCAGCGCCCTCTTGCTCTTCAGTGTTTAAAACAGAGCAATCGCGCTTTCTCTGATAAGTAGGCATTTTGGATAAAAGATTTGCTATGGAATTTATCCATTACAGCCGTTAATTGTTGCATGGTAATAAGTATTGGCGCACTAGATGTACTAGGGGCCTCCTGCGTGGGCAAAACTGGTGTAGACACAGTAGGGGATGATGTAGTATCATGTTTGCTCCCCTCATTTGAGGAATCATCTTGGGCAATATCATTATCTGTGGCATTACTGTCCTTACTTTGTTTGGACACTATGGCACAATTATCACATAAATTTAAATGGGGAGACACATTGGCTTTCATACATATGGAACATAGCTTATCTGATGGTACAGACATGTTAAACAGGCTTAAACTTGTCAACAAAGCACAAAAAACGTTTTAAAATAAAACCGTTACTGTCTCTTTAAATTTCAAACTGAAAACACTTTATTACTGAATATGTGAAAAAGTATGAAGGAATTGTTCAAAAATTACCAAAATTTCACCACAGTGTCTTAAGGCATTAAAAGTATTGCACACCAAATTTCAAAGCTTTAACCCTTAAAATAACGGAACCGGAGCCGTTTTTAAATTTAACCCCTATACAGTCCCAGCTAAATGCTTTGCTGAGACCCAACCAAGCCCAGAGGGGAATACGATACCAAATGACGCCTTCTAGAAGCTTTTTTAGTGATTCTTAGATCCTCACACATGCATCTGCATGCCTTGCTCTCCAAAAACAACTGCGCAGTAATGGCGCGAAAATGAGGCTCAGTCTATAACTAGAAAGGCCCCCAGACTAAAAAAGGTGTCCCAACACAGTGCCTGCCGTTTTTTAAACGTTCCCCAAGATTATAATGCCAATTATTAGCTAGAATCTGCATAATATGCCCCAATAAAGCAATCGTTTTAGCCCATAAAAATGTCTACCAGTTTTTAAGCCCTTTTTTAAGCCCTTTATTCTTTTATGTGTGACTAAGAAAATGGCTTACCGGTCCCCATGAGGGGAAATGACAGCCTTCCAGCATTACACAGTCTTGTTAGAAATATGGCTAGTCATACCTTAAGCAGAAAAGTCTGCTAACTGTTTCCCCCAACTGAAGTTACTTCATCTCAACAGTCCTGTGTGGAAACAGCAATCGATTTTAGTTACTGTCTGCTAAAATCATCTTCCTCTTGCAAACAGAAATCTTCATCCTTTTCTGTTTCAGAGTAAATAGTACATACCAGCACTATTTTAAAATAACAAACACTTGATAGAAGAATAAAAACTACATTTAAACACCAAAAAACTCTTAACCATCTCCGTGGAGATGTTGCCTGTGCAACGGCAAAGAGAATGACTGGGGTGGGCGGAGCCTAGGAGGGATCATGTGACCAGCTTTGCTGGGACTCTTTGCCATTTCCTGTTGGGGAAGAGAATATCCCACAAGGATGACGCCGTGGACCGGACACACCAATGTTGGAGAAAAGAATATGTAGATATCCTACATTACTGGGAGCTAGCTGGTGATTGTTGGCTGCACACATTAGTTTCTTGTGATTGACTCGCTAGATGTGTTCAGCTAGGTCCCAGTGGTGCATTGCTGCTCCTTCAGCAAAGGATATCAAGATAATGAAGCAAATTTGATAATAGAAGCAAATTGGAACGTTATTTAAAATTGTATGTTCTATCTGAATCATGAAAGAAAAATTGGGGGTTTCATGTCCCTTTTAGGAGATTAAATTAGGTTTATACGATATATATGCAGGATATAAATGTAAATAATAGTGGCAATTAAATAGTATAAGGCAGTACAGATTTACATATATATATATTTGTACTGCCTTATACTATTTAATTGCCACTATTATTTACATGTATATCCTGCATATATATCGTAAATATAATTTAAAATTATAAATGTAAAATTATAAAAGCTGTATTTAGTTGGACTTTATATTTGTAAATCAATTCACTCTTCTTACTACATGTAGAGTAGGGATGTGCAATTTAGCATCCTTTTACCCAACAAAAGCCGAAAATGACCATAGTCTGCAGCAGTTGGCTCTGTTCAGCATCTGATATTTTCCTACAGAAGTGCAACACACCAATATCTGTGCACATACAGATATCTATGTGTTCTACTTTTGTACAAATATATGCTGTAGGCAGATCTCTGTATACAGTAAAAGAACATCCCTAATATTTAGCCTCTGAGGCCTATCTATCAAGCTCCGAACGGAGCTTGAAGGGCCGTGTTTCTGGCGAGTCTTCAGACTCGCCAGAAACAGCAGTTATGAAACAGCGGTCTAAAGACTGCTGCTCCATAACCCTGTCCGCCTGCTCTGATGAGGCGGACAGGAATCGCCGGAATTCAAACCGATCAAATACGATTGGGTTGATTGACACCCCCCTGCTGTCGGCCGATTGATCGCAAGTCTGCAGGGGGCGGCGTTGCACCAGCAGCTCACAAGAGCTGCTGGTGCAATGCTGAATACGGAGAGCGTATTGCTCTCCGCATTCAGCGAGGTCTTGCGGACCTGATCCGCACTGTCGGATCAGGTCTGCAAGACCTTTAATAAATTGGCCTCCATGTGTAGAGTTAAAACAAAAGTTAGTCATGCACCAGAATGTCCATTCATCCCGCTAGAGAAGGATGTTACCAGTCATGGGAGCACGCATATGAATGCCATATCACAGGTGGATCCTTATCTTCATGGGGGTGCACCTGGTCAGCAACTTTAAATGTGTTTAACCCATTTGCAAGCATTGAACACTTTTGCTCCCATTCTAATCTGTTAGTGTATCCCATGCAACAACTTCTTATTCAGCTCAGATGTTTTTTTTGCATCCTTCTGATCTATTAGAAGTGCATATTTGAAATTTGTTAAACCACATAACTATTTACTATGTAAGTGAAGTACTCATTTTCCTTTTGCTTGGATTAGGTAAACACCTGATTTACTAGAAGGAACAGGGTTTTTAAAGGGTGGTAACTACACTTTGTGTGAGTTCCCCAAACCGACACAGAAGAAAAACTTTTGCAGTCAGCGTTAAACCAGATGGTAGCTAATTCATTTAGTGATAATCATGACTTTCTCATATTTAGGAATATTGTATGATGTGCACAATTAACAACTTTATATCATTTTGTCTAATTGCATTACTAGATTATTTTTAACATCCAAGCACTTTAATTTCAGCTATATTTTATATTTTATTATATCAGGGAATGATCATGTGTATTATTATGTATATCAGGGAATGATCATGTGTATTATTATGTAAACTGCACAAAACATCCAATACATGCCACAATGCATAGGTCAATATATAGAGAAGCCCAAAAATCATACTAAGGGCCCTATTTATTACAGTGCAGATGAACAGAGTTCCCAGCAAGGGAACCTGTCCGCTTGCATTAGTGGGAAGTGAGGCAACATCTGCTGCCAGAATTTATGATCCCCAAAAGCATTATCGAGGACGAATTAGTCTAGAATGTTTTAAGTCTGCCACCTCTGAAGTCTAAAGTTTGATGCTTGTTAACTTGTGGTTCCAAGCTCACATGAGCAAGACTGCACTGCAACGGCTCTGAAGCTGCATCTGTAGATTCAGAAATAGAGCCCAAAAAGTTTGTTTAATGTACTGAAATAACAAATTCTCTCAGTGTGAAGCATTGCAGGAGTTTTTGCTGGAAGAACACTTGAACAGCACACCATAACCATATTTTCAAATGTTCTCTATGCTTACTGTAAGTTGTATTAAAGGGACATAATACTCATATGCTAAATCACTTGAAACTGATGCAGTATAACTGTAAAAAGCTGACAGGAAAATATCACCTGAGTATCTCTATGTAAAAAAGGAAGATATTTTACCTCACAATTTCCTCAGCTCACCAGAGTAAGTTCTGTGTAAAAAGTTATACTCGGCTGCTCCCAGCTGCAGGTAAAAAAATGAAGAAATGAACAGCAGCCAATCAGCATCAGCAGTGCTGAGGTCATGAACTCTTACTGTGATCTCATGAGATTTGACTTAACTCTCATGAGATTTCATAGTAAGATTCCTTTACCTGATTGGTGAAATAATATGAGAGTGCACAAAGCTCATCCCTTCAGCTGTCCTAGGACAGACATACTAATATGCTGCTTAGAAATCCTTTACAATGGGAGGTGGCTACCGAGGAACTTTTGAGGTAAAATATCTTTCTTTTTTACATAGAGATGTTCAGGTGATATTTTCTAATCAGCTTTTTACAGCTATGCTGCATCACTTTCAAGTGTTTAAACATTTGGGTATTATGGCCCTTTAAGCAAAGCAATTGACAATTTTCTCCAACATTGGTGTGTCCGGTCCACGGCGTCATCCATAACTTGTGGGATATTCTCTTCCCCAACAGGAAATGGCAAAGAGCACAGCAAAAGCTGTCCATATAGCCCCTCCCAGGCTCCGCCCCCCAGTCATTCTCTTTGCCGCTCTGAACAAGTAGCATCTCCACGGAGATGGTGAAGAGTATGTGGTGTTTAGTTGTAGTTTTTTATTCTTCTATCAAGAGTTTGTTATTTTAAAATAGTGCTGGTATGTACTATTTACTCTGAAACAGAAAGAGATGAAGAGTTCTGTTTAAAAGAGGAGTATGATTTTAGCAGCAGTAACTAAAATCAATTGCTGTTCCCACACAGGACTGTTGAGATGAGAGAACTTCAGTTGGGGGGAACAGTTTGCAGACTTTTCTGCTCAAGGTATGACTAGCCATTTTTCTAACAAGACTGTGTAATGCTGGAAGGCTGTCATTTTTCCCTCATGGGGATCGGTAAGCCATTTTCTTAGACTTAGAAAGAATAAAGGGCTTATTATGGGCTATTAACTGGTGGACACTCTTAAGGGCTAAATCAATTGTTTATTTAATTTATTTTTGAAAGTTTGAAGTAATTTTCACACTTTTATTGTTTGGGGAACGTTTTTATCGCCAGGCACTAATTTAGACACCTTCCCAGTCAGGAAGGGCCTTTCACTATAGTAGGCAGAGCCTCATTTTCGCGCCATTATTGCGCAGTTACTTTTGAGTACAGTGCATGCAGCTGCATATGTGAAGGTCTGGTATCCACTGAAAATGTTCCTAGAAGGCTTGGATTGGTATCGTATACCCCCCTGGGATTGGTGAAGTCGCAACAAAGGCTGTGGCTGGGACTGTAGTGGGGTTAAAATTACAAACGGCTCCGGTTTCCACATTTTAAGGGTTAACAGCTTGAAAATTGGGGTGCAATACTTTGAATGCATTAAGACACTGTGGTGAAAATTTGGTAAAGATTGGATAATTCCTTCATTGTTTTTCACATATTCAGTAATAAAGTGTGCCCTGTTTAACATTTAAAGAGACAGTAACGGTTTTGTTTTAAAACGGTTTTTGTGCTTTATTAACCAGTTTAAGCCTGTTTAACATGTCTGTACCTTCAGATAGATCATGTTCTGTATGTATGGAGGCCAAGGTGGTCCCCCCTTCAAATGTATGTGATAATTGTGCCATAGCGTCCAAACAAAGTAAGGACAGTACTGTCACATTTAATAAGGTTGCCCAGGATGATTCCTCAGATGAAGGAAGTAAACATAGCTCTGCATCCTCTCCTTCTATGTCTATACCAGTTAAGCCCACGCAGGCGTCCCCTAGTACTTCTAGCGCGCCAATGCTTATTACTATGCAACAATTGACGGCAGTAATGGATAACTCCATAGCTAATATGTTATCCAAGATGCCAGGATTTCGGAGAAAGCGCGATTGCTCTGTTTTAAACACTGTAGAGCAGGAGGACGCTGATGATAATTTATCTGTCATACCCTCACACCAGTCTGAAGTGGCAGTGAGGGAGGGTTTGTCAGATGGAGAAATTTCTGATACAGGAAGAATTTCTCAGCAGGCAGAACCTGATGTTGTGACATTTAAATTTAAATTAGAGCATCTCCGCGCATTACTTAAGGAGGTGCTATCTACTCTGGATGATTGTGACAATCTGGTCATCCCAGAAAAATTGTGCAAGATGGACAAATTCCTAGAGGTCCCGGTGCACCCTGATGCCTTTCCAATACCTAAAAGGGTGGCGGACATAGTGAATAAGGAGTGGGAGAAACCAGGCATACCCTTTGTCCCTCCTCCTATATTTAAGAAATTGTTCCCCATGGTCGACCCCAGGAAGGACACATGGCAAACAGTCCCTAAGGTCGAGGGGGCGGTTTCTACTCTAGCCAAACGCACAACCATTCCCATTGAGGACAATTGTGCTTTTAAAGATCCTATGGATAAAAAATTGGAGGGTTTGCTTAAAAAGATTTTTGTACAGCAAGGATACCTCCTTCAACCTATTTTGTGCATTATTCCTGTCACTACAGCGGCGTGGTTCTGGTTCGAGGAACTGGAAAAGTCGCTCAGTAGAGAGACTCCATATGAGGAGGTTATGGACAGAATTCACAAACTTAAGTTAGCTAATTCCTTTATTTTAGACGCCGCTTTGCAGTTAGCGAGATTAGCAGCGAAAAATTCAGGGTTTGCAATTGTGGCACGTAGAGCACTCTGGCTAAAGTCTTGGTCGGCGGATGTATCTTCCAAGACAAAATTGCTTAATATCCCTTTCAAAGGTAAGACCCTTTTTGGGCCAGAATTGAAAGAAATTATTTCAGACATCACTGGGGGAAAGGGCCATGCCCTCCCACAAGATAGGCCTTTCAAGGCTAAGAATAAGTCCAATTTTCGTTCCTTTCGCAATTTCAGGAACGGCCCGGCTTCCAACTCTACAGCCTCTAGACAAGAGGGTAACGCTTCCCAGACTAAACCAGCCTGGAAACCAATGCAAGGTTGGAACAAAGGTAAACAGGCCAAGAAGCCTGCTGCTGCTACCAAAACAGCATGAAGGGGTAGCCCCCGATCCGAGACCGGATCTAGTAGGGGGCAGACTCTCTCTCTTTGCTCAGGCTTGGGCAAGAGATGTTCAGGATCCCTGGGCACTAGAAATAGTCTCTCAGGGTTATCTTCTAGAATTCAAGGAACTACCCCCAAGGGGAAGGTTCCACATGTCTCACTTATCTTCAAACCAAATAAAGAGACAGGCATTCTTACATTGTGTAGAAGACCTGTTAAAGATGGGAGTGATACACCCAGTCCCAACTGTGGAACAAGTTCTTTGGTTTTACTCAAATCTGTTTGTAGTTCCCAAAAAAGAGGGAACTTTCAGACCAATTCTGGATTTAAAAATTCTAAACAAATTTCTCAGAGTTCCATCGTTCAAAATGGAAACCATTCGAAAAATGTTACCTACAATCCAGGAGGGTCAATATATGACTACCGTGGATTTAAAGGACGCGTATCTACATATTCCTATCCACAAAGATCATCATCAGTTCCTAAGGTTCGCCTTTCTGGACAATCATTATCAGTTCGTGGCTCTCCCATTCGGACTAGCCACTGCTCCCAGAATTTTCACAAAGGTGCTCGGGTCCCTTCTAGCGGTTCTAAGACCAAGGGGCATTGCAGTGGCACCCTATCTGGACGACATTCTAATTCAAGCGTCTCTTTCCAAGGCAAAGGCTCATACAGACATTGTTCTAGCCTTTCTCAGATCTCACGGGTGGAAGGTGAACGTAGAAAAGAGTTCACTATCTCCGTCGACAAGAGTTGCCTTTTTGGGAACAATAATAGATTCTTTAGAAATGAAGATCTTCTTGACAGAAGTCAGAAAGTCAAAGCTTCTAAACGCTTGTCAAGTTCTTCTCTCGACTCTGCAGCCTTCCATAGCTCAGTGCATGGAAGTAGTAGGATTGATGGTGGCAGCAATGGACATAGTTCCTTTTGCTCGAATTCATCTAAGACCATTACAACTGTGCATGCTCAATCAGTGGAATGGGGACTATGCAGACTTGTCTCCTCAGATTCAAGTAGACCAGTTAACCAGGGACTCACTCCGTTGGTGGTTGACTCAGGATCACCTGTCTCAGGGAATGAGTTTCCGCAGACCAGATTGGGTCATTGTCACGACCGACGCCAGTCTATTAAGCTGGGGCACGGTCTGGGACTCCCTAAAAGCTCAGGGTCTATGGTCTCGGGAAGAGTCTCTTCTCCCGATAAACATCCTGGAACTGAGAGCGATATTCAATGCTCTCCAGGCTTGGCCTCAACTAGCGAAGGCCGGATTCATAAGATTCCAGTCGGACAACATGACGACTGTAGCTTACATCAATCATCGGGGGGAACAAAGAGTTCCTTGGCGATGACAGAGGTATCCAAGATCATCAAATGGGCGGAGGATCACTCCTGCCACCTATCTGCAATCCACATCCCAGGAGTAGACAACTGGGAAGCGGATTATTTGAGTCGTCAGACTTTTCATCCGGGGGAGTGGGAACTCCACCCGGAGGTCTTTGCCCAGTTAACCCAATTATGGGGCATTCCAGACATGGATCTGATGGCGACTCGTCAGAACTTCAAGGTTCCTTGCTACGGGTCCAGATCCAGGGATCCCAAGGCGACTCTAGAGGATGCATTAGTGGCGCCTTGGTCGTTCAACCTAGCTTATGCGTTTCCACCGTTCCCTCTCCTCCCCAGGCTTGTAGCCAGGATCAAACAGGAGAAGGCCTCAGTGATTCTGATAGCTCCTGCGTGGCCGTGCAGGACTTGGTATGCAGACCTGGTGAATATGTCATCGGCTCCACCATGGAAGCTACCTTTGAGACAGGATCTTCTAGTACAAGGTCCATTCGAACATCCAAATCTAGTTTCTCTGCAGCTGACTGCTTGGAAATTGAACGTTTGAGTTTTCCAAGCGTGGGTTTTCGGATTCAGTGATAGATACTCTGGTCCAAGCCAGAAAACCTGTGACTAGAAAGATTTACCATAAAATATGGAAAAGATATATCTGTTGGTTTGAATCCAAGGGATTCTCCTGGAGTAAGATTAAAATTCCTAAGATCCTCTCCTTTCTCCAAGAAGGTTTGGATAAGGGATTGTCAGCGAGTTCTCTAAAAGGACAGATTTCTGCTTTATCTGTCTTGTTACACAAACGACTGGCAGCTGTGCCAGATGTACAAGCTTTTGTACAGGCTTTGGTAAGAATCAAGCCTGTTTACAGACCCTTGACTCCTCCTTGGAGTCTAAATTTAGTTCTTTCAGTTCTTCAAGGGGTTCCGTTTGAACCCTTACATTCCATAGATATCAAGTTACTATCTTGGAAAGTTCTGTTTTTGGTTGTTATTTCTTCTGCTAGAAGAGTTTCTGAATTATCTGCTTTGCAGTGTGATCCACCCTATCTGGTATTCCATTCAGATAAGGTTGTTTTGCGTACCAAGCCTGGTTTCCTTCCAAAAGTTGTTTCCAACAAGAATATTAACCAGGAAATAGTTGTTCCTTCTTTGTGTCCGAATCCAGTTTCAAAGAAGGAACGTTTGTTACACAATTTAGATATAGTCCGTGCTTTAAAGTTCTATTTAGAAGCAACAAAGGATTTCAGACAAACTTCTTCTTTGTTTGTTGTTTATTCTGGTAAGAGGAGAGGACAAAAAGCTACTGCTACCTCTCTTTCTTTCTGGCTGAAAAGCATCATCCGATTGGCTTATGAGACTGCCAGACGGCAGCCTCCTGAACGAATCACATCTCACTCTACTAGGGCTGTGGCTTCCACATGGGCCTTCAAGAACGAGGCTTCTGTTGATCAGATATGTAAGGCAGCGACTTGGTCTTCTCTGCACACTTTTGCCAAATTTTACAAATTTGATACTTATGCTTCTTCGGAGGCTATTTTTGGGAGAAAGGTTTTGCAAGCCGTGGTGCCTTCTGTTTAGGTAACCTTATTTGCTCCCTCCCTTCATCCGTGTCCTAAAGCTTTGGTATTAGTTCCCACAAGTTATGGATGACTCCGTGGACCGGACACACCAATGTTGGAGAAAACAGAATTTATGCTTACCTGATAAATTACTTTCTCCAACGGTGTGTCCGGTCCACGGCCCGCCCTAGTTTTTTAATCAGGTTTGAAAAATTTCTTTCTCTATACACTACAGTCACCACGGCACCCTATAGTTTCTCCTTTTTTTCTCCTAACCGTCGGTCGAATGACTGGGGGGGCGGAGCCTGGGAGGGGCTATATGGACAGCTTTTGCTGTGCTCTTTGCCATTTCCTGTTGGGGAAGAGAATATCCCACAAGTTATGGATGACGCCGTGGACCGGACACACCGTTGGAGAAAGTAATTTATCAGGTAAGCATAAATTCTGTTTTTTCGAAATGTCATTTATTTATTTCCACTAACAATATAGCAATCTTATATACTTTTACTATAGTGATTGTAATTACTGTAGGTACCATTCTGATATAAATTTGATTGTGATTTCCATTGCTTGAAAGTAACTAACATACACTTGATAGGTTGTTTTTTATTTTTTTCACTACACGCTTGTGGAAGGTTTTTTTATATATATAATTTTACATGGTACATACCATGCAAATGCTAATCGGCTGAAAACCCCATTTAGACTGTAATTTTATAAATCTCTGGAATCTCTTGGACGATTTAATGTTGAGTTAATAGTTGTTACTTAAAGCAGTTGGATGTTGACTTGAGTAGAAAGTTCTATTCAATTATCCGTCTCATCACTTTCCCTTCAGTATAGATGTCATAGTTTCACAAAATGAGACCAACACTGCCTGATCTTTTCTACAACAAGCCCTGACCATGACCTACCCTATTCTCTCCCACTGATCACAGAGACTTAGTCCACTGCCTCACTGTCCAGGGTAACAGCCAGGAAATTTCGGGTCGCCACATTCTACTTTCTACAGTCCAGAAACCAGTATTTTTCTAAAAAGTTATATTTAATGAACTGCGGCCTTTTGAAAAGCCAATAATTCACAATGATGGAATTGTAATATTTTCCTTTTAAAGTGGGGGAGATGGCAACATGGAGAGTGTGCACGAGAAGAGGTGGTACATAAACTGATGGCCAATATATTTCTTCTATGCTTTTGCACACCAATGCACACGCATGCTGTTCTCCGTAAGCTATTTCAGATACTTTATTACTCAGCAAAATGCTCTGAGAAATTCTATCCTTATTGGTTATCATTAAAAACACGACTTAACATTTTTACTGAAAAAACCCTATAAAGGGCTAGATTACAAGTGGTGCGCTAACTTTTGCATGCAAGTGATATCCGTTTTTGTTCGGGTTTTGCATGTGCCGGAAATAGCACTCGTATTACAAGTTGATAGTAAATGCGATCAAGAGCGCAATCGCATTTTATGTTGGTCGGGTTAGCACGACTGAAGACCTTGCGTAGAGGGTAGTGCAGTAAAAAAAAAAAGTTGCACTAAACAAAACATAAATACATTTAAAAATACAGTTACACTCATAAAAAAACTGTCTGATAAAAATTTGTCTCATATATATTAACCCTTTAGCTACTGGAAATTTCAGAGAAGAACTTGCCCAAAATACCAGATAATTTTTTAGCATCACTAAATTTAAACCGTAATAGAGCCTTGGTTTTTTTCTATTTACCTGTCAAAACTATATATATTTTTAAGTATACAACCCAAGGTATTGATCTATGCCCATTTTGGTGTATTTCATGCCGTCATTTCACCTCCAAATCAATTATATAAAAAAAAACATTATTTTTTTTTACAAACTTTGGGTTTCTCACTGAAATTATTTACATACCGCTTGTGCAATCATGACACAAATGCTTTTAAAAGCTTCACTGGGATCGCCTTTGTTCAGAAATAGCAGACATGCATGGCTTAGCCATTGCTTTTTTTAAACATTAGAATGCCTCTAATTGCAGATGCATACCACACACTTCTATTGTTTCCAGCAGTGAAAGGGTTAATCAGGTAGCTTGTAAGGTTAATTTTAGCTGTAGTGAAGAGATTACCCTCCCACCTGACACCTCCCTCACCCTCCACTGGTCACCACCATCTTAGGTACTGGTAGAAAGTCTGAAGTTTATGGTTTGTTGTTGTGGCCATCTTTAGTACTGGCATCTCTCTGCCAGTACCTATAAATACATTTTATTTTATTTTATTTTTTATTATGTATTTTCTCTGTAGTGTAGTGGTCCCCCAACCTCTCCCTGATAAGGGAAAAAAATAATAAAAAATAAAAATAAAAGCATACATTGACACAGTGTAAGCAAAACTGCATAAAGCTGCATAGCATAGCAGGACTTATCAAGTATAGTAAGTATCACAAGGCTTTTCTCAACTTACTAACAATAGTTTCTAGCAAGATACACTAGTTGAAGCCTGCAGCAGTATCTGGTGTAACTGTGGATAATACAGGTAAGATACTAAGAGACAGGTGCAGCAGAATGTATTGAATGCAGTATCTTACCTGTATTATCCACATTTACACAAAATACTGCTGCAGGAGCAGCCAGCAACTATCAAGTTTATTAAAGGGATGTAGCATATTTTAATAGTACAGATTTACTGCATACAAACTTCAGCCTTGTGACTGCTTACTATGCTTGATAAGTCATGCTCTTTCTCTGTGGATTGTTCTGATATGTTACCATAGAGACGTTCGGGTAGGCAGCGCAATCCACAGACAAAAGAGCATTTTGTACCCATGAGTTGAAATTGTTTACCTGTACTGCAGCCCCACCAGCCCAGCGTGATGACATAGGGCACATCCAGCTATGTAGGCTATGTGTCTGATGCAATGCAGCCAAACACCACACACTCGTCACAGACACCATCCACAAACTCAATGGCCACACACACACGTGGGGCTCCTGTGCCTGAATAAGCCCCAAATTCCCTCAGACGGGGCAACGCAGCTCAGCTCTCCACCCGCCGCTGACTTTATATGTCAGAAGCCTGTGAGCACTACTTGCAAACAGCCTGTGCGCGGTTTATACATTCAAGTAAAAATATATTTTTTAAAAGTAATAAAAATAATAAATTAATCTTCTTGTGGTGGCTTCTCCCAACTCGCTCCGGCTTATTTTGTAGTCGCTTAGACGACTGGGCTCTTCAACTCCTGTGTATATATGTGTGTCTATGTATGTATATATGTGTGTATGTGTATATATATATATATATATATATATATATATATATATATATATATATATATATATATATACAATTAGGGGTGCGCATCTTCACTGTTCTCACGATTCAATTTAGATTATCATGGTAACGATTCGATTCGGCGATGCATCACGATTACTGCCCATGATTTTCATGAACTTGTTCTATTCCATATTTTATATATATATATATATATATATATATACACACAATATATATATATATATATTCTATATATATAATACACACACAATATATATATATATATATATATATATATATATATATATATATACACACACATACACACAAAATATATATATATATATATATATATATATATATATATATATATATATATATACTGTATACAATTGATTTACAGTACAGAGCACCAAAGACAGAAAAGAGGTGCACTAAACTGCACTGTATAAAAATAACTTATAGCAGACAGTGCCAGTCTGCCCCATAGAAAAACAAGACACTTTATGAAACCTCAAAGGTAGATAACTGTGGGAGAGTGGTAGCGGAGGGAGCTGCAGATTTGCTGGGACTCTTACCTGACCCCCGCTGTATGTGAGGAAATGGAACACTCTGGTTTACTCATCGCTCCGTTTTTAAACTTGACTGTTGTTCTGAAGCCAGCCCCACATAAGCCTTTCCAAGCCGCCTCCTCCCGTGTGTGTCAGTTCGCTTATTCTTGTATTGCAACTAGTACTGTAAGTTTGCCCTCCCTTCACTGACTGCTGCTTTATGTAATACTATTGGTAGTACTAGCAGTCAGTGCCACTGCCTATCGCTGTTCTACGTAGTGCAATATTGTGCACGTCAGAGAGAGGCTCTCGGTAGTCAGTGTCACAGGAATTTATATATGGTCAAAAAGCCTTATACTGCTGCTAGTACTACCAATAGTATTAAATAAAGCAGTAGTCAGTGAAGGGAGGGCAAACTTACAGTACTTGCAATACAAGAATAAACAAACTGACACACACGGGAGGAGGCGGCTTGGAAAGGCTTATGTTGTGGCTCCAAAACAAAAGTCAAGTTTAAAAACGGAGCTAAAGACATTAAGGTGATGCTCACAAAACATGTGAAAGCGCAAGCATTGCAGACCTCCGCACATAATAGCAAAAGTCACAGGATATTACTCTATTATGTTCTAGCCGCTCCCTTAGCAAGTAAAACCCACCATAATTGCTTGGAAGCTGCTGCAGTGCTTTAGCTATTCACCTTTTGAGCAGCTGGAGTGTGATGGCTGACCAACTGCTGTTTATCACAACAAGGCTGTCTTCATGCCACAGCTCTGTCACTATCAGTAGCAGACAGCGTAAGTACTACCAATAGTATTAAATAAAGCAGTAGTCAGTGAAGGGAGGGCAAACTTACAGTACTTGCAATACAAGAATAAACAAACTGACACACACGGGAGGAGGAGGCTTGGAAAGGCTTATGTTGTGGTTGGCTCCAGAACAACAGTCAAACAGGGGAGGAGGTCGCAATCCCCTGCCCATGACATCACTGACTCAACATCGATTCAGATCTTCACTGCATCGATGCAGAATCGTTCACTGCTGCATCGTGATGCATCGTGGGGACGATTATTTTTGACATCCCTAATACATATATATATTGTCACATTCCAATGTTCTTCACTTACAGGAATGTTATTTGTATTGTAAATATATTTAACTATATATATATATCTGTATATACCTATATATCTATTGCTATAGATATCTATTTTACATTAACATTATCAAATATTTATAGAAATATATGTTTAATAATACAAATTTTATGTGAAGAACATAGGAATATGAAATATGCATAGTTAGACTTAAAGCGCAAAACACTAATGGCAAGATTACAAGTCGGACGTTATGATTTTTTTGCGCGCTATATGGTCTTTTTGCAATCAATGTCCTTTGCGCAGCTATTACAAGTCTTGAAAACAATCCTTTCCGCACTCGAAGAGCTGTAGTTACGTTTTGTGCAACATAAAAGTTTCAGGAAACACTTCAAAAGTTACACTCATATTAACACTGCCTAATAAAAATTATTTAAAAAAATATTGCAGCAAAAGTTATAAGGGCTCAAAGATACAAGATCTCGGGTGTTAGAAAAAAAAGCCGACAAGGGGTTTTTACATTGACATACATACATAGAGAAACGGATTTATATGTATAGAGATATGTGTAACAATGAAGATAATGAAAATAATTTACATTACAATCTTATGCACTTTAAACAATATCTCAAATGGAGATATTAGCATATAGATCTCAAAATATAGACATTTATATTATCACTTACATATCTTGGTATAAATAGCTATATCAGTACAAAAATCATCAGATATATAGAGAAATGTTTATTTTATATTTATATTTTCTTCACTTAGAATTTTTTTTTAAATATTATTGTTATTATTTTTATATATATATATATATATATATATATAATGTAAAATAGATATCTATACCTATATATCTATATTAATAGATATACAGGTACAGGTATATACAGATATATATAGAAATATGTATTTACAATAAAAATAAAATTGTTCTGTAAGTGAAGAACTTTGGAATGTGAAATATTTATAACTCCTGTTGAGTTAGAGCAAGAGCGATAGGTGGTTTTTCTTCAGCTCTCTCCATTGACTTCCATGGGGAGAATACTTTAACAAGGTCACAAAGTCCGGAAGTTAGCACACGCCGAGTTTTGTTTGCGCAGAAACTTTTTACTTTCAACTTGTAATATGTGCGCAACCCGACGCACACAAAAAGGCTACTTTTAGCGAAACAAACAAACAGGAAAAGCATTCATGGGTCACAGAAATAAATATTTATACAGATAGCCCCAGAATAAATAATAATATATTAAAGGGACAGTATACACCACATTTTATATAGCTGCATGTAATAGACACTACTATAAAGAATAATATACACAGATACTGATATAAAAATCCAGTATAAAACGTTTAAAAACTTAGAAGCTCCCAGTTTAGCTCTGTTAAAAAGGTTAGCAGGAAAACCCACTGAAAGTGGGTGTAAAAAAAAAAAACAGACACTCCCCCCTCCCCCTGCATATGAAAAGACTCTTTACACAAACAGAAGCAAGCTGGAGTAGGAATACATCAGTATAATTTAAAACTTTGGGGCTTGGTTAGGAGTCAGAAAACCAGCGCAATGTTATTTAAAAATAATAAAAAAAACTATACTTTTTAAAAAAAAAAAACCTGTGGAGGCTAAATAAATGGATCATCTACAAAACATTTATGCAAAGAAAAATCTAGTGTATAATTGTCCCTTTAGTTTAAATGCAGATATTTATTAGCATTTTTGGAATGCACATAGGGGACACCATATGGCTTGATGACATTACAGTCATAATCACCTAGATTACAAGTTTTGCGTTCATGTTTTAACGCTCAAAAAATAGTCATTTCAGCGTTAAAACAGCACCGCAGCCATTACAAGTCTTGTCGGTATAGCTGCACGTAAAAATTTATTTTTTTCATGGGATTCCCATAGCGCAGCCATTACAAGTTTTGTGGTGAGGCTAAAAGCTTGTAGCCTATACCAACAAGATCCATTTCGCAATCTGAGTGCAGTAGTTATGAGTTTTACGCTACAAAACTGTTGCATAAAACTCATAATTAAAGTGTCACAAAGTACACTAACACCCATAAACTACCTATTAACCCCTAAACCAAGGCCCTCCGGCATCGCAAACACTATATTAAAGGTATTAACCCCTAATCTGCCGCTCCCTACATCGCCGCTACTAATACAATTTATTAACCCTGTATTCCGCCGCTCCCCGACATCGCCGCCACTATACTAAAGTTATTAACCCCTATTCCCCCACACACCCAACATTGCCCACACTATAATACATCTATTAACCCGTATTCCGCCACTCCCTGACACCGCCGCCACTATAATAAACCTATTAACCCCTAAACCGCCAACCCCCCATAACGAAATATACTAAATCAAACTATTAAAGGGACACTGAACCCAATTTTTTCTTTTGTGATTTAGATAGAGCATTCAATTTTAAGCAACTTTCTAATTTACTCCTATTATCAAATTGTCTTCATTCTCTTTGTATCTTTATTTGAAAAGCAAGCATGTAAGTTTAGATGCCGGACAATTTTTGGTGAACAACCTGGGTTGTTGTTGCTGATTGGTGGATAAATTCACCCACCAAGTGCTGTCCAGGGTCTGAAGCAAAAATTGTCTGACTCCTTAGCTTAGATGCCTTCTTTTTCAAATAAAGATAGCAAGAGAACGAAGAAAAATTGATAATGGAGTAAATTAGAAAGTTGCTTAAAATTGCATACTCAATCTGAATCACGAAAGAAAAAATTTGGGTTCAGTGTCCCTTTAACCCCTAAAACGAAAGCCCCCACATTGCAATAAACTAATTTAAACTAGTAACTCCTAAAACTAATGCCCCCCCTAATTTTATATTAAAATTACAATTTCCCTATCTTAAAGGGACACTGTACCCAAAAAAATTTCTTTCGTGATTCAGATTGAGCATGAAATTTTAAGCAACTTTCTAATTTACTCCTATTATCAAATTTTCTTCATTCTCTTGGTATCTTTATTTTAAATGCAAGAATGTAAGTTTAGATGCCGGCCCATTTTTGGTGAACAACCTGGGTTGTCCTTGCTGATTGGTGGATAAAAAGGTGCTGTCCAGAGTACTAAAACCAAAAAAAGCTTAGATGCCTTCTTTTTCAAATAATGATAGCAAGAGAACAAAGAAAAATTGATAATAGGAGTAAATTAGAAAGTTGCTTAAAATTGCATGATCTATCTGAATTACAAAAGAAAAAATTTGGGTACAGTGTCCCTTTAAATTTAATTAAAACTTACCTGTCAAATTAAAAAAACTAAGTTTAAACTAATATAACTATTAAACTAAAATCAAACTAACTACCAATTAAAGAAAACTAAAATACACATTAAAAAATCCTAACACTACTATAAAAATTACAAAATATCTAATTACAAAATAAAAAATACTAAATTACTAAAAATAACAAACGAAATTATCAAAAATAAAAAAGAATTACACCTAATCTAATAGCCCTATAAAAATAAAAAGCCCACGCAAAAAATAAATAAAAAATAGCCTACAATACACTACCAAAGGCCCTTAAAAGGACCTTTTGTAGGGTATTGCCCTAAGTTAAACAGCTCTTTTACCTGTAAAAAAAAAAAAAAACAGACCCCCAACAGTAACACCCACCACCCAACCAACCCCCCAAAATAAAAAAAACCTAACTCTAACAAAAACCTAAGCTACCCATTGCCCTGAAAAGGGCATTTGTATAGGCATTGCCTTGAAAAGGGCATACAACTCTTTTGCTGCCCTTAAAGGGACATTAAACACTAAATACATGCTAGATAGAATGATGCATTCAAAGAAAAGATTAGTCCATGACTAACATGTAGATGTATTTTTTAAAGTTTCATTAGTTTTTTAAAAAGTGACAAAATAAGTGTAAAGTTTTAGTGTCTATAAAACACTGGGAGCTGCCATGTTGTAACTTGTGTTACCTTCTCTGCTGTGGCCAATTAGGGACAGTTATAAATAGGTCACTAGAGTATGCAGCCAATGGTTGTGCTGGATTTAACAGTGGTCTGCACTTCCATTTCTAACAGGAACTGAAAACCTCACAATTTCAGAATGGAATTACAAGCAAAGAGGAAAAAATAAATAATGAAAGTATATTGCAGAGTTGTTTTATATGTACAATTTATCATTTTATATTACCATCTCAAAGTGTTTAATGTCCCTTTAAAAGGGCATTCAGCTCTTTTAAGAGTGACCACCCTAATCTAAATAAAAAAAACACCCCAAAAAAAACCTTTAAAAAACCCAACACTAACCCCTCTTTAGGTACACAAAGTTGTTGAAGTCCTGCTTGATCTTCATCCTGGTGGCTCCATCTTCATGCATCGCGGGACTGGCATCATCTTCATCCCTGCGGAGGCAGAGCGGCAATGTGCGGAGGCCAGAGGTCCGTCGATCTGATGTGGAGGTCATCTTTATGCGATCGTCCGCCGCACACTGAGGATTGAAATGCAAGGTATCCCTTTTATACTATATATATTTTTCAGCCAATAGGAATGCAATGGTACCCCCAGTATAAAAGGGGTACCTTGCATTTCAATCCTCAGTGTCCAATCGCATGAAGAGGATCTCCACATCGGATCGATGGACCTCCGTCTTGGGCCTCCACGAATTACTGCTCCACCTCCGCAGGGTTGAAGAAGATGCCGGTCCCGCGATAGATGAAGATGGAGCCGCTGGGATGAAGATTGTTCAAGCGGGACTTCAACCACTGTGAGTACCTAAAGAGGGGTTAATGTTAGGTTTTCTTAAGGTTTTTTGGGGTGGGTTTTTTTTTAGATTAGGGTGGGCACTCTTAAAAGAGCTGAATGCCCTTTTCAGGGCATTGCCCATACAAATGCCCTTTTCAGAGCAATGGCTAGATTAGGTTTTTTAGATAGTTTTTTTTTTATTTGGGGGGGTGGGGGTTTGTAATGTTAGTGGGTCTTTGTATTTTTTTTTTTTCAGGTAAAATAGCTGTTTAATTTAGGGCAATGCCCTACAAAAAGCCCTTTTAAGAGCTATTGGTAGTTTATTCTAGATTAGGGTTTTTTATTTCTCTTGTAAGGTGTATATCCAGTCCACGGATTCATCCTTTACTTGTGGGATATTCTCCTTCCCTACAGGAAGTGGCAAAGAGAGCACACAGCAGAGCTGTCCATATAGCTCCCCCTCTAGCAGCGCCTTGGTCCTTCAATCTGGCTTATGTTTTTCCACCATTTCCTCTCCTCCCTCGTCTGGTCGCCAGAATCAAGCAGGAGAAGGCTTTGGTGATTCTGATAGCGCCTTCGTGGCCACGCAGGACTTGGTATGCAGACCTAGTGGACATGTCATCTGTTCCACCATGGACACTGCCAATGAGGCAGGATCTTCTAATACAGGGTCCGTTCAAGCATCCAAATCTAGTTTCTCTACGTCTGATTGCTTGGAGATTGAACGCTTAATTCTATCAAAGCGTGGTTTCTCTGAGTCAGTTATAGATACTCTGATTCACGCTAGAAAGCCTGTCACCAGGAAAATCTACCATAAGATATGGCGGAAATATATTTGTTGGTGTGAATCCAAGGGTTACTCATGGAGTAAGATTAGGATTCCCAGGATATTGTCTTTTCTCCAAGAAGGATTGGAGAAAGGATTGTCAGCTAGTTCCTTAAAAGGACAAATATCTGCTCTGTCTATCCTTTTACACAAGCGTCTGGCAGAGGTACCAGACGTTCAAGCGTTTGCTCAGGCTTTAGTCAGAATCAAGCCTGTCTATAAACCTGTGGCTCCGCCATGGAGTCTAAATCTAGTTCTTTCAGTTCTTCAAGGGGTTCCGTTTGAACCTTTACATTCCATAGATATTAAGTTGTTATCTTGGAAAGTTTTGTTTTTGGTAGCTATCTCTTCTGCTCGAAGAGTTTCAGAATTATCTGCCTTACAGTGTGATTCACCTTACCTGGTGTTCCACGCAGATAAGGTAGTTTTGCGTACCAAGCCTGGTTTTCTTCCTAAGGTTGTTTCTAACAAGAATATTAACCAGGAAATAGTTGTTCCTTCTCTGTGTCCTAATCCTTCTTCGAAGAAGGAACGTCTGTTACACAATCTTGATGTAGTTCGTGCTTTAAAGTTCTATTTACAAGCAACTAAGGATTTCAGACAAACATCTTCCCTGTTTGTTATCTATTCTGGTAAGAGGAGAGGTCAGAAAGCGACTGCTACCTCTCTTTCCTTTTGGGTGAAAAGCATCATCTGTTTGGCCTATGAGACTGCTGGCCAGCAGCCTCCTGAAACAATTACTGCTCATTCTACCAGAGCAGTGGCTTCCACATGGGCTTTCAAAAATGAGGCTTCTGTTGAACAGATTTGTAAGGCAGCGACTTGGTCTTCACTGCATACTTTTGCCAAATTTTACAAATTCGATACTTTTGCTTCTTCGGAGGCTATTTTTGGGAGAAAGGTTTTGCAGGCAGTGGTGCCTTCCGTTTAAGGTACCTGTCTTGTTCCCTCCCTTCATCCGTGTCCTAAAGCTTGGGTATTGGTATCCCACAAGTAAAGGATGAATCCGTGGACTGGTTACACCTTACAAGAGAAAACAGAATTTATGCTTACCTGATAAATTACTTTCTCTTGTGGTGTATCCAGTCCACGGCCCGCCCTGGCAATTAAGTCAGGTAATACATTTTTTTGTTAAACTACAGTCACCACTGCACGCTATGGTTTCTCCTTTTTTTTCCTAACCTTTGATCGAATGACTGGGGGGTGGAGCTAGAGGGGGAGCTATATGGACAGCTCTGCTGTGTGCTCTGTTTGCCACTTCCTGTAGGGAAGGAGAATATCCCACAAGTAAAGGATGAATCTGTGGACTGGATACACCACACAAGAGAAAGTAATTTATCAGGTAAGCATAAATTCTGTTTTTGGGGTGGTTTTTTTAAATGGGTATTATAGTAGAATAGGGATAATTTTTATTATTTTGGATCATTTGTTTGTTATTTTGTGTAATGTTTTGTTTTTTTCATTTTGGGGTGGGTTTTTATTTTTAGATTAAGGGTTGGGCATTTCATAAAAGAGCTGAATGCCCTTTTAAGAGCAGGAAAAATAGCTGAATGCCCTTTTAAGGGCAATGCCCATACAAATGCCCTTTTCAGGGCAATGGGTAGAATAGGTTTTACTTTATTTTTAATTTGTGTGTTTGGGGGGTGGGGGTTTGTATGCTGTTAGGGGGTGTATGTTTTTCTTTTGTAGGAAAAGAGCTGATTTCTTTAGGGCAATGCCCAACAAAAGGCCCTTTTAAGGGCCCTTGGTAGTTTATTATAGATTAGGGTTTTTTATTTTTTTTAAAAGGGTATTAGAATAGGAATAATTTTTATTATTTTGGATAATTTCGTTTGTTATTTTTGTAATGGTAGGTTTTTTTATTTTGTAATGTTAGGTTTTAGTGTAAGGCAGCTTAGGTTTTATTTCACAGGTAAGTTTGTATTTATTTTAACTAGGTAGTTAGTAAATAGTTAATACCTATTTACTAACTATTCTACCTTGTTAAAATAAATACAATCTTACCTGTGAAATAAAACTCAAACCTAAGCTAGCTACAATATAACTATTAGTTATATTGTAGCTAGCTTAAATTTTAAATAGGTATTATTTAGTTAATAATTGTAACTTTAATTTAGCTCTATTTTAATTATGTTAAAATTAGGGGGTGTCAGGTTTAGGGTTAGGGTTACGTTAGGGTTAGGTTTAGGGGTTAATAGTTTAATTTAGGCTGTTGCGATGTGGGGGGCTGGCGGTTTAGGAGTTAATAGGTTTATTTAGTGGTAGTGATGTTGGAGGCCAGAGGTTTAGGGGTTAATAGCTTTATTTAGTGGCAGCGATGTCGGGGAGCGGCGGAATAGGGGTTAATAGATTTATTATAGTGTGGGTGATGCTGGGGTATGAGGGAATAGGGGTTAATACATTTATTTAGGTGGCGGCAATATCAGGAGCGGCAGATTAGGGGTTAATAACATTATGTGGGGGGGGGGAATTAAGGGTGTTTAGACGTGGGGTTTATGTTAGGGTGTTAGGTTTAAACGTTACTTTTTTTTCCCAATAGACATCAATGGGGCTGCGTTACGGAGCTTTTCATACCGTGATCGCATGTGTTGTTGTTTTTTTTTCTAACACTCTCTCCACATTGATGTCTATAGGGAAAGCGTGCACAAGCACGTCAAAACAGCGCTTGTATTTTGTGCGGTATGGCGCTCAACTCCGGCTTTTTCAAAACTTGTAATGGCTGCGCTATAGAGGGTGAAAATACACATGGTACCTGTGAAATAAACTTATTCTAGATTCTGCCATCTCCAAAACTATTGATTTACATTGCACTAGGTGGATTCTTACCTCTTTAGATTGTGGATTGTTCCCAATTTAGATTGTTGATACTCAGATATTAGACACCGCCATATTTCAGGTAAACAAGAAAGGGAGTGCATTAGAAGACATGGAAATAAAGCCTTAAACTAAAAAAAAAAAAAAAACAGAAGAAAATACATCTGTTACATGGGACATAACACACATTATCACAATTAAAAACAACATACATGAATTCCCAGCTTTGGTTTAGTATTGGCCAAATACTACTCCTAGCTATACTATGAGCTCGATTTATCAATCCATGGCGGAGAGCGGTGTACATTCAACCCTGTCCGCCCACGCTCTCCTCTGGCGGGCAGCAATGCGCAGCCGGAATCTAACATTGCACACGAGCGCTCCTTTGCGCTCATGTGCAATCCTGTCTGTATGACAATCATGCGCAGACAGGTGCTGTCAATCTCTCCGGTCGGACGACCCCGGGGAGATTTAAATTTTCCACCTAGAGGTGGAGAACAGGATATGGAAGCTGCTTGATAAATCCTGACTGCAGGCTCTCTTGTGCAAACCAGCAGTCACAGGGAGGAGAAGGGCTTGATAAATCGAGCCATATGTAGTAGAAAACAAATGTATGCTTGCCAGCATCGCCTTGTATGTTACATGCTCCACAAGTGTACTTTACTTGAGAGATATATCTGGAGAGGAAAGATAGATGTGGGGATCATCAACATATAAGTCCTACTGGAACCCAAAGGAGGATATAAACTTTCCAAGGGAGAATGTTTTTAGAGAGAAAAGCAAGGAACACAGAACAGAGCCTTTTGGTTCTCCAACTGAGAGAGGCAAATGATCAGATGATATGCTGTTAAAGAAAACTGAAAATGAGCGGTTTTAGAGGTATGATGGAAACCAGGAGAGGGCTGTATCTCGGATGCCTAATGAATGTAGAATGTTTAAGAGAAGATTGTCAACTGTGTCAAAGTTGCAGATAGATCCAGAAGAATTAGTAAGGAGTAGTGTCCCATTGCTTTAGCTGATAATAGATAATTTGTTACTTTAGTTAAAGCAGTTTCTTTTAAATGTTAAGGGCTGAAACCAGATTGTAGTGGATCAAGTAAGGAGTTAGTTGAGAGAAGTTGAGTTAAGCAATTAAAGACCAGTCGTTCCAATAATTTGGAAGCAAATGGAAGTAAGAAGACCATCTGTTAGAAGGGATAGAGGGGTATAGCGAGGTCTTTTTTAAAATTGGCTTGATTGACACATGCTTGAATATATCGGGAAATGTGCCAGTGGTAAGGTACTGTTAAAGAGATGAGTTAGGGCAGGGGTTAGATAAGTGAGTTTGGTAGTTGGCAGAGGTGCAGATAGACTTAGAAGGGATTGGATGTGTGAGTTGACACAAGGGAGGAGAAATAGACTTGTTTGGCCAGGCTGAGGGCAGAGTTGTATGACTTAAGGATGAATTTATAATGCAGGAAATCAGTATGGGTGCCTGGTTTTCTCCACTGCCGTTCAGCAGTCCAAAACTTCGCTGAAGATATAGGGTCTGTTTGATGTGCCACGGTTGTCGTTGAGTGCATGATGTACATTGAACAGTGGAGGTTGCAGCTTTGTCAAGTGTTGATTATAGTGCCGGATTATACTGTAAGACCACAAGCTCTAGGCTAGAGAGGGATGAAATGTTGGAGAGTAGAGGATTCATTTAAGCAAAAAAGTCTGTGAGATCCAAGTAATTTAAATTCCTGTAAGGTAGCAGTTTTTTGGGGCCTTGTGAGGATGCAGCAGGTAGAGTGAGAGAGAAGGCTGGTAGATGGTGGTCAGAGAGAGGAAAGGGGAAGTTGAAGAAGTTGGAAATAACACAGATTGGTTAGGACCAGGTCAATTGAGTTGCCTTCACATGGTGCACTTCACAGTTGCCTTCATTAGGTACAGTTTAGCTACAAACTATCGCCTAGATTACGAGTTTGGCATTAGCCTTAAAAAGCAGCTTTGAGAGGTCCCAACGCTGCTTTTTAATGCCCGCTGGTATTACGAGTCAGTCAGGAAAGGGTCTACCACTCACTTTTCTTCCGAGACTCGAGGCTACCGCAAATTCCCTTACGTCAATTGCGTTTCTTATCTTTTTAATGGGATTTGCCTAATGCCGGTATTACGAGTCTTGGAAGAAGTGAGCGGTAGACCCTCTCCTGTCAAGACTCCTACCGCATTTAAAAGTCAGTAGTTAAGAGTTTTATGGGCTAACGCTGGAACATAAGACTCTTAACTAAAGTGCTAAAAGTACACTAACACCCATAAACTACCTATTGACCCCTAAACCGAGGCCCCCCGCCACATCGGAAACACTTAAATAAATATATTAACTCCTAATCTGCCGACCGGACATCACCACCACTTTAATAAATATATTAACCCTTAAACCGCCGCACTCCCGCCTCGCAAACACTTGTTAAATTTTATTAACCCCTAATCTGCCGTCCCTAACATCGCCGACACCTACTTACATTTATTAACCCCTAATCTGCCACCCCCAACGTCACCGCTACTATATTAAAGGTATTAACCCCTAAACCTAACCCTAACCCCCCCTAACTTAAATATAATTTAAATTAAACGAAATAAATTTAACATAATTAAATAAATTAATCCTATTTAAAACTAAATACTTACCTATAAAATAAACCCTAAGCTAGCTACAATATAACTATTAGTTACATTGTAGCTAGCTTAGGATTTATATTTATTTTACAGGCAACTTTGTATTTATTTTAACTAGGTACAATAGTTATTAAAGGGACACTGTACCCAATTTTTTTCTTTCGTGATTCAGATTGAGCATGAAATTTTAAGCAACTTTCTAATTTACTCCTATTATCAAATTTTCTTCATTCCCTTGGTATCTTTATTTGAAATGCATGAATGTAAGTTTAGATGCCGGCACATTTTTGGTGAACAACCTGGGTTGTCCTTGCTGATTGGTGGATAAATTCATCCACCATTAAAAAAGTGCTGTCCAGAGTACTGAAACCAAAAAAAGCTTAGATGCCTTCTTTTTCAAATAAAGATAGCAAGATAATGAAGAAAAATTGATAATAGGAGCAAATTAGAAAGTTGCTTAAAATTGCATGCTCTTTCTGAATTACAAAATAAAAAATTTGAGTTCAGTGTCCCTTTAAATAGTTATTAACTATTTAATCACTACCTAGCTAAAATAAGTACAAAATTACCTGTAAAATAAACCCTAACCTAAGTTACAATTACACCTAACACTACACTATCATTAAATAAATTACCTAAACTACCTACAATTAAATACAATTAAATTAAATAAACTAAATTACGGAAAAAAAAAAAAAATTACAGAAAATAAAAAAAGAATTACAAGAATTTTAAACTAATTACACCTAATCTAATCCCCCTAATAAAATAAAAAAAAACCCAAAATAATAAAATTCCCTACCCTATACTAAATTACAAATACCCCTTAAAAGGGCTTTTTGCGGGGCATTGCCCCAAAGTAATCCGCTCTTTCACCTTTAAAAAAAATACAATACCCCCCCAACATTAAAACCCACCACCCACACACCCAACCCTACTCTAAAACCCACCCAATCCCCCTTAAAAAAAACTAACACTACCCCCCTGAAGATCTCCCTACCTTGAGCCATCTTCACCCAGCCGGGCACAAGTGGACCTCCAGAAGAGGTCCTCCAAGCGGCAGAAGTCTTCATCCAAGCGGCATCTTCTATCTTCATCCATGCGGAGCGGGTCCATCTTCAATCCAGCCGACGCAGAGCCATCCTCTTCAAACGACGTCCTAACACAGAATGAAGGTTCCTTTAAATGACGTCATCCAAGATGGCGTCCCTTGAATTCCGATTGGCTGATAGGATTCTATCAGTCAATCGGAATTAAGGTAGGAAAAATCCTATTGGCTGATCCAATCAGCCAATAGGATTGAAGTTCAATCCTATTGAACTTCGGAATTCAAGGGATGCCATCTTGGATGATGTCATTTAAAGGAACCTTCATTCTGTGTTAGGACGTCGTTTGAAGAGGATGGCTCCGCGTCGGCTGGATTGAAGATGTACCCGCTCCGGATGGATGAAGATAGAAGATGCCGCTTGAATGAAGACTTCTGCCGCTTGGAGGACCTCTTCTGCCCGGATCGGATGAAGACTTCTGCCCCTCTGGAGGTCCACTTGTGCCCGACTGGGTGAAGACGGCTCAAAGTAGGGAGATCTTCAGGGGGGTAGTGTTAGGTTTTTTTAAGGGGGGATTGGGTGTGTGGGTGGTGGGTTTTAATGTTGGGGGGGTATTGTATTTTTTTTACAGGTGAAAGAGCTGATTACTTTGGGGCAATGCCCCGCAAAAAGCCCTTTTAAGGGCTATTTGTAATTTAGTATAGGGTAGGGAATTGTATTATTTTGGGGGGATTTTTTATTTTATTAGGGGGATTAGATTAGGTGTAATTAGTTTAAAATTCTTGTAATTCTTTTTTTATTTTCTGCAATTTAGTGTGTGTTTTTTTTCGTAATTTAGTTTATTTTATTTAATTGTAGGTAGTTTAGGTAATTTATTTAATGATAGTGTAGTGTTAGTTGTAATTGTAACTTAGGTTAGGGTTTATTTTACAGGTAATTTTGTACTTATTTTAGCTAGGTAGTTATTAAATATTTAATAACTATTGTACCTAGTTAAAATAAATACAAAGTTGCCTGTAAAATAAATATACCGTAAATCCTAAAATAGCTACAATGTAACTATTAGTTATATTGTAGCTATCTTAGGGTTTATTTTATAGGTAAGTATTTAGTTTTAAATAGGATTAATTTATTTAATTATGTTAAATTTATTTTGTTTAATTTAAATTATATTTAAGTTAGGGGGGGTTAGACTTAGGTTTATTGGTTAATAAATTTAATATAGTAGCGGCGACGTTGGGGTCGGAAGATTAGGGGTTAATAAATTTAATATAGTTTCGGCGACGTTGGGGGGGGCAGATTAGGGGTTAATAACTATAATGTAGGTGGCGGCGATGTTGGGGGCAGTAGATTAGGGGTTCATAGGGATAATGTAGGTGGCGGCGGTGTCCGGAACGGCAGATTAGGGGTTAATAATATAATGTAGGTGTCAGCGATAGCGGGGGCGGCAGATTAGGGGTTAATAAATGTAATATTAGGGGTGTTTAGACTCGGGGTTCATGTTAGGGTGTTAGGTGTAGACATATATTTATTTTCCCCATAGGAAACAATGGGGCTGCATTAGGAGCTGAACGCTGCTTTTTTGAGGTGTTAGGTTTTTTTCAGCCAGCTCAGCCCCATTGTTTCCTATGGGGAAATCTTGCACGAGCACGTTTAGCCAGCTTACCGCTACCGCAAGCAACGCTGGTATTGAGGTGAGATATGGAGCTAAATTCTGCTCTACGCTCACCTTTTTGCGGCTAACGCCAAGTTTAAAAAAAACCTGTAATACCAGCGTTGTCTTAAGGGAGCGGTGGGAACAAAAGGCTTGTTAGCCCCGCAAGCCTTACCGACAAAAACTCGTAATCTAGCCGTATACTTGCAAAGTGCAATTATTATTATTTTTCCCAGCAAGTTGGATACTATTGTGCATCACAAACCTTGTCATTTAGAATTCAAATTGTGCAAAAAAAAAGTTAAAAAAAAAAAAAAAAAACGTCTTGGATTAGGTAGGATATATACTAAGGCACTTTTTAAAAAGCAGTTTCCAGATAGAATTTGAGAATAGCAATCATAAAATAAACTTGTCATACTTTGAAGTTGTTTCAGTATGTCTTACTTTAGTGTATCAATCTTCTAAAGGGCCGTGAAAGTCACAATTTAAAATTCACATTGATGTATTCCATTTTTTTATAGAATTATTAAAGTAAAAGTTATCACTTTTTTAGTATTGGCTTTTACTGTGGACAGAACATATGTACATATGCCCCATACACCTGCATTCAAACACTGCTGCTCTGAGAGAATGTATTGCTTTGTATCATGTATATAACAATTTGTATCATGCTTGAATGGAGGTGAGTGGGGCATATGCGTTGTGTACAGTGAAAGCTATTTTTGAAACAGTGATAACGTATACTAGAAGTACTTTTTGCTAATAGAGGTTTATTGCAAAAACACTTGGACCTAAAACTAAAAAATATGTGCGGATTACAGTTTTTGGGTTTTATATCCCTTTAAGTACCACAAGTTGCAGATTTAAGGCTACATAATTAGTGTCTTAATCAGTGTAATAGATTTGTATTTATACAAGGAGAGCATTGCAACCCAACCTGTTAGGATAAATGAGCATTGGAATTAAGGAATCCTGGACTGCCCTATTTACTAGTTTGCTGTATGGCAAAAGCCAATATAGGAATGCACTTTCTCTAGAAATAAGAGTTGGTAAAGACAACACAATTTAGTTAAGTAAAAGGAGCAGAAGTAAAAAGGAGATTCCTTAAAGGGACATCAAACCCAAGCATTTTCTTTTATGATACAACTTTCTACTTTTATTATCTGATTTGTTGAAAAAAACAGTAATGCACTACTGGGAGCTAGCTAAAAGCCAATGACAAGAGGCATATATGTTCAGCAACCAATCAGTAGCTGCTGAGCCTACCTAGGTATACTTCTCAACAAAGAAAACAAAATTAAGTAATAGAAATAAACTGTAAACTAATTTAAAACTGTATGCTCTTTCTGAATCGTGAAAGAAAAAATATGGGTTTCATGTCCCTTTAAATAGCAAGAATAATGATTTTGAAGAGTATATCCTATACTTGATATTAGTGTACAAAATGCTTGAGTTGCACAGTATCATGTTGAGGAACTTAGACACATTCATTTGACAACTATAATTTAGGATTGGCTAGTTATTTATCTATGATACATTAAAACAATCTGCAGTAAGTTCTGCAACCTACTCAAGCTTTCAGACCTCTCAATCCCAGGAGCATATTAAATCATTTGGAAACCTTTCCTTTGCATCCAACATCTCAGCATCGTTATTTACATATTTTTTCTTCTTTTAGCATGGATCAGAGGGGCCATCTTGGGACTGATTTCTCATAAATATTTTTTCCTTTCTCTCTATTTTATCATCCTCACTTATTTCTTTCCTTGTTGCTTGTTATGGGCCATTTTTCTCTAGAATGTTTGGAAGACCAAGAGGTCGCCCAGCTGCTGCGCCGTTTTTCTTCTGAAAACCCCCAGTCTCGGAACATCTATATGGATGGGGCCATGGCCCATCATCTGCACCAGTGCTACTACCACCTTCGCCTCTTCAAGAACTGGCTGATCTCGGGCCAGGAAGATTTGGAGTGCCTCTACGGTACTGCACGCTTGCAGCTGTGCCTTCTGCTGTGGTGGCCGAGACAAAGTTACTGTCTGCTTTATGGAATGCAAAGTGTGCTGAACGGTTTAGGCCCCATAAATGACAAGGAGAGGTGTAATGTTTGTGTGGTCATTAACCTGCCTCCATTTCCCTAGTTGACCTTCCCAGTCACTTGCTGAGCTTTTGTATGTTTTGATTGTTTTGATGTTGCATTAAGTCCTGTATGGCCGTTTTAAAAGCTAATTTTGCATATGGAGAGCTTTGCCTGAATTGGTGTTGCTGTTTTGTATTGAAACTACAGTATATGACTCAGTTGAGTGTGACATTTTACACAATGATTTTTCATTGTCAGATGGTTCTTGAGCTATTTATTTAAACAAAATAAGGACGATTTGCAAGAGAACGTAAAAGTGATAATTGTCAGAAGTTAATGGGTTTTATTTAAATACCGTTATAGTAAATCCAAAAATAGACCAGTAGCATCAGGGACTTTTTCACATGAGTTTTTACCTTTAAGAATTTGCTTTTATTTCAGGCTTGTAAACTACATTAGTATTATACAACAACAATTGGTTGCTCACACATTTAGGTCACACTTTATTAAATGTTATTCATACTTAGTTAATGCATTCTGAGAAATAGAGAAGCATGCCCTCCCCAATTCTGGTCTAGATTACAAGTGGCGCACTAAAATATTTTTCCGGCTGCATGCAAACACCGCTCAAAGTACACTTTTAATGCGGAAGGGTTAGCGTTCATATAACAAGTTAAAAGTAAATTGTTTTCGCATAAGCAAAACCTGATACACGCTAACTTTAGGATTTTGGATATCGTGACCGCCCATCAAAAAATAAATAAATTCTCACTCAAGCGCTAGCCCGACACTTTGTAAGACCTACAAAACTAAACCCCAAGGTAGTTATGAGTATTTTTTTCCCCATTATATATATATATATATATATATATATATATATATAAAATATGATTTTGGATATATGAATATATACAGGTATGGATATATACAGGTATATATTGAAATATATATTTAAAAATACAAAGAAAGTTGAAATGTAAAATATTTACATTAAATACATAGTAAAAGACATTAAATATTAAAATGATTAAAAATTATTTTAAAAGTTTTAAGGTATTTGAGCGGAAAGGGCTCCAAGGTGTGTGTATATGTGTGTATATATATATATATATATATATGTATATATATATATATATATATATATATATATATAGTATATATATCCAGGCAACCCTAGATATATTATATTTTTACGTATCCAGGGATCTCTATATTGATAATGTAAGTATAGAGCTGGTGACATTTCTTTCATGTAATTGGCAAGAGTCCATGAGCTAGTGACATATGGGATATACAATCCTACCAGGAGGGGCAAAGTTTCCCAAACCTCAAAATGCCTATAAATATACCCCTCACCACACCCACAATTCAGTTTTACAAACTTTGCCTCCTATGGAGGTGGTGAAGTAAGTTTGTGCTAAGATTTCTACGTTGATATGCGCTTCTCAGCATTGTTGAAGCCCGATTCCTCTCAGAGTACAGCGAATGTCAGAGGGACGTGAAGGGAGTATCACTAATTTGAATACGATTATTTCCCTAACGGGGGTCTATTTCATAGGTTCTCTGTTATCGGTCGTAGAGATTCATCTCCTACCTCCCTTTTCAGATCGACAATATACTTTCAATTTACCATTACCGCTACTAATAACTGTTTTAGTACTGGTTTGGCAATCTGCTATATGTGGATGGGTGTCTTTTGGTAAGTATGTTTTTTATTACTTAAGACACCTCAGCTATGGTTTGGCACTTTATGCATTTATATAAAGTTCTAAATATATGTATTGTACTTATATTTGCCATGAGTCAGGTTCATGTATTTCCTTCAGCAGACTGTCAGTTTCATATTTGGGGAATATAAACATTTTAAGAAATGTATTTCTTACCTGGGGTTTAGTCTTTTTTTCAATTGACTACTTCTTGCTATTGCGGGTATTAGGCCCGAGGGTGCGTCAAATGCTAAACTTTATTGCGTCATTTTTGGCGCTAAAATATTTTTGGCGCGAAAAAATACGTTTATGACGCAACTTCGTCATTTCCGGCATTATACGTGACGCCGAGACCTTTCACACGGGGGCCTCATTAGTGACGCGAGTCTGTTATTTCCGGTTATTTTTGGCGCCAAAAAGTTTACGTTACGTTGTGCGTCATACTTGGCGCCAAATTTTTTCATTATTTCAATACCCCATTGATGTTTGCCTCTTGCTTTTTTTCTCTTTCAGAGGCCTATGCTTTTGCATTTTTTCCAATTCCTGAAACTGTCATATAAGGAAATAGATAATTTTTCTTTATATATGTTGTGTTTTCTCTTACATTGTGCAAGATGTCCCAATCTGATCCTGTCTCAGAAGTTTCTGCTTGAACATTGCTGCCTGACATCGGGTTTACCAAAGCTAAGTGCATTTGTTATAAAAGTGTAGAAATTATTTCACCGAATGTCATTTGTAATAGTTGTCATGATAAACTTTTACATGCAGATAGTGTTTCCATCAGTAATAGTACATTGCCAGTTGCAGTTCCTTCAACTTCTAATGTGCATGATATATCTGTAAATTTTAAATTTGTTTCTGATTCTATTCTGAAGGCTTTGTCTGCATTTCCATCTTCTAATAAATGTAAAAGGTCTTTTAAAACTTCTCATTTAGCTGATGAAATTTCAAATGACCAACAACATAATAATTTATCCTCTTCTGATGAGGATCTATCTGAGACAGAAGATCCTTCCTCAGAGTATATGCATTCTTTATTAAAAGAAGTGTTAATTACTTTGGATATTGAGGTAACCAGTCCTATTGATGTTCAGTCTAATAAACGTTTAAATACGGTTTTTAAACCTCCTGTGGTTTCCCCAGGGTTTTTTCCTATTCCTGAGGCTATTTCTGATATGATTTCTAGGGAATGGAATAAGCCAGGTACTTCTTTTATTCCTTCTTCAAGGTTTAAAAAATTGTATCCTTTACCAGCAAAATCTATAGGGTTTTAAGAAAAAATCCCCAAAGTTGATGGGGCTATTTCTACTCTTGCTAAACGTACCACTATTCCTATGGAAGATAGTACTTCCTTCAAGGATCCTTTAGATAGGAAGCTTGAATCTTATCTAAGGAAGGCCTATTTATATTCAGGTCATCTTCTCAGACCTGCTATTTCTTTGGCTGATGTTGCGGCTGCCTCAACTTTTTGGTTGGAGAATTTAGCGCAACAAGAATTGGATCCTGACATATCTAGCATTATTCGCTTACTGCAACATGCTAATCATTTTATTTGTGATGCCATTTTTGATATTATCAAAATTGATGTTAGATCCATGTCTTTAGCTGTATTAGCTAGAAGAGCTTTGTGGCTTAAATCTTGGAATGCTGATATGACATCTAAATCTAGATTACTATCTCTTTCTTTCCAAGGTAATAATTTATTTGGTTCTCAGTTGGATTCTATTATTTCAACTATCACTGGAGGAAAAGGAGTTTTTCTGCCTCAGGATAAAAAACCTAAGGGTAAATCTAAGGCTTCTAACCGTTTTCGTTCCTTTCGTCAGAATAAGGAACAAAAACTCAATCCTCCTCCCGAGGAATCTGCTTCCAATTGGAAGCCTTCCTCAAATTGGAATAAATCCAAGCCATTTAGGAAACAAAAGTCAGCCCCTAAGTCCGCATGAAGGTGCAGCCCTCATTCCAGCTCAGCTGGTAGGGGGCAGATTAAGGTTTTTCAAGGATTTTTGGATAAAATCTGTCCAAAATCATTGGATTCAGAGCATTGTCTCTCAAGGGTATCGAATAGGATTCAAAGTAAGACCTCCTGTGAGAAGATTTTTTTCTCTCACGTATCCCTGTAAATCCAGTAAAAGCTCAGGCTTTCCTGAAGTGTGTTTCAGACCTGGAGTCTTCAGGGGTAATCATGCCAGTTCCTCCTCAGGAACAAGGTTTGGGGTTTTATTCAAACCTATTCATTGTACCAAAGAAAGAAAATGTATTCAGACCAGTTCTGGATCTGAAAATTTTGAATCGTTATGTAAGAGTACCAACTTTCAAGATGGTGATTATAAGGACTATTCGGCCTTTTGTTCAGCAAGGACATTATATGTCCACAATAGACTTGCAGGATGCATACCTTCATATTCCGATACCTCCAGAACACTATCAGTTTCTGAGATTCTCTTTTCTAGACAAGCATTACCAATTTGTTGCTCTTTCATTTTGCCTAGCAACAGCTCCAAGAATCTTTTCAAAGGTTCTGGGTGCCCTACTATCTGTAATCAGAGTACAGGGTATTACGGTGTTTCCTTATTTGGACGATATCTTGGTACTAGCTCAGTCTTTACATACTGCTGAATCTCACACGAATCAACTAGTGTTGTTTCTTCGGAAACATGGTTGGAGGATCAATTTACCAAAAAGTTTCTTGATTCCTCAGACAAGGGTCACCTTTTTAGGCTTCCAGATAGATTCAGTGTCCATGACTCTGTCTCCAACAGACAAGAGACGTTTAAAATTGGTCGCAGCATGCCGGCACCTTCAGTCTCAGTCATTCCCTTCAGTGGCTATGTGCATGGAAGTTTTAGGTCTCATGACTGCAGCATCGGACGTGATCCCCTTTGCTCGTTTTCACATGAGACCTCTACAGCTTTGCATGCTGAATCAATGGTGCAGGGATTATACAAAGATATCACAATTAATATCCTTGAATCCCAATGTACGACACTCTCTGACATGGTGGATAGATCACCATCGTTTGGTTCAAGGGGCTTCTTTTGTTCTGCCAACCTGGACTGTGATCTCAACAGATGCAAGTCTTTCAGGTTGGGGAGCTGTTTGGGGATCTCTGACAGCACAAGGGGTTTGTAAATCTCAAGAGGCTAGATTACCAATAAATATTTTAGAACTCCGTGCAATTCTCAGGGCTCTTCAGTTCTGGCCTCTGCTAAAGAGAGAACCGTTCATTTGTTTTCAGACAGACAATATCACAACTGTGGCTTATGTCAATCATCAGGGTGGGACTCACAGTCCCCGAGCTATGAAAGAAGTATCTCTGATACTTGCGTGGGCGGAATCCAGCTCCTGTCTAATCTCTGCGGTGCATATCCCAGGTGTAGACAATTGGGAGGCAGATTATCTCAGCCGCCAGACTCTACATCCGGGGGAGTGGTCTCTCCATCCAGATGTGTTTTCTCAGATTTTTCAGATGTGGGGTCTTCCAGAGATGGATCTCATGGCCTCTCATCTAAACAAGAAATTTCCCAGATACCTGTCCAGGTCCAGATCCTGCTTACATCTTCCCGCCTCTAGTTCTCCTTCCAAGAGTGATCTCCAAAATCATCATGGAACAGTCTTTTGTGTTGCTGGTGTCTCCAGCATGGCCACACAGGTTTTGGTATGCGGATTTGATTCGGATGTCCAGTTGTTCGCCTTGGCCACTTCCGTTACAGCCGGACCTACTATCTCAAGGTCCATTTTTCCATCAGGATCTCAAATCATTAAATTTGAAGGTATGGAAATTGAATGCTTAGTTCTAAGTCATAGAGGTTTCTCTGACTCAGTGATTAATACTATGTTACAAGCTCGTAAACCTGTCTCTAGAATGATTTATTATAGAGTTTGGAAGACTTACATTTCATGGTGTTCTTCTCATTAATTCTCCTGGCATTATTTTAGAATTCCTAGAACTTTACAGTTCCTTCAGGATGGTTTGGATAAGGGTTTGTCTACAAGTTCCTTGAAAGGACAAATCTCCGCTCTTTCTGTTTTATTTCACAGAAAGATTGCTATACTTCCTGATATACACTGTTTTGTACAGTCTTTAATTCGTATTAAGCCTGTCATTAAGTCAATTTCTCCTCCTTGGAGTCTTAATTTGGTTCTGAAGGCTTTACAGGCTCCTCCATTTGAACCTATGCATTCTTTAGACATTAAACTACTTTCTTGGAAGGTGTTGTTTCTTTTGGCCATCGCTTCTGCTAGAAGTGTTTCTGAGTTATCTGCTCTTTCAACTTCTTTTCAATTTTTACCTAAGGTTGTGAATTCTAACAACATTAGTAGAGAAATTGATGTCCCTTCCTTATGTCCTAATCCTAAGAATTCTTTGGAGAGATCCTTACATTCTTTGGATGTGGTAAGAGCTTTGAAATATTATGTGGAAGCTACTAAAGATTTCAGGAAGACTTCCAGTCTATTTGTTTTATTTTCTGGTCCTAGGAAAGGTCAGAAGGCTTCTTCTATTTCCTTGGCTTCTTGGTTGAAACTTTTGATTCATCAAGCTTATTTGGAGTCGGGTCAGGGCCCGCCTCAGAGAATTACAGCTCATTCTACTAGATCAGTCTCCACTTCGTGGGCTTTTAAGAATGAAGCTTCAGTTGATCAGATTTGCAAAGCGGGGACTTTGTCCTCTTTGCATACATTTACTAAATTCTACCATTTTGATGTATTTGCTTCTTCGGAAGCAGTTTTTGGTAGAAAAGTTCTTCAGGCAGCTGTTTCAGTTTGATTCTTCTGCTTTTGATTTAAGTTTTTTTCTTTCAAAAATGAAAATAAACTTATTTTTTTGGGTTGTGGATTAATTTTTTTCAGCGGAATATGGCTGTTTTTATTTTTATTCCCTCCCTCTCTAGTGACTCTTGAGTGAAAGACTCCACATCTCGGGTATTGATATCCCATATGTCACTAGCACATGGACTCTTGCCAATTACATGAAAGAAAACATAATTTATGTAAGAACTTACCTGATAAATTCATTTCTTTCATATTGGCAAGAGTCCATGAGGCCCACCCTTTTTATGGTGGTTATGATTTTTTGTATAAAGCACAATTATTTCCAAATTTCCTTTGTTGATGCTTTCTACTCCTTTCTTTATCACCCCACTGCTTGGCTATTCGTTAAACTAAATTGTGGGGTGGTGAGGGGTGTATCTATAGGCATTTTGAGGTTTGGGAAACTTTGCCCCTTCTGGTAGGATTGTATATCCCATATGTCACTAGCTCATGGACTCTTGCCAATATGAAAGAAATGAATTTATCAGGTAAGCTCTTACATAAATTGTTATTTCTCTCTCTCATGTATATCCTTATATACAGTACATATATAAACACATAAATACACATGTACATATATATATATACAGTATATATTATAGCCTTTTCCCGTCAAACACCTTTTTATATACCCAGATAGCTTTTAACCCGTATACATTTTTTATTTATTTATATTAAAGGGACACTTAAAGGGACATAATACTCATATGCTAAATCACTTGAAACTGATGCAGTATAACTTTAAAAAGCTGACAGGAAAATATCACCTGAGCATCTCTATGTAAAAAAGGAAGATATTTTACCTCACAATCTCCTCAACTCAGCAGAGTAAGTTCTGTGTAAAAAGTTATACTTCACCTGCTCCCAGCTACAGGTAAAAATAAAAAAAAATGAAGAAATGAACAGCAGCCAATCGGCATCAGCAGTGCTGTGATCTCATGAGATTTGACTTGACTCTCATGAGATTTCATTGTAAACTTCCTTTACCTGATTGGTGAAATAATATGAGAGTGCACGAGGCTCATCCCTTCAGCTGTCCTAGGACAGACATACTAATATGCTGCTTAGAAGTCCTTTACAATGGGATGTGGCTACTGAGGAACTTTTGAGGTAAAATATCTTTTTTACATAGAGATCTTCAGGAGATATTTTCTAGTCAGCTTTTTACAGCTATGCTGCATCACTTTCAAGTGTTTAAACATTTGGGTATTATGGCCCTTTAAGTCAAAATAAACTTTTATAATTCAGATAGAGCATGCCGTTATATTACACTTTCCAATTAACTTCCATTATCAAATGTTGCAGTCTTTTTATATTCACTCTTTCTGGGGAACAAGATCCTACTGAGCATGTGCACCAGCTCACAGGGTATACGTATACTAGTCTGTGATTGGCTGATAGCTGTTACATAGTACAGGGGGGTGGAAAATGGGAGAAAAAATACATTTATCATAAAAAAATCCACTGCTCATTAAAAATAGAGTAAGTTCAATTGCATTGTCTTTTTATTATGTACATATTAATTATGCAATTCTACTGCATTGAGTAGTCCTTTAATATTTTTATCAGAAACTGTATATATAAGGTTAGCACTTTATTTTAATTTATTTATGTTGAGCTTGGTGAACATTTTTTTTGTAATCCCTTACAATTTACCCTAGGACTTCAGTCTCACTAACCTGTTCAGCACAAATTATGTTTGTACTCAAGCGCATGCGTTTACTTTCAACTTTCAACATGGCTGTACTGGGACCAAAACAGGCCCAGGCATTTTAAGGCAGAGCAGCCTACTCCCCCTATATGTTAATTAACCATCCCTCAAAACTGACAACTATAAGGTACTAGTTTCATTTGCAAAAACATTTAAAGTTTTCTCCTGTTAAGTGTAGTCAGTCCACGGGTCATCCATTACTTATGGGATATTAACTCCTCCCTAACAGGAAGTGCAAGAGGCTCACCCAAGCAGAGCTGCTATATAGCTCCTCCCCTCTACGTCATACCCAGTCATTCTCTTGCACCTAACTAATAGATAGGATGTGTGAGAGGACTGTGGTTGTTAAACTTAGTTTTTATTTCTTCAATCAAAAGTTTGTTATTTTAAATGGCACCGGAGTGTGTTGTTTTTTCTCAGGCAGCATTAGAAGAAGAATCTACCTGAGTTTGTGTATGATCTTAGCGGACGTAACTAAGATCCATTTGCTGTTCTCGGCCATTCTGAGGAGCGAGGTAACTTCAGAACAGGGGACAGCGGGCAGGTTCACCTGCAAGGAGGTATGTTGCAGTATATTATTTTCTAAGGAATGGAATTGACTGAGAAAATACTGCTAATACCGATGTAATGTAAGTACAGCCTTAAATTCAGTAGTAGCAACTGGTATCAGGCTGATATGTATGTATGTTTACACTTAAGTATTTCTGGGGAATGGCACTTCACTGGGAAAATACTGTATACATATAACTTTTATCCTAAATCTGCAGTGTGAGCGACTAGCAGCAGGCTTTTTAATAACATTTCCTAAATTATATTTTAAACGTTTACTGGCATGTTAATCGTTTATTTATCTGAGGTACTTGGTGAAAAATTGTTTTGGGCGTTATTTTCCACATGGCTGTCGTTTGTTTTGAATTAAATCAGTTTACTGAGCTTCCCTCACTGTTGTATTATGAGTGGGAGGGGCCTATTTTGGCGCTTTTATTGCGCAGTAGAAATTCAGTCACAGTCTGCCTTTTTCTCCCTGCATGATCCAGGACGTCTCTACAGAGCTCAGGGGTCTCCAAAACTAGTTTTGAGGGAGGTAATCACTCACAGCAGACCTGTGAGACTGTGCTTTGACTGTGATAAAAACGCTTATAATTTCAATTGTTATCCGTTTTTTGGTATTAAGGGGTTAATCATCCATTGCTAGTGGGTGCAATCCTTTGCTAACTTAATGCATTTACTGTGAAAATTTGGTTTCTATAACTAATCCGGTTCATTGTTATTTCAACTGTGACAGTTTTTGTGTGCTTCTTAAAGGCACAGTAACGTTTTTTATATTGCTTGTAAATTTATTTGAAAAATATTTTCCAAGCTTGCTAGGCTAATTGCTAGCTTGTTTTAACATGTCTGACACAGAGGAATCTCTTTGTGCAATATGTTCAAAAGCCAATGTGGAGCCCAATAGAAATTTGTGTACTAATTGCATTGATGCTACTTTAAATAAAAGCCAATCTGTACATTTCAAGAAAATTTCACCAGACAACGAGGGGAAAGTTATGCCGACTAACTCTCCTCACGTGTCAGTACCTGCATCTCCCGCTCAGGAGGTGCGTGATATTGCGACGCCAAGTACATCAGGGCGGCCATTACAAATCACTTTACAAGACATGGCTAATGTTATGACTGAAGTTTTATCTAAATTGCCAGAACTTAGAGGTAAACGCGACCACTCTGGGGTGAGAACAGAGTACGCTGATAATGTTAGAGCCATGTCTGATACTGCGTCACAATTGGCAGAACATGAAGACGGAGAGCTTCATTCTGTGGGTGACGTATCTGATCCAAATAAACTGGACTCAGACATTTCAAATTTTAAATTTAAGCTTGAGAACCTCCGTGTATTATTAGGGGAGGTATTAGCGGCTCTGAATGATTGTAACACGGTTGCAATCCCAGAGAAATTATGTAGGCTGGATAGATACTATGCGGTACCGGCGTGTACTGACGTTTTTCCTATACCTAAGAGGCTTACAGAGATTATTACCAAGGAGTGGGATAGGCCCGGTGTGCCCTTTTCCCCCCCTCCTATATTTAGAAAAATGTTTCCTATAGACGCCACCACACGGGACTTATGGCAGACGGTCCCTAAGGTGGAAGGAGCAGTTTCTACTCTGGCTAAGCGTACCACTATCCCGGTGGAGGATAGCTGTGCCTTTTCAGATCCAATGGATAAAAAGTTAGAGGGTTACCTTAAGAAAATATTTACTCAACAAGGTTTTATATTACAACCCCTCGCATGCATTGCGCCTGTCACGGCTGCGGCGGCATTCTGGTTTGAGTCTCTAGAAGAGACCATTAGCTCAGTTCCATTGGATGAAATTATAGACAAGCTTAGAGTCCTTAAGCTAGCTAATTCATTTATTTCTGATGCCGTAGTACATTTAACTAAGCTTACGGCTAAGAATTCCGGATTCGCCATTCAGGCGCGCAGAGCGCTGTGGCTAAAATCCTGGTCAGCCGATGTGACTTCTAAATCTAAATTGCTTAACATACCTTTCAAGGGGCAGACATTATTTGGGCCCGGTTTGAAAGAAATTATCGCTGACATTACTGGAGGTAAGGGCCATGCCCTGCCTCAAGACAGAGCCAAACCAAGGGCTAGACAGTCTAATTTTCGTGCCTTTCGTAACTTCAAGGCAGGAGCAGCATCAACTTCCTCCGCTCCAAAACAGGAAGGAACTGTTGCTCGTTACAGACAGGGCTGGAGACCTAACCAGACCTGGAACAAGGGCAAGCAGGCCAGAAAACCTGCTGCTGCCCCTAAGACAGCATGAAGTGAGGGCCCCCAATCCGGAAACGGATCTAGTAGGGGGCAGACTTTCTCTCTTCGCCCAGGCTTGGGCAAGAGATGTCCAGGATCCCTGGGCGTTAGAGATCATATCTCAGGGATATCTTCTGGACTTCAAAGCTTCTCCTCCAAAAGGGAGATTTCATCTTTCAAGGTTGTCAACAAACCAGACAAAGAAAGAGGCGTTTCTACGCTGTGTACAAGATCGTTTGCTAATGGGAGTGATCCACCCGGTTCCGCGGTCGGAACACGGACAAGGGTTTTACTCAAATCTGTTTGTTGTTCCCAAGAAAGAAGGAACCTTCAGACCAATCTTGGATTTAAAGATCCTAAACAAATTCCTAAGAGTTCCATCGTTCAAAATGGAAACTATTCGGACAATCTTACCCATGATCCAAAAGGGTCAGTACATGACCACAGTGGATCTAAAGGATGCGTACCTTCACATACCGATTCACAAGGATCATTACCGGTACCTAAGGTTTGCCTTCCTGGACAGACATTACCAGTTTGTAGCTCTTCCCTTCGGGTTGGCTACTGCTCCAAGAATCTTCACAAAGGTTCTGGGTTCTCTCCTGGCGGTACTAAGACCGCGAGGAATATCGGTAGCTCCGTACCTAGACGACATTCTGATACAAGCGTCAAGTTTCCAAGCTGCCAAGTATCATACAGAGTTAGTACTGGCATTTCTACGGTCACATGGGTGGAAGGTGAACGAAGAAAAGAGTTCTCTATTGCCACTCACAAGAGTTCCTTTCTTAGGGACTCTTATAGATTCGGTAGAAATGAAAATTTACCTGACAGAGGACAGGTTAACAAAACTCCTAAATGCTTGCCGTGTCCTTCATTCCATTTCACACCCGTCAGTGGCTCAATGCATGGAGGTAATCGGTTTAATGGTAGCGACAATGGACATAGTTCCCTTTGCACGCCTGCATCTCAGACCACTGCAACTGTGCATGCTAAGTCAGTGGAATGGGGATTACTCAGATTTGTCCCCTATGCTGAATCTGGATCAAGAGACCAGAAATTCTCTTCTATGGTGGCTCTCTCGGCCATATCTGTCCAAGGGGATGCCCTTCAGCAGACCAGATTGGACGATTGTAACAACAGACGCCAGCCTGCTAGGTTGGGGCGCTGTCTGGAATTCCCTGAAGACTCAGGGATCATGGACTCAGGAGGAGAGTCTCCTTCCCATAAACATTCTGGAATTAAGAGCAGTTTTCAATGCCCTTCTAGCTTGGCCTCAGCTAGCAACTCTGAGGTTCATCAGGTTTCAGTCGGACAACATCACGACTGTGGCTTACATCAACCATCAAGGAGGGACAAGGAGTTCCCTAGCGATGATGGAAGTCTCAAAGATAATTCTCTGGGCAGAATCTCACTCTTGCCAACTATCAGCGATCCACATCCCAGGCGTGGAGAACTGGGAGGCGGATTTCCTAAGTCGCCAGACTTTTCATCCGGGGGAGTGGGAACTTCATCCGGAGGTCTTTGCCCAAATACTTCGGCGTTGGGGCAAACCAGATATGGATCTCATGGCGTCTCGCCAGAACGCCAAGCTTCCTTGTTACGGGTCCAGGTCCAGGGACCCGGGAGCGGCCCTGATAGATGCTCTGACAGCACCTTGGACCTTCAAGATGGCTTATGTGTTTCCACCCTTCCCGATGCTTCCTCGATTGATTGCCAGGATCAAACAGGAGAAAGCATCAGTGATTCTAATAGCGCCTGCGTGGCCACGCAGGACCTGGTATGCAGATCTAGTGGACATGTCATCCTGTCCACCCTGGTCTCTGCCTCTGAGACAGGACCTTCTAATTCAGGGTCCTTTCAAACATCAAAATCTAATTTCTCTGAAGCTGACTGCATGGAGATTGAACGCTTGATTTTATCAAAGCGTGGATTTTCGGAGTCAGTAATTGATACCTTAATACAGGCTAGGAAACCTGTTACCAGGAAAATTTACCATAAAATATGGCGTAAATATTTACACTGGTGCGAATCCAAGAGTTACTCATGGAGTAAGGTTAGGATTCCTAGGATATTGTCTTTTCTACAAGAAGGTTTAGAAAAGGGTTTATCTGCAAGTTCTTTAAAGGGACAGATCTCAGCTCTGTCCATCCTTTTACACAAACGTCTGTCAGAAGTTCCAGACGTTCAGGCTTTTTGTCAGGCTTTGGCCAGGATTAAGCCTGTGTTTAAGACTGTTGCTCCACCTTGGAGCTTAAACTTAGTTCTTAACGTTTTACAGGGTGTTTTCGTTTGAACCCCTTCATTCCATTGATATCAAGCTGTTATCTTGGAAAGTTCTGTTTTTAATGGCTATTTCCTCGGCTCGAAGAGTCTCTGAGTTATCGGCCTTACATTGTGATTCTCCTTATCTGATTTTTCATTCAGACAAGGTAGTTCTGCGTACTAAACCTGGGTTCTTACCTAAGGTAGTCACTAACAAGAATATCAATCAAGAGATTGTTGTTCCATCATTGTGCCCTAACCCTTCTTCAAAGAAGGAACGACTTCTGCACAATCTAGACGTAGTCCGTGCCCTGAAATTTTATTTACAGGCAACTAAAGATTTTCGCCAAACTTCTTCCCTGTTTGTCGTTTATTCTGGACAGAGGAGAGGTCAAAAAGCATCTGCTACCTCTCTCTCTTTCTGGCTTCGTAGCATAATACGTTTAGCCTATGAGACTGCTGGACAGCAGCCTCCTGAAAGAATTACAGCTCATTCTACGAGAGCTGTGGCTTCCACGTGGGCCTTTAAGAATGAGGCCTCTGTTGAACAGATTTGCAAGGCTGCAACTTGGTCTTCTCTTCATACTTTTTCCAAATTTTACAAATTTGACACTTTTGCTTCTTCTGAGGCTGTTTTTGGGAGAAAGGTTCTTCAGGCAGTGGTTCCTTCCGTGTAAAGATCCTGCCTGTCCCTCCCGTCATCCGTGTACTTTTAGCTTTGGTATTGGTATCCCATAAGTAATGGATGACCCGTGGACTGACTACACTTAACAGGAGAAAACATAATTTATGCTTACCTGATAAATTCCTTTCTCCTGTAGTGTAGTCAGTACACGGCCCACCCTGTTTTTTATGGCAGGTCTAAATTTTAAATTAAACTCCAGTCACCACTGCACCCTATAGTTTCTCCTTTCTCGTTTGGTTTTGGTCGAATGACTGGGTATGACATAGAGGGGAGGAGCTATATAGCAGCTCTGCTTGGGTGATCCTCTTGCACTTCCTGTTAGGGAGGAGTTAATATCCCATAAGTAATGGATGACCCGTGGACTGACTACACTACAGGAGAAAGGAATTTATCAGGTAAGCATAAATTATGTTTTTAGCACCCTTCTGTCACTGTATTTTGTAAATTAAAAAGTCGTTAAGTGAAATGTAGATTAAAAAGAAAAAGTTAATGTTTAACCCCTTAGTGACCAGATAGTTTTTCAATTTTCTTACCTTTAAGGACCAGGGCTGTTTGTAAATTTCTGCGGTGTTTGTGTTTAGCTGTAATTTTTGCTCTTACTCATTTACTGTACCCACACATATTATATACCGTTTTTCTCACCATTAAATGGACTTTCTACCATTATTTTCATCATATCATATAAGTTACTATAAAAAAATATAAAATATGATGAAAAAATTGAAAAAGACACACTTTTTCTAACTTTGACCCCCAAAATCTGTTACACATCTACAACCACCAAAAAGCACCCATGCTAAATAGTTTCTAAATTTTGTCCTGAGTTTAGAAATACCCAATGTTTACCCACTTAAAGGACCGGGCATTTCAGACTAAAACTTCCCCAAAAGACCAGAGTATTTTAGCATTTTTGCTATCATTCCATTTAAACAGAAATAAAGCCTTTCCATTCTTTCCTATGGCATGGAGAGTCCACAACATCATTCCAATTACGAGTGGAATATTCAACTCCTGGCCAGCAGGAGGAGTCAAAGAGCACCCCAGCAAAGCTGTTAAGTGCAACTTCCCTTACCCATAATCAATGGAGGATGTGCGATGTTGGTGTCTAAGATATTTAATCCTTTTATGGGTACTTTTCCCTGCAAGCAAGGATTGGGGTCTAGCTGTGTCCATGTCAATTTCTTTAGTAAGAGTAATGGTGGTTTTAGCAGTTACAAAGTGGTGAGGTTGTCTTTGCTTTATTTCTAAAAGTTTGCTGCCCCTTGATAGAAAACCAGGGTTGGTTACTCTGTTTTTTCTCTGTCTACAGGTCCTTGACAGATGTGGTTTCATCAGTCACACCAAAAGAGCTGTTCCTGCCCTGCAGCTGAAGCTCCAAAGTTAAGTCCTGTTATTCCTTCTAGGTGAGAAGGCCCAAGCACTTAGGGGATTAATTCCCTACTTTTATTAATGGAGTCTGGAAACATTCAAAATCTCTTTAAGGTTAGGATTTATGTAAAGGGCATCAGGTTCTGGGCTCTATGTGTATGTGAGGATAATTGTGTGAAAATTATCATGAACTTAGCCCTCAAGGGGTGACAGGGATATTTCCCCTTTATTGTTTAATGGACTTAAGCCCGGGTTCAGTCACTTCCCTGATATTTCTATAAAGCTTCCTGTTCTAGCCGATTCAACTTGGCTCAGCATATGTCCTGCGTTTAATCTCTATAGAGAATAATCTATGATTCTACCCGCAGTATTACAGATGCTGCGTCAGTACTAGACAGTTTAATTTTTTGCACAGCTTAATGCCGGCAGCCTCTAAAGAGGCACTTGCACGTATTGGGGCTCTGAGGAAGATTTATGCGGTTTAGATTATGGCTGTTTTTGTCGTCCCTAGGAAAAGTCCTCAGGTTTAGTCTTGCGGTTATATGTACACCGTTTTTTGGCTTCGACCTGTTAACTCAGGTAGCAGCTGGGGGACACTACGCCGTTCATTCCCTTCACTTTATGAGGTTTTAAACTGAATTCTGCCCACAGTTTTTGTCCCACTGTTTATATTTCAGAGTGGGTTTAGATGGCGTTACAACGATAGGGGTTGTCAGGTAGCGGATCCCCCATAAGTTGCTGCACATTTCCGCATTGCATTATCTATCTTATATGGGGTAGTCAGATGGTGGAATGAAGAGTCCTTGGCGTAATACTTAGTATATTCTGCTGCATCTGCAGCACACAGCGTATTTTCTGTTCCCATTTTTGGGAGCAGGGGTGTTCTATCAGAAGATAGTTGCTTTTCCTCTAAAGCAAGCAAGGGGCTCTCATGTATGGTTTTCATGCCCATGTGTAGGACGCCATTATTTTACTCGGGACGCACTTTAAACTTGCTTTTTCCCGCCATGAACAGGGTAGTTTGGCGCGCTGCTGCTCTGCACCTCGGATAGGATCTCCATTTTCCGGTGCTGTATTTCTTTAACTCAGCTTCTGGGTTCTTCTTATGAGCTCTGTATATGTTTGTATATTGTTTGTGCACAAACTTTATTTTGCTGGGTTTTATAATTTATTTTATCTGTCTCTAGGGTCAGATAGCCCATATTAGTCTGTATTTTAAGTAAAGATGATACAGTCTGGGGCTTCCTTTGTTATTATCACTCAAACATAGTTTTCTCTAGAATCTCTAGAGAACAGAGTGGTTGTTACTCTTGTGTAGAGCTGTATTATGGAAGGAGTTAACTTCTTTTTTCCATATTTTTATTTTTCTGCATTCTTAAATTTGACAGGGAATCGCTATCTTGTGGCGATTAATAGTATTTATCATTACTTAGAGTATTTATTTTTAAGTCATATAAACCTTCTTTGAGGTTTTTTTCTGGATGGTACCAAATCTATTACTATAGCATGTAGTATTTTATTGGGGCTCCTATTGAAGGTCATTTTTATTGACCTTTGTTAAAGGAATCACATATAATATACATTCTGAAATGTTTTTTCTATGTTTCCTACCGTGACATGTATGTTATCCTATTTATGTATAGGGGCTTAATTTCTGTTACATGTTTATTTTCATGTCTCATACCAAATTTTGTAGTGTTTTTTGGATCTCTAATATATTTTTATTTCTATAATCTTATAGGAATACATATTCTATTATCCCTCATATTGGGGTGATGTTATTTCGTATGGGTCATGGATTGTTTTCATGTATCATACTCTTTTCTTAGGCCTAGATTTGGAGTTTGGCGTTAGCCGTGAAAACCAGCGTTAGAGGCTCCTAACGCTGGTTTTAGGCTACCGCCTGTATTTGGAGTCACTCAAAATAGGGTCTAACGCTCACTTTTCAGCCGCGACTTTTCCATACCGCAGATCCCCTTACGTCAATTGCGTATCCTATCTTTTCAATGGGATCTTTCTAACTCCGGTATTTAGAGTTGTTTCTGAAGTGAGCGTTAGACATCTAACGACAAAACTCCAGCCGCAGGAAAAAAGTCAGTAGTTAAGAGCTTTCTGGGCTAACGCCGGTTTATAAAGCTCTTAACTACTGTACTCTAAAGTACACTAACACCCATAAACTACCTATGTACCCCTAAACTGAGGTCCCCCCACATCGCCGACACTCGAATAATTTTTTTTAACCCCTAATCTGCCGACCACCACCTACGTTATCCTTATGTACCCCTAATCTGCTGCCCCTAACACCGCCGACCTCTGTATTATATTTATTAACCCCTAACCTGCCCCCCACAACGTCGCCTCCACCTACCTACAATAATTAACCCCTAATCTGCCGACCGCAAAGCGCCGCCACCTACGTTATCCTTATGTACCCCTAATCTGCTGCCCCTAACACCGCCGACCCCTATATTATATTTATTATCCCCTAATCTGCCCCCCACAACGTCGCAGCCAGCTACCTACAATAATTAACCCCTAATCTGCCGACCGCAAAGCGCCGCCACCTATGTTATTCTTATGTACCCCTAATCTGCTGCCCCTAACACCGCCGACCCCTATATTATATTTATTAACCCCTAATCTGCCGACTGGAGCTCACCGCTATTCTAATAAATGTATTAACCCCTAAAGCTAAGTCTAACCCTAACACTAACACCCCCCTAAGTTAAATATAATTTACATCTAATGAAATTAATTGACTCTTATTAAATAAATTATTTCTATTTAAAGATAAATACTTACCTGTAAAATAAATCCTAATATAGCTACAATATAAATTATAATTATATTATAGCTATTTTAGGATTTATATTTATTTTACAGGTAACTTTGTATTTATTTTAACCAGGTACAATAGCTATTAAATAGTTAAGAACTATTTAATAGCTAAAATAGTTAAAATAATTACAAAATTACCTGTAAAATAAATCCTAACCTAAGTTACAATTAAACCTAACACTACACTATCAATAAATTAATTAAATAAACTACCTACAATTAACCTAACACTACACTATCAATAAATTAATTAAATACAATTCCTACAAATAAATACAATTAAATAAACTAGCTAAAGTACAAAAAATAAAAAAGAATTAAGTTACAAAAAATAAAAAATATTTACAAACATAATAAAAATATTACAACAATTTTAAACTAATTACACCTACTCTAAGCCCCCCTAATAAAATAACAAAGCCCCCCAAAATAAAAAAAATGCCCTACCCTATTCTATATTACTAAAGTTCAAAGCTCTTTTACCTTACCAGCCCTGAACAGGGCCCTTTGCGGGGCATGCCCCAAAGAATTCAGCTCTTTTGCCTGTAAAAAAAAACATACAATACCCCCCCCCCAACATTACAACCCACCACCCACATACCCCTAATCTAACCCAAACCCCCCTTAAATAAACCTAACACTAAGCCCCTGAAGATCTTCCTACCTTATCTTCACCCTGCCAGGTTCACCGATCCGTCCTGAAGAGCTCCTCCGATGTCCTGATCCAAGCCCAAGCGGGGGGCTGAAGAGGTCCATGATCCGGCTGAAGTCTTCATCCAAGCGGGAGCTGAAGAGGTCCATGATCCGGATGAAGTCTTCATCCAAGCGGGAGCTGAAGAGGTCCATGATCCGGATGAAGTCTTCTATCAACGGCATCTTCAATCTTCTTTCTTCCGGATCCATCTTGCAGACCTCCGACGCGGAACATCCTCTTCTCCCGACGCCTACTAAGATGGCGTCCCTCGAATTCCGATTGGCTGATAGGATTCTATCAGCCAATCGGAATTAAGGTAGGAATATTCTGATTAGCTGATGGAATCAGCCAATCAGAATCAAGTTCAATCCGATTGGCTGATCCAATCAGCCAATCAGATTGAGCTCGCATTCTATTGGCTGATCGGAACAGCCAATAGAATGCGAGCTCAATCTGATTGGCTGATTGGATCAGATCGGATTGAACTTGATTCTGATTGGCTGATTCCATCAGCCAATCAGAATATTCCTACCTTAATTCCGATTGGCTGATAGAATCCTATCAGCCAATCGGAATTCGAGGGACGCCATCTTGGATGACGTCCCTTAAAGGAACCGTCATTCGGCTAGTAGGCGTCGGGAGAAGAGGATGTTCCGCGTCGGAGGTCTGCAAGATGGATCCGGAAGAAGAAGATTGAAGATGCCGTTGATAGAAGACTTCATCCGGATCATGGACCTCTTCAGCTCCCGCTTGGATGAAGACTTCATCCGGATCATGGACCTCTTCAGCTCCCGCTTGGATGAAGACTTCAGCCGGATCATGGACCTCTTCAGCCCCCCGCTTGGGTTTGGATCAGGACATCGGAGGAGCTCTTCAGGACGGATCGGTGAACCTGGCAGGGTGAAGATAAGGTAGGAAGATCTTCAGGGGCTTAGTGTTAGGTTTATTTCAGGGGGGTTTGGGTTAGATTAGGGGTATGTGGGTGGTGGGTTGTAATGTTGCGGGGGGGTATTGTATGTTTTTTTTTACAGGCAAAAGAGCTGAATTCTTTGGGGCATTCCCCGCAAAGGGCCCTGGTCAGGGCTGGTAAGGTAAAAGAGCTTTGAACTTTAGTAATATAGAATAGGGTAGGGCATTTTTTTTATTTTGGGGGGCTTTATTTTATTAGGGGGCTTAGAGTAGGTGTAATTAGTTTAAAATTGTTGTAATATTTTTATTATGTTTGTAAATATTTTTTTATTTTTTGTACTTTAGCTAGTTTATTAATTGTATTTATTTGTAGGAATTGTATTTAATTAATTTATTGATCGTGTAGTGTTAGGTTAATTGTAGGTAATTGTAGGTAGTTTATTTAATTAATTTATTGATAGTGTAGTGTTAGGTTTAATTGTAACTTAGGTTAGGATTTATTTTACAGGTAATTTTGTAATTATTTTAACTATTTTAGCTATTAAATAGTTCTTAACTATTTAATAGCTATTGTACCTGGTTAAAATAAATACAAAGTTACCTGTAAAATAAATATAAATCCTAAAATAGCTATAATATAATTATAATTTATATTGTAGCTATATTAGGATTTATTTTACAGGTAAGTATTTATCTTTAAATAGGAATAATTTATTTAATAAGAGTTAATTAATTTAGTTAGATGTAAATTATATTTAACTTAGGGGGGTGTTAGTGTTAGGGTTAGACTTAGTTTTAGGGGTTAATACATTTATTAGAATAGCGGTGAGCTCCAGTCGGCAGATTAGGGGTTAATAATTTAAGTTAGGTGTTGGCGATGTTAGGGAGGGCAGATTAGGGGTTAATACTATTTATTATAGGGTTAGTGAGGCGGATTAGGGGTTAATAACTTTATTATAGTAGCGCTCAGGTCCGGTCGGCAGATTAGGGGTTAATAAGTGTAGGCAGGTGGAGGCGACGTTGTGGGGGGCAGATTAGGGGTTAATAAATATAATATAGGGGTCAGCGATGTTAGGGCAGCAGATTAGGGGTACATAGGGATAATGTAAGTAGCGGCGGTTTACGGAGCGGCAGATTAGGGGTTAATAATAATATGCAGGGGTCAGCGATAGCGGGGGCGGCAGATTAGGGGTTAATAAGTTTAAGGTTAGGGGTGTTTAGACTCAGGGTACATGTTAGGGTGTTAGGTGCAGACGTAGGAAGTGTTTCCGCATAGCAAACAATGGGGCTGCGTTAGGAGCTGAACGCGGCTTTTTTGCAGGTGTTAGGTTTTTTTTCAGCTCAAACAGCCCCATTGTTTCCTATGGGAGAATCGTGCACGAGCACGTTTTTGAGGCTGGCCGCTTGCATAAGCAACTCTGGTATCGAGAGTTGAAGCTGCGTTAAAAATGCTCTACGCTCCTTTTTTGGAGCCTAACGCAGTTTTTTTGTGGACTCTCAATACCAGAGTTATTTTTATGGTGCGGCCAGAAAAAAGCCGGCGTTAGTTTTTCGGGTCGTTACCGACAAAACTCCAAATCTAGCCGTTAGTGTCTTTATGGGCACTTATATATTTATTTCTATATTTCAAATGTATGAATGTAGTATTTTAATCACTCTTTTATTGAGGAGATATTTTCTCAGCCCTGTGCCTTCATGGCCCTTTATGACATTTGACTGTCTGTTTCTAGCACGATGGTTAAGTAGTTAAACCTGACAAACCAGAGTCCTGGGTTCAATCCCAAGGTACAAGTTTTAAAGCTGGGTCTTGTTAGCGCAGTATGAAGCGCGTCAGTCTCATAATTTGAAGGTTGTGAGTTCAGGCCTCTCTCAAGGCACTTGTTCTTTCAGTGTTGTCTTGTATGTTCCTTTTAATAATGTTTTCTGACCTTATTTGGACTGTATTGGTATGATGTTGGATTGGCTGCCTAGCATATGGGTGGTTATCAGCAATCCTGCTACAGCCAATTGTTCTATGAATGTGTTTTCAGTTTTTTTTCTTATTATCTATATCCAATAAGGATTTCTAGATTTTCTCATACGAGAAACTTTTTAGCATAGGACGGTCACATCTTGTCCTATTTTCCTTCCTTTTACTCCATATATTGCTTTTCTCTGCTGAGAATTATCTGTAAGTAGTCCTGGGGTTTTGTTTTTTTTAAACCATGGACTAGTGGGGGGGAGGAAATTTTAGAGTCAAAGGGCCTCTATAAATTTCTAATTTAGAGTTTCCTTGGTTTCAGATACAGGGTTTGTTTTTAGGGACGATCATAGTCGATATCCATGTCGTCTTTCTTGATGGAAGGTCAAAAATTTAATCTTCTTCCGGCCTGTCCTTCTCCTCAGTCCTCTATCCGTCCTTCTGTGGTTTTGTATATTGGAATAATGATCTAATGGTGGCTTCCATGGACCATTATCCTTTTTCCCTATTTTGATTCTGAGTTATGTACTGCTAGGTGCGCTGAGACAATGGTGCTGAGAAATTTGTTATCTATTAGAGAATAGTCTTTGACCCTCGAGATAGACCCTCTGCCCTGGTGGCTCTCTCAGGGCGATCTTTCTCAGGGCTCATGTTTCACCGGGTTCTTTTTTTTTTTTGAGAGATTGGGTTTATGGATACTAGCCTTTCTGGGCTGGGGAGCAATTTGGGGAGGGATCTGGGTTTTGTCGGAATCTGCCCTCCCATTTTATAGTTGTAGCTCTTCATGTCCTGTTTGATGGTGTCCCACGATAGCTTAGTTGTAAACTTTGCTGCCTTCTAGATGAAGGTTGAGAGTTCAAATCCCGCTGTGGCTATGTATTTCTGTAATGGGTTACATATTTCCTCGCCTAAAATGGGATTTGTAGGCTACCGAATTGAGGGTTTTTAAAAAAAAAAAAAAAAAAAAACCATCTTGGAGTTGAGAGCAATCTTCTATGCCTTGACAGCTTGGCCTCAATTATCTTTAGTCCGGTTTATCAGATTCCAGTCAGACAACATCACTTCAGTGGCTTTATATCAACTACCAGGGAGGAACTCAAAGTTTCTTGGCCATAAAGGAGGTGACCTCGCATTCTGCAGTGGGCGGAAGCTCACGATTGTCTTCTTTCTGCATCCACATTCCAGGAAGTGGACAATTGGGTAGCGGTTTTTCTGTGCAGACAGACTTTCATCCCGTATAGTGGGCTTCCTTCTCCAACCCTCTGGTTGGGGTTTTCTTTACTTGGATCTGGTGGGCGTCTCGTCAAAAACGCCAAAGCTTCCAAAGTACGGTTCAAGGTCAAGAGATCCTCAGGCAGCCCTGATAGATGCTCTGGCAGTCCCTTGGGATTTTGGGCTATCATAACCTGTTTCCTCCATTTGCTCTCCTTCCACTAGTCATTGCTCGTCATCAAGCAGGAGAGAACGTCTGTGATTCTAATAGTTCCTGCCCTGGCCTCGCAGGATCTAGTTTGCGGATCTGGTGAAGTTGTCATCTCTTCCACCTTGGAGGTTACCTCTGAGGAAGGACCTTCTAATTCAGGGTCCCTTTCCTATGTCCAAATCTAGATTCTCTAAAGCTGACTGCTTGGAGATTGAACGCCTAGCCTGTCTAGACACGTTTTTTCCGAGGCAGTCATTGATTCTATGCTTCAGGCTCGTAAACTTTTTACTTGTAGGATTTACCATAAGATATGGCGTGATTACCCTTTTTTAGTGTGAAGCTAAAGGTTTTTCTTGGAGTCGGGTGAGGATTCCCTGAATTTTATCTTTTCTTCAGGATGGCCTGGAGAAGGGGTTGTCAGTCAGTACTCTGAAAGGTCAGATTTCTGCTTTGTCTATCCTTTTGCACAAACGTCTGGCAGAATTACCAGTTTGTTCAAGCTTTTGTTCAGGCCCTGGTCAGAATACAGGCCTGTGTGTTTAATACCTGTTGCTCTCTTTCCTTCAAGCCCTTAACCTAGTTATTAAAGGTATGCAGCAGGCACCGTTTGAGCCGATGCCATGTTGTTGTATAAAATTGTTATCTTGGAAGGTTTTTTTTTCTCCTTGCTATTTCTTCCGCTCGCAGAGTTTCTGACATTCAGGTCTGCAGTATGATTCCCCCGTTCTTATTTTTCATGCAGATAGGCAGTCCTTCGTACTAAATTGGGGTTTCTAAGCTAAAGTGGTGTGTATCGAGACTCAATCAGGAAATTGTTGTTCCTTCTTTTTGTCCTATTCCTTCTTCTCATAAGGAACGTCTTTTGCATAACTTGAATTTTGTGCGTGCTTTAAAATTTTACTTGCAAGCTACTAAAGATTTCCGTCAATCCTCGGCCCTGTTTGTTGTTTTCTCTGGAAAGCTTAGGGTCAGAAGGCCACTTCTATTCACTTTCCCTCTGGTTAAGAAGTATGATTCGTTTTGGTTATGAGACTTCTGGGACAGCAGTCTCCTGGGAGAATGTTGGCTTCTTTCCACTAGGGCTGTCTCCTCCATCTTGGGCTTTCTCAAAAAATTAAGCTTCTGTGGAACAGATTTGCAAGGCAGGCAACATGGTCCTCTTTGAATACTTTTCCCCAAATTCTACAAATGTGATAACTTTTGTCTCGGCTGAGGCCTCTTTTGGGAGAAAGGTTCTTTAAGACTTCTGTTTTGGTCCATCCTGTGTTGTTCTCCCTCCCTGTTCATTCCGTTCCGTGTACTTTAGCTTGGGTATTTGTTCCCACTAGTAATTGGAATGACGTTGTGGACTCTCCATGCCATAGGAAAGAAAACAAAATGTATGCTTACCTGATAAATTTATTTCTTTCTGGGCACGACCCCGCCCTCTTTTTCATTTTAATTTGGCAGTTTTTTTGAGTAAAACCTCAGGCTCCTTTTCACCCTTGTGTTTCTTCTTTTTCCATTTTCCTTTGGCTGAATGACTGGGGATTATGTGTAAGGGAAGCTACACTTAACAGCTCTGCGGGGTGCTCTTTGCTCTCCTCCTGCTGGCCAGGATTTGAATATCCAACCAGTAATTGGAATGTTATCGTGGACTCTCCAATGCCCTTAAAGAAAGAAATTAATCAGGAAAGCATATTTATTTATGTTTTTAGATTTACCTATCAAAACTATATATTTTTTTTTTTAGTAAACAACCCAAGTTTTGATCTAGGCCCATTTTGGTATATTTCATACCACTATTTCACCGCCAAATGCGATTAAATAAAAAATCATTAACTTTTTCACAAACTAGGTTTTCTCACTGAAATTATTTACAAACAGCTTGTGCAATCATGGCACAAATGGTTGTAAATGCTTCTCTGGGATCCCCTTTGTTCAGAAATAGCACATATATATGGCTTTGGCATTTCTTTTTGGTAATTAGAAGGCCGCTAATTGCGGCTGTGTACCACACTTGTATTATGCCCAGCAGTGAAGGGGTTAATTAGGTAGCTTGTAAGGTTAATTTTAGCTTTAGTGTAGAGATTACCCTTTCACCTGACACATCCACCCCCTGATCCCTCTCAAACAGCTCTCTTCCCTCCCCCCCCCCCAATGGTCACCCCCATCTTAAGTACTGGCAGAAAGTCTGCAACTATGAAAATATAAGGCTTTTTATTTTTTTAATAATTTATATATATATATATATATATATTCTGCAGTGGGTAGTATCCCCCCCAAACAGCTCTCTAAACCTCCCCTTTACTTATTAGCCACCATAAGTAAGAACTGGCAGCTGTCTACTAGTAACCCAGTTTGCAGTAATTTTTCTGTAGTGTAACTGCCCCCTCCCTCCCCCCTCCCTCATTTACCCCCCTCCCCATCCGAGAATATATAGTCTGACCCCCCTCCCTCCTCTCCCCCCTCCCAATCACTCAAAATAGCTGGTACCTGAACACTTGTCATCACACATAAGCTGCACTATCAGAGGAGAATCAACCACATGGACATCCACAGACATCCACTTGTACAGACTAAGCACCCCAGACATCCACAATCACACAAAACAGGCACCTGCTGATGTCAAAAGACACCATCAAGAGGACGTGCACAGAACACAGCAAGGCAGTAAGTGGCAGGGCAGGGCACAAATAAAAATGCTGGTGACTGTGGGGGCTAAGACAAGCTGGCTCGGCCTGTAACTGGCCCTGACTAGTAATGTGGTCACTATATTGCTTATCACAACCCGAGCTAACTTAAGCCCACCACTTGTAATCTAGCCCTCTATGTTCTATATTCAACCCTAGCTATAGAATTAGATACTTCTGGTTTCGTTTGTTTAAATGTTTTTATGTTGCATGATAAATTGAGGTGGATTCACTGATGTTTTATATGGAAGTAAAATCTTTTATGATCAAAAAAGTCAAAGGTGAAACTTTCAGTGTTAGCTTTTCTTATTTGGTATTATTATTATTACTGTGCACAGATATAACGATAGATTATCTCAATTTTACGAATACATTCCGTATATGCGTACATTTGCTAGAAAAGATTACAGAAGAATGATAGCATAGACAGTTTATTAATAAAGTTAACTTTTATTTATTTTATTCATTTATTTTACTGACACACTAATTCTATAAGTCTACTTGATTTAGAATATGTCCCTAGATGTTTTAAAATGTTGATTAGAAAAGATCACTAGTTATTATGCTGCTTCATTGTAACAAAGCAGAGTGTGCATTCTGATTTACGTAAAGGTCTGGTAGAGCTTTGACAGTATTGCTTGGTCTCATTTACATATAAATCTTAAAGAAACAGTAAAGTCAAAATTAAACATAAATAGATTGGACAGAGCATGACATATTTTTTCATACTGGTGGTTAGAGTCCACAATCCATACTCATGGGAATTACCCTTCTCTACCACTATGAGGAGGCTAAGAGTCCACACCCCACCTCACACATACCTCAGTCTTACTTTTGCCTCCGCTGGAGCTGGTTGAAGAATGAAGATGTGTGTTTGATTCTTCAGAGAAAGAGGTTTTCAGTCTCTGTTGAGTATAGTGCTTGTCAGAGGGATGTATTTGGGGTAATGGTTTATGATTCTATGATTTCGCCTCATTGGAAATCCTTCAAAAGGCCCTCTGTAATCGGTCGCAGGGAGGTCTTCTTGCCTCTCTATATAGATCTACATTATACTCCTATTCCATAAACTCATGCTTATATGTTTCAGTACTGGTTTGACCTGTCTGCTACTTTTTTGTTAGTGAAAGAGTGCCTATGGGTTTTATTATGTAGACACTGATTTAGCTTTATTATAGGCACTTTTTAAAAGTTTTGTTTATATCTATATATATATATATATCTATATATATATATATATATATATTGCCCCGGACAGATCCTTTACTATTCCCCTTGCTTTGCTTTTTTGTTGTTGTTGTTTTTTTATTTTTTTTAGAGCTTGGTTTTTTGTTGTTTCGGGCCTGTTTTTGCACACCGGGTTGCAGCACGTCAGGTCACGCTCGTCGGGTTAGCATATGTTCCTTAGCCTTCTAGGAGTTACAGGTTAGTTTTGTGTACTGGGTTTTGACTGGCGGGTTAGAGCAAGTCTGTGCGTTTATGTACGCACGCCGGGTAGCACATTTTCTTAGTTATGCACTCTTCGGGTTTTGGAGCGTTTTCGGCCATTTAAACAGTCAGTTGTTTTGCCCACCTTCAAACAGTTATGTTTTCTTCTTTTGCTTAACTCGGCATAGAGTGCATTATTTCTGTAAAGCTGCTTAGGTGGGGGTATATGGTTTCCTTTCCTCAAGAGCTTTCATAAGGAGTTTATTACATTGCTTTGCTATATGCTATAATGGAGCAGCAAAAATCGGTCCCTAAATTTACCCTTAGAAACTGAGTCTCCTGAACACCTTTCTACCTTATTAGATGTGCTTATTGTAAAAAAGCTGAAGTGCCTTCTTCAGCTCATTTATGTGGCACATGTTTAGATAGTTGATGCATACATATCAAACTAATGCTGTTTCTTTGGATACTAATTAACGTACTCTTTGTTCATTACAGGTTAATGCTGATGTGGTGCCTCCTGCTATTAAATCATTCATCAAGGCTGCTCTGAGGCTTTGGCTGCTTTTCCACCTTCAAATAAGCGTAAAAGGTCTGTTCAGAGAAGAGTTCTTAGTCACTTTAGGGGTTTAAGATCCTAAATCTTCTGATGATAAACATTGTAATCATTTAAAAAAAAAAAAATTCCCTGTGCCTGATGCTGTCTCTTGCATGATTGCTAGGGAATGGTCTAAGCCAGGTGTGTCTTTTAATCCTTCTTCAAGGCTTAAAAACGTATATCCTTAACCTGCTGCTAATCTAGAGTTATGGAACACAGTTCTCACTCTAGCTAAACGTACTATTATTCCTCTGGAAGACAGTACTTTTTTTAAAGACCCTTTATGCAGGAATTTAGAATACTTTCTTAGAAGGGCCTTTCTACATACTGGTTATATTCTCAGGCAAGCTATTTATATTGCTGATATAGATGCTGCTTCTACTTACTGGTTGTCCAGTCTTTCAGAACAGTTTTCTGATGACCCTGTTAGTGTAAATCTATTACGTTTGCTTCAGAGTCCAAATTCTTTTATTTCTGATACTGTGTTTAATATTATGAAAATTTATGTCAAAAGCATGTCTTTAGCTATTCTTGCCAGGAGGGCTCTGTAACTTAAATCCTGGAATGTTGATATGTTGTCTAAATGTAGATTATTGTGTTTCTTTTCATATTCTATTATTTCTACTATAACTGGGGTTAAAGGAGCTTTTCTTCCTCAGACAGGAAGTCTAAAGAAAAGACAAACCCTGTGTTAGTTACACTGAGTTTTACTCTGTAGTGCAGGATCAAGACTGGAGGAAAACGTTAAACTGGTTCTCCTGAACTCTCCTTTTCTACCCTATTTGGCTTGTTGCTAGAATGGGACTCGTGGTTTGGATACAGGGACAAGGAAAGGGTCAAACTTTATTTTTGGTTTACTACTAGGACTCTCCGGTGGAGGTGGGCAGTACAATGGGATTTACATTTTCTTACTATGACAGTCTATCTAGATGTACTACTTTACAAGCGGCTCCAGATACATCTCATGATATCAGTGATCCGGTGCATGCCCTTGTACTAGGGGTCACTTCTTTAGACAAGACCGCACGACTCCAGTGAAGTTCAGTCTGCTGTTAAATGCTAGAAGGAGTATTGTGGACAGCGAGCGCAGTTTAGGGCATATTGCAGGTGTCTTCCATAACGGCCTCAATGGTATAGACTTCTGTAGGCCTCAATGATGTTGTGCTATTTTTGGCGCCGTTCTCACTCCTTTTTTGGCGCGTATCTTCGCACGCGCTGTGTCCCGATCTTCACTCTGAGCCCGCAGCAGCATGATAGGTGACCGGACTGGGAGGTGGTGAGAAATCCCTAGCAATGCTTTAAAGGAGTTTAGAGGAGATTAAAGAGAAGGTTAAACTTATACTTTTTTAGCTATTGAGCACTCTATATCTTATAATAGTCAAGACGATATTGACCCTGCTACTTTGTTTGATTCAAATAAATGTATGCTTTGCAAAATGAGCACAAAATGTGTCCTCCAGCTCAATTCTGTAGTGCTTGCCTTACTACTGTCTTGCAGTCTCATTCTGGGAAGCATAGTACCCAGATGCCTGTGACACTGTCACCAGTCCTTCCTAATCCAGTGGATTATGCTGCCTCCCATGTTTGTGCAAGCCCTGATATGCCTGTACTGCAACAAATTATGATCACCAGCAGTACCCTGCGACCCAATCCTCACAGTTCTTATAGTGCTGCCCTGAGCGATATGCCTCTTGTAGGTAGGTTAAACATGGCTCCTCATGAGTTTAAGTCCAGTAGCTCTCTTGAGGCGGCTGCAAGCAGTCATGCTCAACTTTCTGTTGAGGAAAATTCCTCGGCTAGCTCTGAAGGAGAACTGCCCTCCTCTAACTCCTCCAGGGAGAAAGCTCAGGATTCAGAGGATATCAATTTCAGGTTTAAGATTGAACACCTGAGGTTTTTACTTAATGATGTTTTGTCCACGTTTGACATGCCTGAGTAAACCAACTGATTGAAAACCAATACACAAGCTGGATATGGTTTTTAGGCCTAAATTAAAGACCCCTGAAGTGTTTCCAGTACCTTCTTTGAAGGCGGACACTATTTCCAAGGAATGGGAGAAACCTGGGGTCCCTTTCTCTTGTTAAGTGTATCCAGTCCACGGATCATCCATTACTTATGAAATATTCTCCTTCCCAACAGGAAGTTGCAAGAGGATCACCCACAGCAGAGCTGCTATATAGCTCCTCCCCTCACTGTCATATCCAGTCATTCTCTTGCAACTCTCAACAAAGATGGAGGTCATAAGAGGTCTGTGGTGTTTTATACTTAGTTTATTTCTTCAATCAAAAGTTTGTTATTTTTAAATGGTACCGGAGTGTACTGTTTATCTCAGGCAGTATTTAGAAGAAGAATCTGCCTGCATTTTCTATGATCTTAGCAGAAGTAACTAAGATCCTTTGCTGTTCTCACATATTCTGAGGAGTGAGGTAACTTCAGAGGGGGAATAGCGTGCAGGTTTTCCTGCAATAAGGTATGTGCAGTTAAAATATTTTTCTAGGGATGGAATTTGCTAGAAAATGCTGCTGATACCGAAGTAATGTAAGTAAAGCCTTAAATGCAGAGATAGTGCGACTGGTATCAGGCTTATTAACTAGTGATACATACTCTCTATAAAAGTGTATTTTAAAACGTTTACTGGCATGTGTTAATCGTTTTTTATATATGTTTGGTGATAAAACTTATTGGGGCCTAGTTTTTTCAACATGGCTGGCTTGAACTTTTGCCTAGAAAACAGTTCCTGAAGGCTTTCCACTGTTGTAATATGAGTGGGGAGGGGCCTATTTTAGGGCTTTTTTGCGCAGCAAAAATTACAGACACAGACATCCCAGCTTCTTCCTGCTTGTTCCAGGACCTTCTCTGAAGGGCTCAAAAGGCTTCAAAAGTCGTATTGAGGGAGGTAAAAAGCCACAGTAGAGCTGTGGCAGTTGTTTGTGACTGTTTAAAAAAACGTTTTTGTCATTTGTTATTCCGTTTTTGGTATTAAGGGGTTAATCATCCATTTGCAAGTGGGTGCAATGCCTCTGCTAACTTGTTACATACACTGTAAAATTTCGTTAGTGTAACTGCCTTTTTTCACTGTTATTTCAAATTTGGACAAAATTTGTGTTTCTTAAAGGCGCAGTAACGTTTTTTTATATTGCTTTGTAAACTGGTTTTAAGTGTTTTCCACGCTTGCTAGTCTCATTGCTAGTCTGTTTTAAACATGTCTGATACAGAGGAACCTACTTGTTCATTATGTTTGAAAGCCATGGTGGAGACCCATAGGAGAATGTGTACTAAATGTATGATTTCACCTTAAACAGTAAAGATCAGTCTTTATCTATGAAAGAAATTATCACCAGAGGGTTCTGTCGAGGGGGAAGTTATGCCGACTAACTCTCCCCACGTGTCAGACCCTTCGCCTCCCGCTCAGGGACGCACGCTAATATGGCGCCAATACACTCAGAGACCGCCCATAGCGATTACCCTTGCAGGATATGGCTGCAATCATGAATAATACCCTGTCAGAGGTATTATCTAGATTGCCTAAATTAAGAGGCAAGCGCGATAGCTCTGGGGTTAGGAGAGATACAGAGCGCGCAAATGCTGTAAGAGCCATGTCTGATACTGCGTCACAGTATGCAGAACATGAGGACGGAGAGCTTCATTCTGTGGGTGGACATCTCTGACTCGGGGAAACCTGATTCAGAGATTTCTAATTTTAAATTTAAGCTTGAGAACCTCCGTGTATTGCTTGGGGAGGTATTAGCTGCTCTGAATGACTGTAACACAGTTGCAATTCAGAGAAATTGTGTAGCTGGATAGATACGGGTTTGTACTGACTTTTTTTCCTATACCTAAAAGGCTTTAAAGAAATTATTAGCAAGGAGTGGGATAGACCCGGTGTGCCCTTTTCCCCACCTCCTATATTTAGAAAAATATTTCCAATAGACCGCCACTACACGGGATTTATGGCAGACGGTCCCTAAGGTGGAGGGGGCAGTTCTACTTTAGCAAAGCGTACCACTATCCCGGTTGAGGACAGTTGTTGCTTTTTCAGATCCAATGGATAAAAAATTGGAGGGTTACCTTAAGAAAATGTTTATTCAACAAGGTTTTATTTTGCAGCCCCTTGCATGCATTGCGCCTGTCACTGCTGCGGGCGGCATTCTGGTTTGAGGCCCTGGAAGAGGCCATCCATACAGCTCCATTGGAGGAAATTATTGACAAGCTTAGAACGCTTAAGCTAGCTAACTCATTTGTTTCTGATGCCATTGTTCATTTGACTAAACTAACGGCTAAGAATTCCTGATTCGCCATCCAGGCACGTAGGGCGCTATGGTTTAAATCCTGGTCAGCTGACGTGACTTCAAAGTCTAAGTTACTCAACATTCCTTTCAAGGGGCAGACCTTATTCGGGCCTGGCTTGAAGGAAATTATTGCTGACATTACTGGAGGCAAGGGTCATACCCTTCCTCAGGACAGGGCCAAATCAAAGGCCAAACAGTCTAATTTTACGTGCCTTTCGAAATTTCAAGGCAGGAGCAAGCATCAACTTCCTCCGCTTCAAAACAAGAGGGAACTGTTGCTCATTCCAGACAGGCCTGGGAAACCTAACCAGTCCTGGAACAAGGGCAAGCAGGCCAGAAAATCTGCTGCTGCCCCCAAGACAGCATGAAGGAACGGCCCCCTATCCGGAAACGGATCTAGTGGGTGGCAGACTTTCTCTCTTCGCCCAGGCGTGGGCAAGAGATGTTCAGGATCCGTGGGCGTTGGAGATCATATCTCAGGGATATCTTCTGGACTTCAAAGCTTCTCCTCCACAAGGGAGATTCCATCTTTCAAGGTTATCAGCAAACCAGATAAAGAGAGAGACATTCCTAAGCTGTGTGCAAGACCTCCTAGTAATGGGAGTGATCCATCCGGTTCCGCGGATGGAACAGGGACAGGGGTTTTATTCAAATCTGTTTGTGGTTCCCAAGAAAGAGGGAACCTTCAGACCAATCTTGGATCTAAAGATCTTAAACAAATTCCTCAGAGTTCCATCATTCAAAATGGAATCTATTCCGACCATCCTACCCATGATCCAAGAGGGTCAGTACATGACCACAGTGGACTTAAAGGATGCCTACCTTCACATACCGATTCACAAAGATCATCATCGGTTCCTAAGGTTTGCCTTTCTAGACAGGCATTACCAATTTGTAGCTCTTCCCTTCGGGTTGGCCACAGCCCCGAGAATTTTTACAAAGGTTCTGGGCTCACTTCTGGCGGTTCTAAGACCGCGAGGCATAGCGGTGGCTCTGTATCTAGACGACATCCTGATACAGGCGTCAAGCTTTCAAATTGCCAAGTCTCATACAGAGATAGTTCTGGCATTTCTGAGGTTGCATGGGTGGAAAGTGAACGTGGAAAAGAGTTCTCTATCCCCACTCACAAGAGTCACCTTCCTAGGGACTCTTATAGATTCTGTAGAGATGAAAATTTACCTGACGGAAGTCCAGGTTATCAAAACTTCTAAATGCTTGCCGTGTCCTTCATTCCATTCCACGGCCGTCAGTGGCTCAGTGCATGGAAGTAATCGGCTTAATGGTAGCGGAAATGGACATTGTGCAATTTGCGCGCCTGCATCTCAGACCGCTGCAATTATGCATGCTATGTCAGTGGAATGGGGATTACTCAGATTTGTCCCCTCTACTAAATCTGGATCAAGAGACCAGAGATTCTCTTCTCTGGTGGCTATCTCGGGTCCATCTGTCCAAGGGTATGACCTTTCGCAGGCCAGATTGGACGATTGTAACAACAGATGCCAGCCTTCTAGGTTGGGGCGCATGTCTGGAACTCCCTGAAGGCTCAGGGATCGTGGACTCAGGAGGAGAAACTCCTCCCAATAAATATTCTGGAGTTAAGAGCAATATTCAATGCTCTTCTAGCTTGGCTTCAGTTAGCAACCCTGAGGTTCATCAGATTTCAGTCGGACAACATCACGACTGTGGCTTACATCAACCATCAAGGGGGAACCAGGAGTTCGCTAGCGATGTTAGAAGTCTCAAAGATAATTCGCTGGGCAGAGTCTCACTCTTGCCACCTGTCAGCGATCCACATCCCAGGCGTAGAGAACTGGGAGGGCGGATTTTCTAAGTCGTCAGACTTTTCAATCCGGGGGAGTGGGAAACTCCATCCGGAGGTGTTTGCTCAACTGATCCATCGTTGGGGCAAACCAGAACTGGATCTCATGGCGTCTCGCCAGAACGCCAAGCTTCCTTGTTACGGATCCAGGTCCAGGGACCCGGGGAGCGACGCTGATAGATGCTCTAGCAGCTCCTTGGTTCTTCAACCTGGCTTATGTGTTTCGACCGTTTCCCCTGCTCCCTCGACTGATTGCCAAAATCAAGCAGGAGAGAGCATCGGTGATTCTGATAGCGCCTGCGTGGCCACGCAGGACCTGGTATGCAGACCTAGTGGACATGTCATCCTTTCCACCATGGACTCCTGCCTCTGAGGCAGGACCTTCTAATACAAGGTCCTTTCAATCATCCAAATCTAATTTCTCTGAGACTGACTGCATGGAGATTGAACGCTTGATTCTATCAAGGCGTGGCTTCTCAGAGTCAGTCATTGATACCTTAATACAGGCACGAAAGCCTGTCACCAGGAAAATCTACCATAAGATATGGCGTAAATATCTTTATTGGTGTGAATCCAAGAATTACTCATGGAGTAAGGTTAGGATTCCTAGGATATTGTCCTTTCTCCAAGAGGGTTTGGACAAAGGATTATCAGCTAGTTCTTAAAAAGGACAGATTTCTGCTCTGTCTATTCTTTTGCACAAGCGTCTGGCAGAGGTTCCAGACGTCCAGGCATTTTGTCAGGCTTTGGTTAGAATTAAGCCTGTGTTTTAAACTGTTGCTCCCCCGTGGAGCTTAAACTTGGTTCTTAAAGTTCTTCAAGGAGTTCCGTTTGAACTCCTTCATTCCATTGATATTAAACTTTTATCTTGGAAAGTTCTGTTTTTGATGGCTATTTCCTCGGCTCGAAGAGTCTCTGAGCTATCTGCCTTACAATGTGATTCTCCTTATCTGATTTTCATGCAGATAAGGTAGTTCTGCGTACCAAACCTGGGTTTTTACCTAAGGTGGTTTCTAACAAGAATATCAATCAAGAGATTTTTGTTCCATCATTGTGTCCCAATCCTTCTTCAAAGAAGGAACGTCCTTTTACATAATCTGGACGTAGTCCGTGCCTTGAAGTTTTTACTTACAAGCTACTAAAGATTTTCGCCAAACATCTTCCCTGTTTGTCGTTTACTCTGGACAGAGGAGAGGTCAAAAAGCTTCGGCAACCTCTCTTTCCTTTTGGCTTCGGAGCATAATTTGTTTAGCCTATGAGACTGCTGGACAGCAGCCCCCTGAAAGGATTATAGCTCATTCTACTAGAGCTGTGGCTTCCACCTGGGCCTTTAAAAATGAGGCCTCTGTTGAACAGATTTGCAAGGCTGCGACTTGGTCTTCGCTTCACACCTTTTCAAAATGTTACAAATTTGATACTTTTGCTTCTTCTGAGGCTGTTTTTGGGAGAAAGGTTCTTCAGGCAGTGGTTCCTTCCGTTTAATCCTGCCTTGTCCCTCCCATCATCCGTGTACTTTAGCTTTGGTATTGGTATCCCATAAGTAATGGATGATCCGTGGACTGGATACACTTAACAAGAGAAAACATAATTTATGCTTACCTGATAAATTTATTTCTCTTGTAGTGTATCCAGTCCACGGCCCGCCCTGTCCTTTTAAGGCAGGTCTAAATTTTAATTAAACTACAGTCACCACTGCACCCTATGGTTTCTCCTTTCTCGTCTTGTTTCGGTCAAATGACTGGATATGACAGTGAGGGGAGGAGCTATATAGTAGCTCTGCTGTGGGTGATCCTCTTGCAACTTCCTGTTGGGAAGGAGAATATCCCATAAGTAATGGATGATCCGTGGACTGGATACCCTACAAGAGAAATAAATTTATCAGGTAAGCATAAATTATGTTTTTTCCCCTTCTCCCAATTTCATGAAAATGTTTCCTGTCCCAGATAACCATTTAGAAGAATGGAATACTGTTCCTTAGGTGGACGGTGCTATTTCCTCTCTGGCAAAACACACTAATATTCCGCTAGAGAATAGTACTTCCTTTAATAGTACTTCCTTTAAAAATCCTATGGATAGGAAATTAGAGGGATTTTTCTTCAAGTATTCTTACTTTTCCAACCTACTGTAGATATTGCGGTGGTGGGAGCTGCCAAATTTTGGTGTGATTCCTTATCTGGATTGATTTCGGTCGAGTCTCCATTAAAGGACATTCAGGACAGCATTCAGGAACTAAAAACGGCCAATTCCTTTATTTGTGACATGATCAACCAAGTTACTTGCCTGAATACTAAGACGTCTGGTTTTACTGTACTCGACCAAAGGACTCTCTTTTTAAAGTCCTTTTCACCAGACACATGTCAAGGCTCCTATCACTGGCGACCTTATTTGGACCAGGATTAGACTCTATTTCTACTATCACTGGTGGTAAGGGGTCCTTCCTACCTCAGTATAAGAAGGCTAAATCTAAGGGATGTCCTGGAGGTAATTTTCGTTCTTTTAGTCAGAACAAAAGAGAAAGGACAGCCTTCCTACGCTGTGTGGAGGACCTACTGTCCATTGGGGGTTATTGTCCCATTTCCCCAGGCAGAGAGGGGGGAAAGGGTATTATTCAAATTCAGTTTATAGTTCCCAAAAAGAAGGGAATTTTCTGACCTATTCTTTCTTTCCTTCAAGATGGAAACCATCAGGTCCATTGTTCCCCTTGCCCAGGAGTGCCAGTTCATGACTACCATAGATCTGAAGAATGCAAATTTACACATCCCCATTCACAGAGATCATTATCAATACCTTTGTTTGCCTTTCTGGACACCTCACTTTCCATATCATAGCTATTCCATTTGGCTTAGCTACAGCTCAGACGATCTTTACAAAGGTCCTAGTGACTTTCCATGCGGTAGTGATACTGCAAGGGATTGCTGTGGCGCCTTACTTGGACGATATCTTGGTTCAAGTTCCATCTTTACAGTTAATAAATCTTCTCACAGAGAAACTACTTTGGTTTCCTTGGACACATGGCTTGAAGGTAAATTTGGAAAAGAGCTCTCTCGTTCCCAATATGAGAGTAAGCTTCATTGGGATTATAATATATTCTGTCAATATTTGCATTTATCTCACAGACCAGCGCAGGGAGAAACTTCAGACTGTCTGCCTCCTCAATCCATTCCATGGTCTTCGGTGCTCAGTGCAATAGAGGTGGTAGGTCTTATGGTGGCTGCTTTGGATGCTATTCCTTTTGCTCACTTTCATCTTAGACCTGTACAATTATGTATGCTCAGACAATGGAACGGGATTCACTTAGACCTGTCTCAGATAATTTCCCTGGATTCCGGGACAAGAGAATCTCTCTCCTGGTGGCTTTTTTAGGAACCTGTAAGTCGGGGCATTTGCTTTCTTTGCCCATCATGGGAGATTATAACAACAGATGTAAGCCGGATAGGTTGGGGTGCAGTGTGGAGTTCCCTAAGAGCACAGGGGATCAACATTCTAGAACTAAGGGCCATTTCAATGCTCTGCAGTCGTGTTCCGCCTGTTTTATTTAATTCTAATCGGACAACATCACAACGGTGGTCTATGTCAACCACCAGGGCAGAACTCACAGTTCTCTGGCGATAACAGAGGTTCATATTCTTCAATGGGCAGAGACATATCAATGTCCGATTTTAGCTTTCCACATTCCAGGTGTGCACAATTGGAAAGGGGATTTTCTAAGCAGACAGACTCTCCACTCAGGGAAATGGTCTCTAAACCAGGATGTGTTCTGCGAGATCACCTGCAGTTGGGGGTGTCCGGAGATAGAACTGATGGCTTCCCGTCTCAATGCCAAACTGCCAAGATACGGATTGAGATGCAGAGATCCTCAAGCAGAATTGGGGGACGCTTTAGCAGTTCCATGGCACTTCAATCTAGTACATCTCTTTTCTCCAATTGTTGTTCTTCCCCGAGTCATAGCTCGAACCAAATAGGAGGGAATTTCAGGGCTCTGCTAGCTCCATCATGTCCACGCCAGACTTGGTATGCGGATCTAGTGAGAATGTCATCTGCTCCTCTGTGGCAGTTACCTCAGAGGCCGGAGCTTCTGGCTCAGGGTCCTTTCTTCTACCAAAATCTAGATTCTCTGAAACTGACTGCATGAAGATTGAACTCTTTGTCGTGTCTTGGAGGGGATTTTCTGAGACGGTTATTGATACATCGGTTCAGGCTACAAAGCCTGTTACCAGTCGAATTTACCACAAACTGTTGAAAACGTATCTGTCTTGATCTGCGGTTCTGGGTTTTCCCTGTCCCAAAGTGAAGACTCTGCATATTCTTCAGTTCTTTGCACAAACAACATTGTTATATTAATATACTTTATGACATTCAAACCTCTACATTTCTGCTTGTTTCTAAGCCACTACAGACAGGACTCTATCACATGCTTTTTTTTAGGCTTTTCACAAGAGTTTATGTAGGCCATATAGATGACATTGTACCCACACCCGTGAAGTTGTGGCTGACACTGCACTAACTGGCTAGTGCAAGTCAATAGATAATAAATAAATAGTCATGTGATCAGGGGACTGTCAGAAGATGCTTAGATACAAGGTAATCACAGAGGTAAAAAGTATATTAATATAACTGTGTTGGTTATGCAAAACTGGTGAATGGGTTATAAAGGAATTATCTATATTTTTAAACAATAACATTTTTGGAGTTGACTGTCCTTTTAACCTAACATTTTTTTATAATGACACAGTACTTTCACCCTACAGTCCTGAAATCTTCTGATCGTTTTGAATGTGTAATAATGCATCACAATTTGTATATAAAGTAGTGTTATTTACCTACACTAATTTGCTGTTGTCAGGCTGAAGATAATTTCATTCTTTTATAATGTACTGATATTAGTAATGCATGTCATTGTCTGAATTGGGTAGTTCTGCATGCTACTGAGTGAAAATGATTATTATCTATAATCTATATTTTATACCCTGTTACAGCTGACTGCATGTTTTATTAGCTATGACAATGGTAATTTACAGCACATTATCTGCCTAGCTGTGTATATATATATATATATATATATATATATATATTATATATATATTATATATATATATATATATTATATATATATATATATAAATACCTTAATGGTAAGAAAATTGAGGGCTTTCTGAACTATACTATTTGATAGCAGTGAGTGCAAAGCAAGTTATTGTTTGGTGGTGATGCTATTGGGGAGCAGTACAACATATACAGGACATAGACTTTGTTTCAAGGAAAGGTTTTGTTACTTACCTTGTAGGGTGATTTCACTTTTCTTTAAACATTTTGTCAACTAATTGTTATAATTGTTGTGTTGGGTCCCCATTAAAGGGACATTAAACACTTTGAAGATGGTAATATAAAATGATAAATCGTATAAATATTAAAAAGTCTTCATTATACTTTCATTATTTGTTTTGTCCCCCTTTTTCTGCTATTGCAATTCCGAAATTGTGAGCTTTTCAGTTCCTGTTAGAAATGGAAGTGAAGAACACTATTATATTCCACACAGCCATTGGCTGCACACTCTAGTGACCTATTTATAACTGTCCCTAATTGGTCACAGCAGAGAAGGTAACACAAGTTACAACATGGCAGCTCCCATTGTTTTAAAGACTCTAAAACTTTACACTTATTTTGTTATTATTTAAACAGCTAATGAAACTTTAAAAACTACATCTACATGTTATTCTCAGACTAATCTTTTATTTGAATACTCAATTCTGTCTATCATTTATTTAGTGTTTATTGTCCCTTTAAAGTATTGGCTAATAGGCACAGTTTAAATGCATTGTTACTGAATACATTATAGCCCTCTCTGGCAGCCAAGGGATTGTGGTTTAGAACATTAATGTGATAAAACAGAGGACCACATCGGTGTGATACATTTAATGTAGTTAATTCATTTCAAGTATCAATCTATTCTACCTAATATATACTTACCCTGCTTTTGTATAAGACCTGCCCACAGCAGCACACGTATTCTCCTTTGCAACAAACAGCATATAGACATGATGTCTTCTATATATTTAGATAGCACAGTAAAAAAAAACAGCCAAATACTAGAGGCAGTTTTTGTTCTGGCATGGAGTGATAACCTGTTTTATTGCTACAAAATAAGCATTCATTTTAAAAAATCCATATCATGTTTGGAGAATATATTTTGCTTAAAAAATTCTTTAATTAAAGGCACATAATACTCATATGCTAAATCACTTAAAACTGATGAAGTATAACTGTAAAAAGCTGATATCACCTGAGCATCTCTATGTAAAAAAAGGAAGATATTTTACCTCACAATCTCCTCAGCTCAGCAGAGTAAGTTCTGTGTAAAAAGTTATACTCAGCTGCTCCCAGCTGCAGGTAAAAAAATGAAGAAATGAACAGCAGCCAATCGGCATCAGCAGTGCTGACGTCATGAACTCTTACTGTGATCTCATGAGATTTGACTTAACTCTCATGAGATTTCATAGTAAGCTTCCTTTACCTGATTGGTGAAATAATATGAGAGTGCACGAAGCTCATCCTTTCAGTTGTCCCAGGACAGACACACTAATATGATGCTTAGAAATCCTTTACAATGGGAGGTGGCTACTGAGGAACTTTTTATGTAAAATATCTTTCTTTTTTACATAGAGATGTTCAGGTGATATTTTCTAGTCAGCTTTTTACAGCTATGCTGCATCACTTTCACGTGTTTAAACATTTGGGTATTATGGCCCTTTAATGTAATCTAAAGAGAACCACATGAAATGTTTAAAGGGGCAAGAGCAACTATTGCAGCCCTATATGTAAAATCTAAATGCTTTATATTTTCTAATGTTAGTTGTCACAGTTTGGCCTCATATTTATGTGCATTGCATTGTGGCTACTTAGGTAGGATTTACCTAGATGCGTATGTTTCATCTGTGAAAAAAAATATTTATTTATTTATTTTACATATTTCCTCTCAATTTATATAATTTAAGAACTTTTATTGTTTGTTATATGAGAAAGTGAGATTGCTCAGGTGGTTATGTGGCTGAATGTAGCATTTGAAATACCTGACTAAACTTCTGTTCTGAGTTTTAAAGGAAATATGAAACCCACATTTTGTCTGTCAGGAATCAGATAGAGTTTGCAATTTTAAACAACTTTCTAATTTACTTCTATTATCAGTGTTTTTTGTTCCTTTGGTATCTTTTGCTGAAAAGCTGTATGGCAACAGTTTTGCAAGAATGTTATCCATTTGCAAGAGCACTAGATGGCAGCACAATTTCCTGCCATGTAGTGATCCAGATACCTACCTAGGTATCTCTTCAACATAGAATACAATGGGAATTAAAGGACCAGTCAACACATTAGATTTGCATAATCAACAAATGCAAGATAACAAGACAATGTAATAGCACTTAGTCTGAACATCAAATGAGTAGTAGATTTTTTTATAACAAATTTGAAAGTTATGTATATTTCCACTCCCCTTGTACCATGTGATAGCAGTCAGCCAATCACAAATACATATACGTATAGTCTGTGAATTCTTGCACATGCTCAGTAGGAGCTGGTGACTCAGACATTGTAAATATAAGACTGTGCACATTTTTTTTAATGGAAGTAAATTGGAAAGTTGTTTAAAATGATATGCTGTATCTGAATCATGAAAATTTAATTTAACTTGAGTGTCCCTTTAAGCAAATTTGATAAAAGAAGTAAGCTAAAAAACAAAATGTATGCTCTTTCATATTCCTTGAATGTAGATGGTAGAATTCACAATTAATTATTTAAAAAAAAATATATATATGCGTGTGTGTGTATATATGCACTATTACAGGCTGTCACTGTTTAGTTCAGATAAAGAATATGTTATTGCTAGTAGGCATTTCGTGTTTCCTCTTTTATTATTATTTAGCTGTATATTCCTTCTTGGTCATGTGACCATGAGTAGATAACTTAAATTATGATAAAATGTCTTTGATTTGTTTTATTTAAATGACCACAATTATGATTTCAAGGAATGCTATTCTGATTGAGTTAGTGGCATTTTCTATTCAGGATCAGCAGTGCTCTGCGGCTCCCCATCTGTACTTTGTGTGTTAAACACACAGAGTTGCAGGGTCACTAGTGATAAAAACAAATTAGATCATAAAACGTTTCTACTATAATGGCCCTTTAATCTTATCCAAGATGCTGTTTGCTCAATGGTCATTTTTATCTGTTGAATTCCCAGCCTGCTCATTACTCTATGATGATTTAGTTGCTCTTCTCAAACACTCCCATTTACCAGGACATTGTGACATTTGTTATATAATACATCAAACGTGACTTTCTCAACCTTTTTATAAGGCTTTCTGTAAGAGTCAATAATGTAATACGTAGCCCTGGAGGGACATTTTCAAGATAAAACATAAATTAATTTTGGGTAGAATATTAACACACTTGTGTACAATAAAGGAATTCCATAGTGATGAAGTATTCCATGATATGAATTCTCTAAGATAAACAGGTTCAAGTGTTACTTCATCAAAGACGTTTATAGAAAAACATAACTTTGTAACCGTGTCTACAATTTAAATCTAAGGAGGTTGGTGTTTAATATTTTTATATATTTTTTTATCTTCTTCTTTTTTAGGTTTTGAGGGCTGCTCTATGGTCCCCACAATCTACCCGCTAGAGACCTTGCACAATTCTTTGTCTCTCCGACAAGTCACTGAGTTTTTAACTACTGTATGCAAACAGTTTGGCGATTCCCATTCTAGAGGATCTGCAGGTAGCTGAAACAATTTATAAATGTTTTGGAGGGAATGGGTTGTCAATTTTATATTAAAAGCACACTTCACTGATGATTATGCTTAATTTATAAGGACCACACAGATAATTGAGCATGATTTTATTTTTGTCCACTTTTGCTGTAATTTACATGCTTCCACAAGCCTAAAAATAAAATAAACAATGTTTCCTTTAGAACAGTATCTACTTTTCAAATACAGTATACAAACAAACTTATACATTTAAATGCCCTCTTTTATATGGAACTAAAACAAAGACAAAATGTTTGTGAAACGCTTGGATTGACTATTGAAACAAATAGCGGACTTTCATTCATGAAGTATAACATACTTCATGCAGAAAGTTCCTTTATTTATTTAAAGCAATAACCGTTCTAAGCTGCTCAGGCAGCCCACGGCAGAAATTTATTTTGCTAAGAGGTGACGTTTTTACCTCTTAGCAAATAGCGAGCAGGAAATCCAGCTCCCAAGGGTGCCAAGCCAGATTTACCGCACGGCTATTGGCTAAAAGGTGAAAATGTCACCTCTTAGCAAAACCGCGTTCTGCCGTAGGCTTCCTTAGCAGCTCAGAACGGCGATCACTTAAAACATGCATAAAGTATGTTATACTTGAGGAATGAAAGTCTCCTTTATTTGTTTCAATAGTTAATCCTAGCATTTCACAAACGCTAGTACTGACTTTCACTTTAAGTATACTGCAGTTTACTTGACCCTGCGACATCCTGCATACCTGGTAATTTTGCTAACAATGTCTGTTTAAAAAATAATTAACATATATCCTCTGCAATACAGTAATTAACTGTTGAAATATACTGCACATGTGTGTGTATGTATATGTGTATGTATGTATGTAAATATATATATATATATATATATATACAGTATGTATATATATATATATATATATATATATATACAGTATATATATCTATATATATATATACTTTGCAAATTATGTTTTGCACACAGTAAAATATTGAAAAGTCTGTCTTATAGACATATTTTAAGCTGTGATATATACAATCTTTTGTAATGGCTTTTGATTTAAATAGGGAACTACCCTTAGACATGATAACATATTAGAGATACTGATTTTTCCACCTGATAATTGTATACTTTGTGTATTTTTCATTCTCATATGCATTATATTGGTTGCATTTTCTCATCATTAAGGAGGTCATAAAGAAAATGCTCCAATATATTAGAGCATTTTATTATTGTACTAATGATTGTACAATAATGCAAAGGGGTTAAACACATAATTAAAAGGACATTAAATTCAAAATTTAATTCCACGTAAAAATGTTTGGAATGGCCTTCCATTATTTATTTGAACTACTTTTTCTGTGCACTAAGTCTTAAAATTGCAGGTTTTCCTTGCAGGGTATTCCATAGATCACAGAACCTTGACACTCCTACATTCTGTACAGTGATTGGTTGAAATATGCAGAAGCTTGTTTGTATATGCCCCTAATTGGCCACATCAAAAGAAGTAAAATTAGTAACATTCAATAGGCTATGTCCTGCATCTACAAAACAAAACATATTTCTTTCCTAAGATATGGTGAGTTCACAACGTCATCAATTACTAATGTGTTTTCTTTCTAATGACGCAGTGAGTCCACGGATCATCATAATTACTGTTGGGAATATCACTCCTGGCCAGCAGGAGGAGGCAAAGAGCACCACAGCAAAGCTGTTAAAGGGACACTGAACCCAAATTCATTCTTTCTTTCAGAAAGAGCATGCAATTTTAAGCAACTCCCCTTCTCAGAATCCCCAGTCATTCTCTGTGCCTTTGTCAATGGAGGAGGTAAAGTTTTGGTGTCTGAAGAAAATTGGATTTCCTTCGCTACAAGCAAGATTTTTTGGGTCTATCCATAGTCCACGTTAATCTCTTCAGTAGGGTAGTGGTGGCTTTAAAGCAGTTAGGAACTTGTGAGGTGAGCCTCACTGCGTATTCCTAACATATTTGCTGCCCTAGTATGGAAAGCCAGAGTAGGTTTACTCTGTCTTTCTTTTTCTCCAACATAGGTGTGTCCGGTCCACGGCGTCATCCTTACTTGTGGGATATTCTCTTCCCCAACAGGAAATGGCAAAGAGCCCAGCAAAGCTGGTCACATGATCCCTCCTAGGCTCCGCCTACCCCAGTCATTCTCTTTGCCGTTGTACAGGCAACATCTCCACGGAGATGGCTTAGAGTTTTTTAGTGTTTAACTGTAGTTTTTATTATTCAATCAAGAGTTTGTTATTTTAAAATAGTGCTGGTATGTACTATTTACTCAGAAACAGAAAAGAGATGAAGATTTCTGTTTGTATGAGGAAAATGATTTTAGCAACCGTTACTAAAATCCATGGCTGTTCCACACAGGACTGTTGAGAGGAATTAACTTCAGTTGGGGGAACAGTGAGCAGTCTCTGGCTGCTTGAGGTATGACACACTCTAACAAGACGATGTAATGCTGGAAGCTGTCATTTTCCCTATGGGATCCGGTAAGCCATGTTTATTAAGATAGTAAATAAGGGCTTCACAAGGGCTTATTAAGACTGTAGACTTTTTCTGGGCTAAATCGATTCATTATTAACACATATTTAGCCTTGAGGAATCATTTAATCTGGGTATTTTGATAAGATTATATCGGCAGGCACTGTTTTAGACACCTTATTCTTTAGGGGCTTTCCCAAATCATAGGCAGAGCCTCATTTTCGCGCCGGTGTTGCGCACTTGTTTTTGAGAGGCATGACATGCAGTCGCATGTGTGAGGAGCTCTGATACATAGAAAAGACTTTCTGAAGGCGTCATTTGGTATCGTATTCCCCTTTGGGCTTGGTTGGGTCTCAGCAAAGCAGATACCAGGGACTGTAAAGGGGTTAAAGTTAAAAACGGCTCCGGTTCCGTTATTTTAAGGGTTAAAGCTTCCAAATTTGGTGTGCAATACTTTTAAGGCTTTAAGACACTGTGATGAAATTTTGGTGAATTTTGAACAATTCCTTCATATTTTTTCGCAATTGCAGTAATAAAGTGTGTTCAGTTTAAAATTTAAAGTGACAGTAACGGTTTTATTTTAAAACGTTTTTTGTACTTTGTTATCAAGTTTATGCCTGTTTAACATGTCTGAACTACCAGATAGACTGTGTTCTGAATGTGGGGAAGCCAGAGTTCCTTCTCATTTAAATAAATGTGATTTATGTGACAATGACAATGATGCCCAAGATGATTCCTCAAGCGAGGGGAGTAAGCATGGTACTGCATCATTCCCTCCTTCGTCTACACGAGTCTTGCCCACTCAGGAGGCCCCTAGTACATCTAGCGCGCCAATACTCCTTACTATGCAACAATTAACGGCTGTAATGGATAATTCTGTCAAAAACATTTTAGCCAAAATGCACACTTATCAGCGTAAGCGCGACTGCTCTGTTTTAGATACTGAAGAGCATGACGACGCTGATAATAATGGTTCTGAAGGGCCCCTAAACCAGTCTGAGGGGGCCAGGGAGGTTTTGTCTGAGGGAGAAATTACTGATTCAGGGAACATTTCTCAACAAGCTGAACCTGATGTGATTACGTTTAAATTTAAGTTGGAACATCTCCGCGCTCTTCTTAAGGAGGTATTATCCACTCTGGATGATTGTGACAATTTGGTCATCCCAGAGAAACTATGTAAAATGGACAAGTTCCTAGAGGTCCCGGGGCTCCCAGAAGCTTTTCCTATACCCAAGCGGGTGGCGGACATTGTAAATAAAGAATGGGAAAGGCCCGGTATTCCTTTCGTCCCTCCCCCCATATTTAAAAAATTGTTTCCTATGGTCGACCCCAGAAAGGACTTATGGCAGACAGTCCCCAAGGTCGAGGGAGCGGTTTCCACTTTAAACAAACGCACCACTATACCCATAGAAGATAGTTGTGCTTTCAAAGATCCTATGGATAAAAAATTAGAAGGTTTACTTAAAAAGATGTTTGTTCAGCAGGGTTACCTTCTACAACCAATTTCATGCATTGTCCCTGTCGCTACAGCCGCGTGTTTCTGGTTCGATGAGCTGGTAAAGGCGGTCGATAGTGATTCTCCTCCTTATGAGGAGATTATGGACAGAATCAATGCTCTCAAATTGGCTAATTCTTTCACCCTAGACGCCACTTTGCAATTGGCTAGGTTAGCGGCTAAGAATTCTGGGTTTGCTATTGTGGCGCGCAGAGCGCTTTGTTTGAAATCTTGGTCAGCTGATGCGTCTTCCAAGAACAAGCTACTTAACATTCCTTTCAAGGGGAAAACGCTGTTTGGCCCTGACTTGAAAGAGATTATCTCTGATATCACTGGGGGTAAGGGCCACGCCCTTCCTCAGGATCGGCCTTTCAAGGCCAAAAATAAACCTAATTTTTGTCCCTTTCGTAGAAACGGACCAGCCCAAAGTGCTACGTCCTCTAAGCAAGAGGGTAATACTTCTCAAGCCAAGCCAGCTTGGAGACCAACGCAAGGCTGGAACAAGGGAAAGCAGGCCAAGAAACCTGCCACTGCTACCAAGACAGCATGAAATGTGGGCCCCCGATCCGGGACCGGATCTGGTGGGGGGCAGACTCTCTCTCTTCGCTCAGGCTTGGGCAAGAGATGTTCTGGATCCTTGGGCGCTAGAAATAGTCTCCCAAGGTTATCTTCTGGAATTCAAGGGGCTTCCCCCAAGGGGGAGGTTCCACAGGTCTCAGTTGTCTTCAGACCACATAAAAAGACAGGCATTCTTACATTGTGTAGAAGACCTGTTAAAATGGGAGTGATTCATCCTGTTCCATTAGGAGAACAAGGGATGGGGTTCTACTCCAATCTGTTCATAGTTCCCAAAAAAGAGGGAACGTTCAGACCAATCTTAGATCTCAAGATCTTAAACAAGTTTCTCAAGGTTCCATCGTTCAAAATGGAAACCATTCGAACAATTCTTCCTTCCATCCAGGAAGGTCAATTCATGACCACGGTGGATTTAAAGGATGCGTATCTACATATTCCTATCCACAAGGAACATCATCGGTTCCTAAGGTTCGCATTCCTGGACAAGCATTACCAGTTCGTGGTGCTTCCTTTCGGATTAGCCACTGCTCCAAGGATTTTCACAAAGGTACTAGGGTCCCTTCTAGCTGTGCTAAGACCAAGGGGCATTGCTGTAGTACCTTACTTGGACGACATTCTGATTCAAGCGTCGTCCCTTCCTCAAGCAAAGGCTCACACGGACATCGTCCTAGCCTTTCTCAGATCTCACGGATGGAAAGTGAACGTGGAAAAGAGTTCTCTATCTCCGTCAACAAGGGTTCCCTTCTTGGGAACAATAATAGACTCCTTAGAAATGAGGATTTTTCTGACAGAGGCCAGAAAAACAAAACTTCTAGACTCTTGTCGGATACTTCATTCCGTTCCTCTTCCTTCCATAGCGCAGTGCATGGAAGTGATAGGTTTGATGGTAGCGGCAATGGACATAGTTCCTTTTGCGCGCATTCATCTAAGACCATTACAACTGTGCATGCTCAGTCAGTGGAATGGGGACTATACAGACTTGTCTCCGAGGATACAAGTAAATCAGAGGACCAGAGACTCACTCCGTTGGTGGCTGTCCCTGGACAACCTGTCACAAGGGATGACCTTCCGCAGACCAGAGTGGGTCATTGTCACGACCGACGCCAGTCTGATGGGCTGGGGCGCGGTCTGGGGATCCCTGAAAGCTCAGGGTCTTTGGTCTCGGGAAGAATCTCTTCTACCGATAAATATTCTGGAACTGAGAGCGATATTCAATGCTCTCAAGGCTTGGCCTCAGCTAGCGAGGGCCAAGTTCATACGGTTTCAATCAGACAACATGACAACTGTTGCGTACATCAACCATCAGGGGGGGAACAAGGAGTTCCCTGGCGATGGAAGAAGTGACCAAAATTATTCTATGGGCGGAGTCTCACTCCTGCCACCTGTCTGCTATCCACATCCCAGGAGTGGAAAATTGGGAAGCGGATTTTCTGAGTCGTCAGACATTGCATCCGGGGGAGTGGGAACTCCATCCGGAAATCTTTGCCCAAGTCACTCAACTGTGGGGCATTCCAGACATGGATCTGATGGCCTCTCGTCAGAACTTCAAAGTTCCTTGCTACGGGTCCAGATCCAGGGATCCCAAGGCGGCTCTAGTGGATGCACTAGTAGCACCTTGGACCTTCAAACTAGCTTATGTATTCCCGCCGTTTCCTCTCATCCCCAGGCTGGTAGCCAGGATCAATCAGGAGAGCGCGTCGGTGATCTTGATAGCTCCTGCGTGGCCACGCAGGACTTGGTATGCAGATCTGGTGAATATGTCATCGGCTCCACCATGGAAGCTACCTTTGAGACGAGACCTTCTTGTTCAAGGTCCGTTCGAACATCCGAATCTGGTCTCACTCCAGCTGACTGCTTGGAGATTGAACGCTTGATCTTATCGAAGCGAGGGTTCTCAGATTCTGTTATCAATACTCTTGTTCAGGCCAGAAAGCCTGTAACTAGAAAGATTTACCACAAAATTTGGAAAAAATATATCTGTTGGTGTGAATCTAAAGGATTCCCTTGGGACAAGGTTAAGATTCCTAAGATTCTATCCTTCCTTCAAGAAGGATTGGAAAAAGGATTATCTGCAAGTTCCCTGAAGGGACAGATTTCTGCCTTGTCTGTGTTACTTCACAAAAAGCTGGCAGCTGTGCCAGATGTTCAAGCCTTTGTTCAGGCTCTGGTTAGAATCAAGCCTGTTTACAAACCTTTGACTCCTCCTTGGAGTCTCAACTTAGTTCTTTCAGTTCTTCAGGGGGTTCCGTTTGAACCCTTACATTCCGTTGATATTAAGTTATTATCTTGGAAAGTTTTGTTTTTGGTTGCAATTCTTCTGCTAGAAGAGTTTCAGAATTATCTGCTCTGCAGTGTTCTCCTCCTTATCTGGTGTTCCATGCAGATAAGGTGGTTTTACGTACTAAACCTGGTTTTCTTCCAAAAGTTGTTTCTAACAAAAACATTAACCAGGAGATTATCGTACCTTCTCTGTGCCCGAAACCAGTTTCAAAGAAGGAACGTTTGTTGCACAATTTGGATGTTGTTCGCGCTCTAAAATTCTATTTAGACGCTACAAAGGATTTTAGACAAACATCTTCCTTGTTTGTTGTTTATTCCGGTAAAAGGAGAGGTCAAAAAGCAACTTCTACCTCTCTCTCTTTTTGGATTAAAAGCATCATCAGACTGGCTTACGAGACTGCCGGACGGCAGCCTCCCGAAAGAATCACAGCTCATTCCACTAGGGCTGTGGCTTCCACATGGGCCTTCAAGAACGAGGCTTCTGTTGATCAGATATGTAGGGCAGCGACTTGGTCTTCACTGCACACTTTTACCAAATTTTACAAGTTTGATACTTTTGCTTCTTCTGAGGCTATTTTTGGGAGAAAGGTTTTGCAAGCCGTGGTGCCTTCCATCTAGGTGACCTGATTTGCTCCCTCCCATCATCCGTGTCCTAAAGCTTTGGTATTGGTTCCCACAAGTAAGGATGACGCCGTGGACCGGACACACCTATGTTGGAGAAAACAGAATTTATGTTTACCTGATAAATTACTTTCTCCAACGGTGTGTCCGGTCCACGGCCCGCCCTGGTTTTTTAATCAGGTCTGATAATTTATTTTCTTTAACTACAGTCACCACGGTATCATATGGTTTCTCCTATGCAAATATTCCTCCTTAACGTCGGTCGAATGACTGGGGTAGGCGGAGCCTAGGAGGGATCATGTGACCAGCTTTGCTGGGCTCTTTGCCATTTCCTGTTGGGGAAGAGAATATCCCACAAGTAAGGATGACGCCGTGGACCGGACACACCGTTGGAGAAAGTAATTTATCAGGTAAACATAAATTCTGTTTTTCACAGGTCTCTGTAAGGAGTGGCGTCCTTTCATACCGTGTGAGCTGTCTACCTGCCGTACAGCTGGAATTGCAGGTAAGTGCTGTTTTGTCTTCTAGGTTGGGACACTGGCACTGAAGGGGTTAAGAAGAAAAGCCCTCTGCAGTATATTTTGGGACTTAATCCTTAGGAGAGGATTACTTTTAGGCAATGTGCAGGCACTGGTGTGTGTGACTTCAGAAACTTAAGGGTTAATCACCTTTGTTGTGGGAAGGGGTTAACTTGTGGCTCGTGTGTGTTTTTTTTGGGGGGTTTTTTGTTTTTTAACCTGTTAGTTTATTTATCTCAAACGCTACTGTAACGAGCAGTGCTTTTTAAACGTATTCCGATCGTCAGTGTCTAACAAAATTTCACTGACAATGTCAGTTTTGCCTTCACTATCAACTTGAGTGTGCGCTTTTCTTGTTTTCGCTTAGCCAATCATGTGACCGGCTCTTCCACCTCTGAGATCTGCCGTAGTGGTGTCGGATCGAGCTGCGACACGGCAGCTTCCTTGGGCTCTTAACGTTTGGGCTCCAACTGCGGATGGGCAGGTAAGCACCTCAGTTTAATGCTGAGGTGTAGAGGTGCTTATTGTTTGGTATAAAAAAATGCTAGTGAATTATTGCAGTCCTTTTTTTTTTGGTAGCATTTTTATTTGCCTTAGCAGTATTTGAGGTTTAAAGTGACAGTGCAGGTCATTTTTAAACATATTTTAATTTCTCATTCTGCTGGAAATAATTGTGGACAGGACTCTGTTTGTGTGGACAATTGTCTGCTCTGTCTTGAGAATCAGATTGTAGTACCTTTGCAATTCTGTACCTCAGGTCTAAATAAAACCCTGAAATGTAAAGAAAAGATTTTTTTTTTCTCAAATGAGCCTAAATGTGTCTCAGGATGATGCTGTTCAGGCAATGCCACAGCTTTTTCCATTAATGTCCCAAGCGTCAACGGCATCACATGCAGTGCTCTGCGGTTCCTCTCAATCTCCTGGAGGAGTGATATTGCATGCAGAAATTGCTGCCCAGGTATCTTCAGCGGTATCTGTGGCATTAGCTGCCTTTCCTATTCTAAAAGGAAAACGCAAGAGGAAAATTAGAGATTCAGATAGTAAGGTTTCTGTTCCAGCTCCTGCTATCCAAGTTGTCCTCCCTCATAAGGCTGATGAGGAAGATACGTTGGTAGCATCTAAGGGTGAAATCTCAGATTCGGACATTATAATTCCTTCATCTGATGCTGAAGTTGTATCCTTCAGATTTAAGCTTGAACACCTTTGTGTACTGTTTAAGGAGGTTTTGGCTACTTTGGACGATTCTGATACTCCTGTCGTTGTTAACCCTAAGAAATCTAGTAAACTTAATAGATACTTTGATGTTCCTTCCTCTGTGGAGGTGTTTCCTGTTCCTGATCATGCTACGGAGACTTTTGCTCACGAATGGGAGAAGCCAGGGATACCTTTTTCCCCGTCTCCTGTCTTTAAGAAGATTTTTCCTGTCGCTGACTCCATTAAAAAGTCATGGCACACGGTACCTAAAGTAGAAGGGGCTATTTCTACTCTGGCTAAGAGAACTACTATTCCTATTGAGGATAGCTGCTCTTTTAATGATCATATGGACAAAAAGCCGGAGGCTTATTTGAACAAGATGTATATTCATCAAGGTCTCCAATGGCAACCTGCAGTGTGTATGGCCACTGTGTCAAGTGCGGCATCTTATTGGTTCAACGCCTTGTCTGATTCTCTTCAGGTAGAGTCTCCCTTGGAAGAGATACAAGACAGGATTAAGGCTCTTAAGTTAGCCAATTCCTTTATTTCTGATGCTACCTTGCAGGTTATTAAACTGGGAGCCAAGATATATGGCTTCGCTGTCCTAGCTCGCAGGGCTTTGTGGCTGAAATCTTGGTCAGCCGATGTTTCCTCTAAGTCCAAGCTTCTGGCGATTCCTTACAATGGTAAGATCTTGTTTGGACCTGATCTGGCAGAAAGAATTTCTGATATTACAGGTGGAAAAGGGTATTTTCTATCAAAGATATGAAGAATAGACCTAAAGGACGTCAGAGTAATTTTCGTTCCTTTCGTAAATTTAAAGGAAAGTCTTCCTCTTCCAAGCAGAAGCCGTCCAAGTCTTCCTGAAAGCCCAATCAGTCTTGGAACAAGGGGAATTTATAAAAGAAGCCTGCAATTGAGTCTAAATCGGCATCAAGGGTTTGCCCCCGACCTGGGATCAGATCAAATGGGGGCAGACTTTCTCCGTTTTTTCAGGCATGGATACGAGATGTCCCAGATCCCTGGGCTGTGGAAATAGTTCTCAAGGTTACAAAATAGATTTCAAGGCCTTTCCTCTCAGGGGCAGATTTCACCACCTGGGAGGTTGCCTCTGAGGAAGGACCTTCTATCTCAGGGTCCATTCCTTCATCCAAATCTCGTTTCTCTGAAGCTGACTGCTTGGCGATTAAATGCTTAGTTCTGTCTAAGCGTGGTTTTTCTGAGTCGGTCATTGAGAACATGATTCAGGCTCGCAAGCCTGTTACTAGAAAAATGTACCATAAGGTATGGCGTAAATATCTTTATTGGTGTGAATCCAAGGGCTACTCTTGGAGTAGGGTCAGGATTCCTAGGATTGTCTCTTTTTTCCAGGAGGGTCTGGAGAAGGGATTGTCAGTCAGTACTCTGAAGGGTCAGATTTCTGCGTTATCTGTTTGATACTCAAACGTCTGGTGGACATGCCAGATGTTCAGTCTTTTTGTCAGGCCCTGGTCAGAATCAGACCTGTGTTTAAGTCTGTTGCTCCTCCTTGGAGCCTTATGCCTTAACCTTGTTCTTAAAGTTTTGCAGCAGGCTCCGTTTGAGCCATTGCATTCCATAGATATTAAGTTATTGTCTTGGAAGGTTTTCTTTCTTTTTGCTATCTTTCTGCTTGGAGAGTTTCGGAACTCTCTGCCTTGCAGTGTGATTCGCCTTATCTTATCTTTCATGCTGATAAGGCGGTTCTTCGTACTAAGTTGTTTTTTCTTTCTAAAGTGGTTTCAGATAGAAATATGAATCAGGAAATTGTTGTTCCTTCTCTATGTCCTAATTCTTCTTCCCATAAGGAACGCTTGTTGCACAACTTGGATGTTGTGTGTGCTTTAAAATTCGACCTATAGACGACTAAGAATTTTCGCCTGTCTTTTGCCCTGTTTGTTTCTCTGGCAAGCGTTAAGGTCAGAAGGCTACTGCTACTCCTCTTTCTCTCTGGTTAAGAAGTATTATTCATTTTGCTTATGAGACAGCTGGTCAGCAGCCTCCTGAGAGAATTACAGCTCATTCCACAAGGGCTGTTTCCCTTTCCTGGCCTTTCAAAAATGAAGCTTTTATGGAACAGATTTGCAAGGCTGCAACTTGGTCCTCTTTACATACTTTTCAAAATTTGATACTTTTGCCTCTGCTGAGTCTTCTTTTGGGAGAAAGGTTCTTCAAGCAGTGGTGCCTTCTGTTTAGGTCCGCCTGTCTTGTACTCCCTCCGTAGTCATCTGTGTCCTCTAGCTTGGGTATTGGTTCCCACTAGTAATTGATGATGTTGTAGACTCACCATATCTTAGGAAAGAAAAGAAAATGTATGCTTACCTAATACATTTATTTATTTCCGGATATGGTGAGTCCACAACCCCACCCTTAGATTTAAGACAGTTGTTTTTGACTAAAACTCAGGCACCTCTACACCTTTGTGTTATTCCTTTTTCCATTTCCCTTCGGTCGAATGACTGGGGATTGTGGGAAGGGGAGTGACACTTAACAGCTTTGCTGTGGTGCTCTTTGCCTCCTCTTGCTGGCCAGGAGTGATATTCCCATTAGTAATTGATGACGTCGTGGACTCACCATATCCAGAATTATATAAATTTATCAGGTAAGCATAAATTTTCTTTTTTTCTAACTAAATTACAGTTTTATATGTTTTTAAAACATTTATTTTGAGTGCAGTTTTATATTGCAATTAGTGATGTCGCGAATTGTTCGCCGGCGATGTTCGATCCGCCCCCTATTCGTCATCATTGAGTAATACTTTGACCCTGTACCTCACAGTCAGCAGGCACATTCCAGCCAATCAGCAGCAGACCCTCCCTCCCAGACCCTCCTACCTCCTGGACAGCATCCATTTTAGATTCATTCAGAAGCTGCATTGTTAGTGATAGGAGGGACAGTGTAGCTGCTGCTGATTTAGTATGGAAATCTATAGCTAGGCTAGTGTATTCAGTGTCCACTACAGTCCTGAAGGACTCATCTGATCTCTGCTGTAAGGACAGCACCCTAAAAAGCCCTTTTTAGGGCTGCTTTTTTTTTCCCTGTGTAATCTAATTACAGTTGCCTGCCTGCCAGCGTGTGTGTCAGGCTCACAGCGTATACTGTGCCCAATTGCCCAGTGCCACCACTCATATCTGGTGTAACGGTAGTGTAGATTTAAAAAAACAAACACTTTTTTGACTGTGTTAAATAATAGCAGTCAATTTCCTTCACACGTGTGCGTTTAAGTGCCTGCCTGCCAGGGCACAGTGTCACCCCAGTGCAACTCATATCTGGTGTAACAGCAGGACCGTCTTTAACACAGGGCAAAAGGGGCAGCTGCCCAGGGCCCAGTTTCTGTTGAGGGGCCCAAGAGTCCTAAAAAAAAAAAAAAAAAACTTCTGATGTGACATGGGGAACACACATATTCAGTCCTAATACTGTCACAGTCAAAAGTTCTCTGCTTATATTTTTTTTTTTTTTTTAAACTGTGCCGGTGTCATGTGACATGCCAAGCTATTGCCATGTGCTGTATTAGATGTGCACTATGCAGCACTGAATGCAAAGTCCTAACTCGGCATCCAGCCATTCCCACTGCATCATAAAAGTTCTTACTGGGGTTACCAATGTTACCAGGTAACTGCTCTGGTGGTAGGGATTGTTTCTGGGTAGGGCTGACTGTAGGCACATGCAGCAGAAAGCTGGAGCGGCAAGCACATGAGGATTTGAGCATCTGTGCAGCTGCATATACTGCTCTCTTCAGTCTTGAGGCTGTGTGACTCATCTCACACTGTATCCATGCAGCCTTGGACAGACAGCATCCAGTCTGCTGGTCCCCTTAGCCCTGCTCTTTCTGCTGTGGCCCTAAGATCAACTAACTGAAGTTTGTTAGGGGAACAGTGCTTTGTAGAAATGTGTCAGTGGGAAGAATAAGTGAGTGCACACACACCCCTCTCCATGCAGCATTGTCTAGTGCAGGGTGAGAGGGAACTTGTTTCTAGCAAAGAAGTGACATGTGCTGCTGTGGCTGATGTATAGTGTCATGCTGATACTTCACACATTAATGTAAGGTTTATTTTTATAGTTTGTTTTCTCTCTGTCTCAGATTTTACAGCTTCCCATAGTAGTTCTGCTGTTCCAGGCAGTAAACTTATACTGCACCTCCATGCTTCCTCCTCAGTCTTTACCTTGCTTTGCTCCTGTTGCTGCCCTAAATCTCTTTAACCAGCTAACCTCACACCAGAATCACATTCAAAAGAATATTAAATGAATCCACAGTGGAGGAATTTATATATTTATTTACTTATTAGTACTGCTTTGGTCCAGTTTCACATATTGCAATTTATTTCCGCTGCTGGGCTAATAATTAAAAAAAAAAATTTGATTTAGTTGTTTTTTTGGAACGTTGGGGTGGAGAGCGAAATTGCATGGGGGGGGGGGGCAAGAAAATTTTTGCCCAGGGTCCACTCAATATTAAAGACGGCCCTGTGTAACAGTAGTGTAGATTTTAAAAAAAACAACACTTTTTTGACTGTGTTAAATAATAGCAGTCAGTTTCCTTCACACGTGTGCGTTTAAGTGCCTGACTGCCAGGGCACAGTGTCACCCCAGTGCAACTCATATCTGGTGTAACAGTAGTGTAGATTTTAAAAAAACAACACTTACCACAACTTATTAGATAGTTGGAGAGCAGTAAATAAAGGAGCCCAAGAGTACACTTATTATTCGTCAGTACATGGAACACGTTCTAGAATTGACTTGATATTAATAAGTCAAATTCTACTCCCCCTGGTTACAGAGGCTACTATCAGCAATTGTGTTTGGTCAGATCATGACATGATGAGTATAGATCTAGAGGGAGTTTTAAATCCAGGCAGAGTTAGGTCCTGGGCCTTACATCCTAAAATACTCCAAAATGAAGTTTTTAAACAACAAATTGAAGGAATTCAGAAAAATAAATAAGGGCTCTACAACCAACCCAAATATAATTTGGAGCTCTCTGAAGGCTTCCATTAGCGGATTGATAATAGCTGAATCTTCCAAAGTTAAAAAACAATATAACCACACACTAGAACAATTGAGGAAGGAGATAGCCACAATTCGGGAACAGGTAATAAGAGACCCTAGGGGAGGCCCAACCAAGTTATAAAAAAAAAAAAAAAGAGGAACTTAACCTGTTGCTTGAAAAAGAGGCTATCTCCTCATTCAAAGCGGTAGATAGTAGATACTACACCTATGGCAACAAGCCAGACAAATTGCTAGCAAACAAGTTAAAAGACATGACCAGAGCTAGCACCATTCCACAAATACAGCTGGCAAACGGTTTAGTTACTAATGACCCTCTCCAGATAGCTAACGAATTTGCTAACTATTATAACTCACTCTACAATTTGCCACAACCTCAACGTGAGATAGATAAACAGAAATAACTAGATAGTTTCCTGGATAGTAATACACTAAAAAAAATCCCCCAAGAAGACCTTGATCTGCTCAATGCACCTATAACATTTCAGGAAGTTACCCTAGCTATTAAGGAATTAAAGAGAAACAAGGCCCCTGGCCCTGATGGATTTCCAGGCTCCTTTTATAAGGACCTTCAAAAAACTGTAGTACCACAATTAGTAATTATCTTTAATAATATTTTGCAGGGGATTGACATACCACAAGACATATTGACTGCGAGGGTGACAGTTATACCAAAACAGGGGAAATGCAAACAATATTGTCAAAATTATAGGCCAATCTCACTAATAAATCAGGACCTTAAGCTATTTACCAAAATACTGGCAAATCGATTGGCTACCCCCATCAAAAATTTAATGAACACAGATCAAGTAGGATTTATAGCACAAAGAGAGGCCCAAGACAATGTAAGAAAGATTATAGATTTGATAAATTTGGCATCAAATACAGAAATGCCTTCTCTGTTCCTCACCTTGGATGCAGAGAAGGCATTTGACAGGGTCAATTGGGATTATATGCTAGCAGTCCTAAATAAAGTGGGAATAAGGGGTCCATTCTATGTAGGATTAAAAAAGTTGTACTCCACTCCAGATGCGTTTATCAGACTTTCGGGATACCAATCAAAGCGGATAACAATCAGAAATGGGACCAGACAGGGCTGCCCATTGTCCCCATTATTATTTGCATTATGCATTGAACCCCTAGCACAGAGAATTAGAGACAACCCCAACATAACAGGAATTAAAGCAGGTGGAAGTGAATATAAAATTTCACTATTTGCAGATTACGTCATCCTCGCAGTCACTAGGCCTTTACTTTCCCTCCCAGTAATATACTCAGAGATAGGTAAATTCAGTGCAATGTCGGGTTACAAGGTGAATGAGAGTAAATGTGAGGCCCTGGATGTCCATCTACCCAATCACACTAAAAAATTATTAGAGATTAATTTTGCCTTTTCCTGGGCAAAAACATCCATCAAATATTTAGGCATACACCTTTCACGTAATGTGCATACTCTATATAAAGAAAATTATTCAGTTATATTTAACCAGGTTAAAACATTGCTAGCCACATGGGCTAAACATCAACTCTCATTATATGGCAGAATTATATCTATCAAAATGACGATACTACCTAAAATCCTTTATTTGTTTTGCTCTCTCCCAATAAATGTACCGGTAACAGAGTTACAAACTATGCAGAAGGAAATCTTCAAATTCATATGGCAGGGGAAAAGGGCGAGAATCAACAAAAATACTATGTCCAGACATAAATCAGGGGGGGGGAGTAGGGCTACCAGATCTAATATCCTATTATTATGCAGCTAGAATGGCCCAAACTATCCAATGGCACAGAACGACAAAGACTCCACAATGGGTTCAACTAGAAACTGATATCATGGAAGTAAAAAAACAACACTTTTTTGACTGTGTTAAATAATAGCAGTCAGTTTCCTTCACATGTGTGTGTTTCAGTGCCTGCCTGCCTGCCAGGGCACAGCGTCACCCCAGTGCAACTCATATCTGGTGTAACAGTAGTGTACATATCTGATGTTTTAAAGCACGTTATTCCAAACAATTTAGGAATGTTAGGTGATTTATGCCCTTTATGGATTAAAACCAGACTCTGCATCAACTATGTAATTTTCCATGGGAGTTTTGCCATGGATCCCCCTCCGGCATGCCACAGTCCAGGTGTTAGTCCCCTTGAAACAACTTTTCCATCACTATTGTGGCCAGAAAGAGTCCCTGTGGGTTTTAAAATTCGCCTGCCTATTGAAGTCTATGGCGGTTCACCCGTTCGCGAACAGTTGCGGAAGTTCGCGTCCGCCGTTCGTGAACGCAAAATTTTAGGTTCGCGACATCACTAATTGCAATGTGTTGAATAATTTTTAATGCATAAATACAAATTTAATTTTAATGTCCCTTTAAAGTCAGTTACAAAGCAATAATATTGAGTCAAAGCTGAAGACATCCTGTGAGCCAATGACAAGAAGCATATGTCCTTAGCCACTAATTATGAACTAGCTCCCAGTAGTGCATTGCTGCTCCTAAACCTATCAAGGTTTGCTTTTCAACAAAGAATACCAAGAGAAAGTACATTTAATAATAAAAGTAAACTTAAGACTTAAAAAAAAAACATGCCCTGTCTGATACGTGGAAGTTAAATTTTTGTCTTTCCTGTCCTTTTTTAAAATGGATATTTCAGAGGCTTGGATTTCAGTTTAATTTAGATAAAGGGACTTTAAACATTTTAAATGTGTAATATAAAATGTTTAATTGTTTGTAGTAAAAAAAAAGTTGCATTGTACATTATTTATTTATTTTGTCTTATTTTCTTGTCATTTATTTCTGAACTTTCTGATTCCTGTTAAAAAGTGCAGACTCCAGACTAATACTGCTTAATTCCCCAGTTCCACGTCATTAGTTGCATATTCTTGTGGCCCATTTATACATGTTCCTAATTAGCATCTGCAGAGAAAGACACCTAGGTTCCAACATGCAATGGACACTAAAACTTTACACTTTCAGTATTTAAACAACAAACATAATTTTAACAAAATGCATCTGTATTTTATACTCAGTCTACTCTGTGCTTTGAATATATCATTCTATCTTGCATTTATTTTGTGTTTAAGGTACCTTTAATAGAGCTTTACAGTTGTATTATTTTATCTTGAAGTTTTATATTATTAACATGTAAATCAACCACAATTACATATTACAGCTTGATTAAGGTCTTTTTCATTTCATGAGATCCGGGCAGCCTGTTCACTAACTTAGTCCATTATCAGACATAACAGCTAGGTAGACATATGGGGGCCTATCTATCAAGCTCCGAATGAAGCTTGATGCCCCGTGTTTCTGGAGAGCCTGCAGGCTCGCCAGTAACAGCAGTTATGAAGAAGCGGTCACAAAGACCGTTGCTCCATAACCTCTCCGCCTGCCCTGAGCAGGCGGACAGACATCGCCGGAAATCAACCCGATCGAGTACAATCGGGTTGATTGACACCCCCCTGCTGGCGGCCGATTGACCGCGAGTCAGCAGGGGGCGGCGTTGCACCAGCAGCTCTTGTGAGCTGCTGGTGCAATGCTGAATACGGCGAGCGTATTGCTCGCCGTATTCAGCTAGGTCTGGCGGACCTGATCCTCTCTGTCGGATCAGGTCCGCCAGACTTTCATAAATAGGGGCCATGAAGTGAAAGATTTGAATCTGTCTGACAATTGTTTTGTATAATAACAGCTGGGTGTGAATCCATGACTAGCCACTCTTCGGAAGCTTATTTACCCAACAGAATACTGTCATCTTCATCACTTCCTCTGCGACAACGCTCAGAGAGACCACCCTGGTGTAAGTATCAGTGTTGTAGGTTCTTAGTTTGTTTCTTTTTTATTGCATACAATGTATTAAATAACAAAAAAGGCACAACACATCTCCAAAAACCTTTTCATACAGTTTCAGTTTGCAATCACTAACATTTTTCCAAGAATTATTTCTTCACCAGCAAACGTATTTATCTAAGTTGACTAATAAGACATGAAGTTGTGAATTGTCCATATGAAAAGACACTAAACACCTCTTGCTCAGGGTCAGACTGGGAAATCAAACTTTAACCCCCCCCCTACCTTGCATACGGCCACTTTTCTGCCACCACAGGCTCACACCCCCTTGTCGGGAGTGGAGCAGCCTTGAAAAAATGTGCTATGCATGTACACAAGGCTTGTTCTGTGACCTCCCTGATCAAGGATGTGGCCCTAAGGCAACGCTGGCCCACTGACCAGCCAGAAAAAGTCCTGGTATCCCGGTGGGCTAGTCCGGCACTGCTCTTGTTTCTGTGTAAAAAATGTGCTCTGTCCCACACTCCCTAGAGAGGCCAAAAAGCAAATGATGTAACCTTCAAATGCTGCAAATCAAATAACTGGTTTAGGCATTTTGGCAGCAATTGCAAAGCCTAGGTTACAGATTTTACTTTTTGGTCTCTCTAGGGAGTGTGGAACAAAACACATTATACACAAAACATGTATGTATTTCATAGTTGCATCACTTATAAGCTTAGTTCAAGACCCTTGTTTGTGAATAAATTAGTATCGGACAAATTACTACTTATTTGTTAAGATGAACATGATAAACACCCATTTCATTCATGTAATTGGCAAGAGTCCATGAGCTAGTGACGTATGGGATATACAATCCTACCAGGAGGGGCAAAGTTTCCCAAACCTCAAAATGCCTATAAACCACACCCACAATTCAGTTTTTACAAACGTTGCCTCCTATGGAGGTGGTGAAGTAAGTTTGTGCTTGATTTCTTCTATGATAAGCGCTTCTAAGCATTTTGAAGCCCAATTCCTCTCAGAGTACAGTATTTGTCAGAGGGATGTGAAGGGAGTATTGCCTTTTGATTTTATGGTTTTCTTCGCAGGAAATTTTTTCAGAGGTTCTCTGTTATCAGTCATAGGGATTCATCTCCTACCTCCCTTTTCAGATCGACAATATACTCTTATACCATTACCTCTGCTGATACTTTTTCAGTACTGGTTTGGCTATCTGCTATATGTGGATGGGTGTCTTTTGGTAAGTATGTTTTTCTTATTTAAGACACACTCAGCTATGGTTTGGCGCTTTATGTATTAATATAAAATTTTAAATATATGTATTTTACTTGTATTTGCCATGAGTCAGGTCTATGTATATTTCCTTCTGCAGACTGTCAGTTTCAGTTTGGGAAGCATGTTTAGGAAGTTATGTCTTACCTGGGGTATAGTCCTTTTTTCAAATTGACTGTTCTTTCTTTTAATTTTTGCGAGCAAAATTAGGCTTACGAGGGTGCAAAATGCTGTTATTTATTGCGTCATTCTTGGTGCAAGACTTTTTTGGCGCGAAGGTACGTTTTTGATGACGCAAGTTCGTCATTTCTGGTGTCTTAGTTGACGCCATGTTTCCTTGCACGAAGTTGCGTCTGTTATGACGCAAGTTGCGTCATTTCCAGATGTTGTTGGCACCAAATAACTTTTCAACTTCCTTTTGCGTCGTGCATCATACTTGGCGCCAAAAAATGTAGTTTATTTTTCACCCCACTTCCTTCTATATGCTCAGAGGGCTATGCTGTTTGCATTTTTTCCCATTACTGAAACTGCCATATAAGGAAATTGTAAATTTTGCTTTAATGTTGTTTTTTCTTTTACTTTTTGCAAAATGTCTCAATCTGATCCAGTCTCAGAAGCAACTCTTGGATCCCTGCTGCCTGATCACAGTTCTACCAAAGCTAAGTGTATCTGTTGTAAGTTAGCTGAGATTATATCTCCAGCTGTAGTATGTAACAGTTGTCATGATAAGCTTTTGCATGCAGAAAACGTTTCCATCAGTACTAGTACAGTTTCTGTTGTCTTTCAACATCTAATGTACATAATATCCCTGTTGATGTGAAAAATTATATTGCTGATGCGATAGAGAAGGCTTTGTCTGCTATTCCGCCTTCTATTAAACGTAAAAGGTCTTTTGAAACTTCTCATAAAATTGATGAAATTTCTAATGACCGACAACATACTAAAATATCCTCCTCTGATGAGGATCTCTCTGATTCAGAAGATCCTACCTCAGACATTGACACTGACAAATCTACTTATCTTTTCAAGATTGAGTATATTTGTTGCTTGTTAAAAGAAGTGTTGGTTACTTTGGATATTGAGGAGTCTAGTCTTCTTGATATCAAAACTAGTAAACGTTTAAATTCTGTTTATAAACCTCCTGTGGTTACTCCTGAGGTTTTTCCAGTTCCTTTTGCTATTTCTGATGTGATTGCTAAGGAATGGAATAAACCTGGTGGTACTTTCATTCCTTCTTCTAGGTTTAAAAGGTTGTACCCTTTGCCAGCGGCTAGATTAGAGTTTTGGGGAAAAGTTCCCAAAGTTGATGGGGCTATTTCTACTCTTGCCAAACGTACTACTATTCCTATGAAAGACAGTACTTCTTTTAAAGATTCTTTATATAGGAAACTTGAATCTTATCTAAGGAAAGCTTATTTATATTCTGGCTATCTTCTCAGGCCTGCCATTGCTATGGCTGATGTTGTGGCTGCATCAACCTTTTGGTTGGATAGCCTAGCGCAACAGGAAACAGATCCTGATTTGTCTAGCATTGTTCGTTTGTTTTAACATGCTAATTATTTTATCTGTGATGCTATTATTGATATAATCAAAATTGATGTTAAATCTATGTCTTTAGCTATTTTAGCTAGAAGAGCTTTATGGCTCAAATCTTGGAATGCTGACATGGCATCTAAGTCTAGATTACTATCTCTTTCTTTCCAAGGTAACAATTTATTTGGTTCTCAGTTGGATTCAATTATTTCAACTATCACTGGGGGAAGGGAGTTTTTTGCCTCAGGATAAAAGATCTAAGGGTAAATCTAAAGCTTCTAATCGTTTTCGTTCTTTTTGACAGAACAAGGAACAGAAAACCAATCCTTCCCCTAAAGACTCTGGTTCCAATTAGAAACCTTCTTCAAGTTGGAATAAACCCAAGTCTTTTAAGAAACCAAAGCCAGCCCCCAAGTCTGCTTGAAGGTGCGCGGTCCTCGATCCAGTTGAGCTGGTGGGGGGCAGCTTGAAATTATTCCAAGACATTTGGGCAGATTCTGTTCAAAATCAGTGGATTCAGAGTATTGTCTCTCAAGGGTGTCGAATAGGTTTCAGAGTAAGACCTCCTGTGAGAAGATTCTTTCTCTCTCACGTTCCACCAAATCCGGTGAAGGCTTTTCTGAAGTGTGTTTCAGATTTAGAGCTTTCAGGGGTAATAATACCAGTTCCGTTTCAGAAACAGGGTCGGGGATTTTATTCAAATCTATTCATTGTCCCAAAGAAAGAAAATTCATTCAGGCCAGTTCTGGATCTGAAGTTTTTGAATCGTTTTGTAAGAGTCCCAACTTTTAAGATGGTGACTATGAGGACTATTTTGCCTTTTGTTCAGCAAGGTCATTATATGTCCACGATAGTATTACAGGATGCATATCTTCACATTCCGATTCATCCAGACCACTATCAGTTTCTGAGATTCTCTTTTCTAGACAAGCATTACCAATTTGCTGCTCTTCCATTTGGCCTAGCAACAGCTCCAAGGATCTTTTCGAAAAGGTTCTCGGTGCCCTTCTATCTGTAATCAGAGAACAGGGTATTGCGGTGTTTCCTTATTTGGACAATATCTTGGTACTAGCTCAGCCTTTACATTTAGCCGAATCTCACACGAATCAGCTAGTTTTGTTTCTTCAAAGACATGGTTGGAGAATCAATTTACCAAAGAGTTTCTTGATTCCTCGGACAAGGGTCACCTTTTTAGGTTTCCAGATAGATTCAGTGTCCATGACTCTGTCCTTAACAGACAAGAGACGAATGAAATTGGTTTCAGCTTGTCGAAACCTTCAGTCTCAATTATTCCCTTCAGTGGCTATGTGCATGGAAGTTTTAGGTCTCATGACTGCAGCATCGGACGCGATCCCCTTTGCTCCTTTTCACATGAGACCTCTACAGCTTTGTATGCTGAATCAATGGTGCATGGATTATACTCAGATATCACAATTGATATACTTAAATCCCAACATTCAACTCTCTCTGGCTTGGTGGTTAGACCATCGTCGTTTAATTCTGGGGGGCTCTTTTGTTCGTCCTACCTGGACTGTGATCACAACAGATGCTAGTCTTTCAGGTTGGGGAGCTGTCTGGGGATCTCTGACAGCACATGGGGTTTGGAAACCTCAAGAGGCGAGGTTACCAATCAATATTTTACAACTCCGTGCTATTTTCAGTGCTCTTCAGGTTTGGCCTCTGTTAAAGAGAGAACCATTCATTTGTTTTCAGACTAACAATATCACAACTGTGGCATATGTCAATCATCAAGGTGGGACTCACAGTCCCATAGCTATGAAAGAAGTATCTTGGATACTTTCTTGGGCAGAATCCAGCTTTTGTCTAATTTCTGCGGTGCATATCCCAGGTGTAGACAATTGGGAAGCGGATTATCTCAGCTGTCAGATCTTACATCCTGGGGAGTGGTCTCTCCATCCAGATGTATTTTGTCAGATTGTACAGATGTGGGGTCTTCCAGAAATAGATCTGATGGCTTCTCATCTAAACAAGAAACTTCCCAAGTACCTGTCCAGGTCTAGGGATCCTCAGGCGGAGATGGTAGATGCTTTAGCAACCTGCTTATATCTTTCTGCCTCTAGTTCTTCCTCCAAGAGTGATCTCCAAGATCATTATGAAACAATCGTATGTGTTTCTGATAGCACCAGCGTGGCCTCACAGGTTTTGGTATGCGGATCTTGTTCGGCTGTCCAGTTGCCAGCCTTCGCCACTTCCTCTAAGACCAGACCTTCTGTCTCAAGGGCCGTTTTTCCATCAGGATCTCAAATCGTTAAATTTTAAGGTATGGCAATTGAACGCTTAGTGCTTAGTCATAGAGGTTTCTCTGACTCAGTAATTAATACTATGCTACAGGCTTGTAGTCTGTTTCAAGGAAGATTTATTATCAAGTTTGGAAGACCTATATTTCATGGTGTTCTTCTCATAAATTCTCCTGGCATTCTTTTAGAATTACTAGAATTTTACAGTTTCTTCAGGATGGTTTGGATAAAGGTTTGTCTGCAAGTACTTTGAAGGGACAAATCTCTGCTCTTTCTGTTTTATTTCATAGAAGGATTGCTAAGCTTCCTGATATTCACTGTTTTGTTCAGGCTTTGGTTCGTATCAAGCCTGTTATTGAATCAATCTCTCCTCCTTGAAGTCTTAATTTGGTTTTAAAGACTTTCAGGCTCCTCCTTTTGACCCTATGCATTTTTTGGATATTAAACTACTTTCTTGGAAAGTGTTGTTTCTTTTGGCTCTCTCTTCAGATAGAAGAGTTTCTGAATTATCTGCTCTCTCTTGTGAGTCTCCTTTTCTGATTTTCCATCAGGATAAGGCTGTTTTGCGGACTTCGTTTAAATTTCTTCCTAGGGTTGTGAATTCTAACAACATTAGTAGGGAAATTGTTGTTCCTTCCTTGTGTCCTAATCTCAATAATGCTCTTTAAAGATCTTTGCATTCTTTGGATGTTGTAAGAGCTTTGAAATATTATGTTGAAGCTACTAATGATTTCAGGAAGACTTCTAGTCTATTTGTTGTCTTCTCTGATTCTAGGAAAGGTCAGAAAGCTTCTGCCATTTCTTTGGCATCTTGGTTAAAGCTTTTGATTCATAAAGCTTATTTGGAGGCGGAACATTCCCCACCTCAGAGGATTACAGCTCATTCTACTAGATCAGTCTCCACTTCTTGGGCTTTTAAGAATGAAGCTTCAGTTGATCAGATTTGCAAAGCAGCAACTTGGTCTTCTTTGCATATATTTACTAAATTTTACCATTTTGATGTATTTACTTCTTCTGAAGCAGTCTTTGGTAGAAAAGTTCTTCAGGCGGCTGTTTCAGTTTGATTCTTTTGCTAATGTTTTAAGTTTTTTTCTTTCAATTTATGAGAAAAACATATTTTTTGTAGATTTAATTTTTTCAGCGGAAAATGGCTGTTTTTATTTTATCCCTCCCTTTCTAGTGACTCTTCTTTGGTCTTCCACATCTTGGGTATTTCTATTCCATACATCACTAGCTCATGGACTCTTGCCAATTACATGAAAGAAACTTACCTGATAAATTCATTTCTTTCATATGCATTCATTCTTCTGTGAATGAGATTCATATAATTGCCCACAGAAATGACACTCAAAGTGAGACCTTAGTCTGAGCTCCAGTGTACTTCTACTTATTTGTTAAGATGAACATGATAAACACCGATTTTTGTGTCGCAGCCTAGAACTGAGGGGCTGCACCAGGCCGGTTAATTTGTTATTATTTTTCTTTTCCTGACAACATAAGTATTTTATTTGCATCCCTAGCTTACTACTATTGTGCTAACTGTGTTTTGCTCTAAGGTTACCATAGTGAGGAGCTTGTTTTATGTATATAGGAGCCATTTATATGCAGTGAAATAAATGTAATGGTTATTCCTCAAGTATGATTATGACTATTAACAATACCTAATAATCTTTACATTTGCTTTTACAGACAGCAGTGGGCCTTCCAGCACCGTGTCAAGTGCAGGTCCTTCCTCTCCAACCACTATAGATCTTTCTGCACGTTTTAATTTTAATGATAAAATAACACTCAGTGAAGATCAGCGGAAAAAAATAAACCTAGAGGATGTCGTCCAGGCTCAGCAATCAGCAGGAGAAAATTCCCCCAACAGTCAGGGTGTGTGTAAGGAGGCGGCTGTTTTGGAAGAATCATTATGCAGTGAGCTTAAATATCTTACACAGCCAGCTTCTGGTGAGGTAGCAGCCGCTATATGTCCATGTACAGAAGATCAAATGCACTATGGTGTACAGCCCCCCGGAGAGGCATCATTTCCAGATCAGGAGCAAGCTAAAGGATCTTACTCAATCCAAAATGGCAAAACTGATCATCAAATGCAAACCAGAGAAGAGTTACCTTTAGGAGAACAGATGGTAACAGAATTAATGCTGCCAGGTGCCGAGACAGTACTGTAAGTTATTCATGGCAGGCCAGTGCACTATATATTTGGTACTCTAAAAAAAAATACTTTAAAAACAAAAAAAATCACAACACCTTGTTTACATCTAAACTGGAATTTTAATGGCCTTACCAGTTGTCTTACACTAAAAGTTTCATCAAAATAACTTGCGTCGGATTCAGTGTCTATGCTTTTCTTCGCTTGATGACAGTTTACTGTTCATTTGACTGCAAGGGTTAAAGGACAGGGTACTTTTTGCATTCATTATGACCACTCAGAATAAAGGAACACTTGACTCAAAATATTGCATAGTGGTTCAGGCATCGGCGTTGGCTGTATCTGTCATCTTCTGGATTTATTTATTATTGGATAGTGCTGTTGCATACCACATCTGTTACCAATGTGCTAGTCAGCTGTATCTGACAGGAAATTAATTTGCCAACTGAAATTCATTTTCAATAAATGAGTGGCCCTTGATTAATTGTTTGTCTTTCAGAGATTTGGTAGCCAAAAACAGTATGGATTATCTTCCCCCTGTGGATTTGACAGCATGAAAAAAACATGTAACCAACTCAAGACTCACTATTTGTTGTGTGCACTGTGTTAAATACACAAGTTCTTTATACAAAGGGAAATCAGTTGGCTGCTTCTTAAGACTTTTCTCAAAACTCTCAGGCGTGAAGAATAATAGTCATACATTACTTTTTTTTCTTCTTCTTTTTTACATGTTTTTGTTATTTAGCCCATTTGACATTTCCTCCTGGCATCAGTGGGAGTCTTGATACTATGGCTCACCAGACATGAATTACAAAAGAGGATATTTACAAAGAAATGGCATAAACATCAACAGATGCACTGTTTTAACTAAAAACTACTGAGCATTTATATTGTTTTTCATTTTCAGTCAAAGTATTGTGCACTCTAGAATGCAAACAACTATTTCTGTACATGCCATCTTCAGAAATCTTCATGGCATTATCTAATTATCAGTGCTTTACGGTTGATATGAAATTGCTTATAATTATAAAAAAAAATTCTCATTTGAGATTTAGACTACAGGGATACATTGTTCATTTGTTAGGATCAGCATATTTTCTTCTTCAGTTTTTTAAAAATGATACCCATGATTTATATTATGCCATCCTAGACCCAATCCGAGTTTAGCCTGGATATTTTCACTTATCTGAGCGATAAGCTTTCTCTCTTTTTTTTTTTTATTTTTGGATTAAGAATAATGTATGTATTTTTATATTGTGGAATAGTCATTTCTTGATATTGTTCTACAACATGTGAACATTTAAAAAGGAAAAAAAAAGCGAAGAAATGGTAAGAATGTGATAATTGTTTGGAGGACCGCTACCAAACAGTGCTCAAATACTTCAGCTAAACGAATATGGCCTCTTGCACTAAGCTGAAAAAGAGACCCTGGTGAAACTTTACACACACTGCAAGACTTCTTATACAGATTAAGGACTTAAAATATTTAAACCAGTTTATTCCTATAAAGACCTCTCTGGGTGACCACTTTCTCCTGCCATTTTATAGAACTGATCACTATTTGCCAGAATTTCAGTCCATCAAATTTTAAAATATTGACGACTCCTGTAGTAACTGTGGGTTAGGCTAATTTGCACATGTTTTTATGGTATTGTAAATTGTGCCAGAATGTTATTAATTAGAAAGATATTTACACTGAGAAAGGTTAAGTAGCCATGGGTAAAGTTCATCCTACACACAATATGATTGTAGGGAGAGCACACTGCCAAAAGGATAAATCTTTTGGTTTTTAAAAGCTTTATATCAATAAATATTGTAAAGTCATTTGTGGCATTTAAACATTTTTTTGTTTAAATGACACAGAATGCATTGTAGTTCCAGTAAAAATACTTGAATACTTTTGCTGCAATGGGAACCTGATTACTCTTAATCAGGTTCAGGGACTAGTTTTAGACAAAACCAGATTTAGGTGCCAAAAGACAATGGAGGAGCTCAAATACTCTGTTTTCATGAGTAATGCTTCCCATTGCTGATTTAGCAGGAGGAACTTTCGGATCACTAAGTAAATGGCTTCATGATCTGTGAAATATGCAGTACACACTGGTGTGCAGATCAGAGCCATTTTGTTTGCTCAGTAATCTTTAGATTAACTTTATTGATAGTGACCACTTAACAAACACAGACGCATCCTGTATGTTGTAAGCAGTGGCAAATTATGGCTACTGGTTTTAAAACAAGGACATCTTTCTATGGAAATTTTAAGTTTGTTCTCTATAATCTTAAATAAACATTTTAGCAATGAACTATATATAAAAAAAAATCTACTGGTGACAAAGGAATATGATTTTAAAAACTTGATTAGCATACAGTCATATAATATAAAAAAAATAGTTTATTATTACTACAGAAATAAAGATTTCCTGTAAAATCAGAAGCCTTAAGTATTGCTGTTAAGAACTGCTATTTGATGTACTAAATATTTTAAAATAGCCTAGCAATTACAAATTAAACTAGATTAATCTATATTATATCAAAAGTATCTGTGTAAAAAGTGTTTTAATTTATTTATTTATCTATTATACACAGATAATACAGCACTGTGCTGCAAACAGAAATTGTCTACTTATAATATATCCATGTTTGTGATGTGAGGAAGTATTGTTTGAGGACATTCATAAGTGACTGACTGACTACATTTTTATTTTTTTAGATCCCACCTAAGCTTTGGTTTTGAAAATAATTGTAAAGTGGAGTTTGTATATTAGCTTGTTAACGTTTCTGTAATGTAATGTTCTCTTGCCAGAGCTTCTTGTTCAAGTTGTATGTGTGTTTATTTCTTGTTTTCTGCTGTTTTTTGTTTTGTTTTTTTGGATTCTGGATTCATGAATTGGTGAGTACAAAACTTAAAAATAAAATAAGGGGTATAGAGTTGATTTGTAGAAATGTCCATCAGTCTGTTCTGTGCAGTGTAGATTTTGGACCAAGTAGACTGTGATCCATTTAATAATGTCATATTCAGAACTGGAGGCTGCATTACCTATATCCACTTGCAGTATGTAGAATCTTTTTGAGACCCCCGCTTTTTCCGTATATACTGTGCTCATTTGAGCTCTGTTTCTAAGGATTTAAGCATTTTTGGTTTAGTTTTGCCCCCTTCCCATTACAGTTTACTGAAAAGGATCTAGTGCTGTTTGTGTTTTGGGCTGCAGCATGCAGGAACCCTGATGCATGAGATTATCCATTGAATTCATTTATTAGACTTCATTGGACTCTTGGCCTTTCTGCCCCAAATTATACTTTAAATTAAAGGTTTTGGTAGAAGATTCTTTTCATCCTTTGCATTCCCAAAGAGTTTCATATTCTGGCTCCTCTGATAGTCTTCTAGGAATTATTTTACATTCTTGTTTCCTTCCTAAGATAGAGAGAGTCCACGGCTTCATTCCTTACTGTTGGAAAATACAACACCTGGCCACCAGGAGGATGCAAAGACACCCCAGCCAAAGGCTTACATATCCCTCCCACTTCCTCATTACCCCAGTCATTCTTTGCCTTTCGTCACGTTAGGAGGTGGCAGAGAAGTGTCAGAAGATTCGGAGGGTCCTGAAAAAGGGTATCTGTCCCTCGAGAAAGGACTGGAGTTTTAAGTAGTCATGTCAACCTCTCAGTGAGAGTATTGTTAGAGTCTGGAGATGCAGGGAAAGTTTTTCTGCAAAACCTTCCAGACTACTGCTAACAACTCCTAAGCAATCAGTGTTGACGAGTTTTACTGCCTGCTTTCTCTCACTCAAGTCCATGTCAGGAGCGCTGCTATAAGACTGTCACACTTGAAAGGCTGTGTTCTGTTCCACAGCATGGATCCTGGAGGTAAGATCGTTTCAATTTTTACACATAAAACGCTAAAACAGGGTAACAGTTTGGCTCCTTTATACCTTGATAGGATCCAGGGTTAATATCCTCTGAAGGGGGTTTATTGAACAGTTGGGGTTAATTAATCAGTGTATTAATTTACATGCTGCTTTGTGTGATTTTTTTTCCTTGGCTGATAGAATGTGTGTTTTTGGCTGGAACAAACAGGTTTCACTTTTAAGTTTCACTTTCGTTTTTGAAAGTGTTGCACAGCTCCTATTACTTGCTGCGCATGTAATAACAAGGGAAGTACTGTCTTACACTCCATGCGACCTGGTGTGGTCTATGCTCCTATTACTTGCTGCACTTGTAATAACAAGGGAAGTACTGTCTTACACTCCATGCGACCTGGTGTGGTCTATATTCATTTCCTCCATTCTGGCTGAGATTTGAACCTGAGGAGAGTGTTTCCTCTGTTAACTGTCTGGGTCTAGAAGGTGGTGAGTGCCCCAGCCATTGGGAGTATAAAGGTGCAGTTTTCTATCTTCTGTGGGTATAACCTGAGCTATGGAGGACTCTGACATGTTCGAAGGTACTCCTGTACTAAATCATACCTGTTTATATTGTGAGGAGGCCGTGGTTTTCCTGCCCACTCAATTATGTTCCACATGCCTTAAAACCGTTATAAAGTCTAAGAAGGGAGACAAGCCTGCTAAGGCTCTTAGTCCCTCTGAGCCGTCTACCTCTCAGGACTCGGCGTCCCGTGAGATTACTACCCTTGCTACATTATCCACTCCACATGCATTTCCCCGTAGCACATCTAATCCTCCATCCGGAGGGGGCCTTCTTCCTGCGGACTTTGCTGCGCAGTTACAAACGACTGTGTCTGCGGCCCTCAGTGCATTACCTCGCTCTAACAAATGCAAGAGAAAGGTTAAACATAGCTCCCCTGACCCGGGGTCATCTAAATATTTATCTGATTTAGATATTATGTCCCAGTTATCAGATGATGAGTTAACCTCTGTAGCTTCAGAGGCTGATCTTTCTGGGTCAGAGTCCTTAGCGTCTAAGTCTCCTGCTGTGGAGGAAACTTCCTTTAGATTTAAAATTAAGCACTTGCGCTTTTTATTAAAGGAGGTTCTGTCTACGTTAGAGGTTCCAGAGGCCGTGCTGCCTGAAGAACCTATGATACCTAAATTGGACAGAGTTTACGAAGACAGGAACGTTCCTTCAAATTTTCCTGTGCCGGTTAAGATGGCGAACATTATTAAGAACGAATGGCAAAGGACTGGTTCTTCCTTTTCTCCCTCTTCTACTTTTAAAAGGTTGTTCCCGTTCTCGGACTCTCAGCTGGATTTGTGGGGCTCCATTCCTAAGGTGGAAGGTGCTATCTCTATACTTGCTAAACATACTACTATACCTCTTGAGGATAGCTCTTCATTCAGAGAGCCGATGGATAAGAAAATGGAAACCTTTCTGAGAAAGCTGTTTCAACATACAGGATTTTTGTTTCAACTGGCGGCTGGAGTTGCCGGAGCGGCTACCTACTGGTGCGAGACTTTGTCAGAACTCATTGAGGTGGAGTCTCCCCTTGAGGATATTCAAGACAGAATTAAAGCTCTGAGAATTGCTAATTCTTTTATCTGTAATGCGAACATGCAAATTATTTGCCTAAATGCAAAGGCCTCTGGCTTTGCGGTCCTAGCCCGCCGGGCGCTCTGGTTGAAGTCTTGGTCTGCGTATATGACTTCTAAGTACAGACTCCTTTCTCTTCCCTTCAAGGGAAAGATTTTATTTGGTCCAGGCCTGGACTCCATTATTTCTAAGGTTACCGGAGCTAAGGGTGCCTTCGTACCGCAAGATAAGAAGAACAAGTCTAAGGGATGACAATCCTTCTAATTTTTGTTCCTTTCTGACAAATCCTAACGACAACAATCCACCTCCAAGCCTGAGCAACGCAAGAGTACTTTAAAGGCAGCTCAGTCCTGGAATAAATTCAAGCAGAATAAGAAGCCCCCCGAAAACAAATCGTCATGAAGGGGCGGCCCCCGATCCGGGATCGGATCGTGTAGGGGGCAGTCTGTCTCTTTTTTCAGACGCCTGGTTCAAGGGCGTACAGGATCCATGGGTCCTGGAGGTGGTATCTCAGGGAGAAAAAAGTTAGGCTTCAAATCTCATCCACCAAGGGGCAGATTCCTTCTCTCGAAACTACCAGACCAGAAAAGAGGGATGCCTTTCTAGGATGCGTTCGGGATCTATCCTCCTTAGGAGTTGTTGTCCCGATGCCTATCGAGGAAAGAGGTTTGGGGTTTTATTCAAACCTTTTTGTGGTCCCAAATAAGGAGTGAACTTTCCGCCCAATTCTGGACCTAAAGTGCTTAAACAAATTTCTCAGTGTCCCTTCCTTCAAGATGGAGACGATAAGGTCCATCCTTCCTTTAATTCGGGAAGGCCAGTTTATGACCACTATAGATCTGAAGAGCGCTTACCTTCATGTTCTAATCCACAGGGAACACTTTCAGTTCCTGATGTTTGCATTCCTGGACCAGCACTTCCAGTTCATTGCCCTTCCGTTTGGCCTAGCTACTGCTCCAAGAATCTTTATGAAGGTTCAGGGGGCTCTTCTAGCCATTGCCAGAACTCAGGGTATTGCAGTAACCCCGTAATTCTCGGAGTCCCTTCTCAGTCTTCTTCGATCACATGGATAGAAGTTAAACTTGGAAAAGAGTTATCTTATCCCAAGTACCAGGGTGGAATTCCTGGGTACTATAAAAGACTCCATATCCATGAGGATATTTCTAACAAACCAGAGACGTTGCAATTTAACTTCGGCATGTCTTGCCCTCCGGACCTCCTAGATTCCCTCTGTGGCTCAGTGTATGGAGGTGATTGGTCTAATGATGTCCTGCATGGACATCATTCCTTTTGCAGGTTCCGTCTCAGACCTTTACAACACTGCTTGCTGAGGCAGTAGAATGGCGATCATTCAGAACTGTCTCAACAGATTGTATTAGACAGTCAAGAGAATTGCTCTCTTGGTGGCTCTGTCCAGATCATCTGATCCGAGGGACATGCTTCTTAAAACCATCTTAGGAGATTGTGACTATGGACGTAAGCCTATCCGGATGGGGAGCTGTTTGGGGTGCCAGGAAGACACAGGGGTTGTGTACTCAGGAGGAGTCCTACCTCCCGATCAATATTTTGGAACTACAGTCAATCTTCAAGGCCTTGAAGATTAGAGACCTACTGATACAAGGTCCATTTGTTCATTAAAATCTAGATTCTCTGATGCTGACTGCATGGAGATTGAACGCTTAGTCTTAGCCAAGAAAGGTTTCTCTGAGAGTGTCATTGATACTCTTATTCAAGCTTGTAAACCAGGTACTCAGCATATCTACCACAAGGTATGGAGGACCTACTTATTCTGGTGTGAAGAGCGTGGTTTTCCTGGCACAGAGTTAAGGTTGCCAGGATCTTATCTTTTCTCCAGGATGGGCTGGAGAAGGGCCTTTCTGCTAGTTCCCTGAGGGGACATATTTCAGCCCTGTCTGTTTTATTGCACAAGAGAATATGCTGAGCTTCCAGACGTGCAGTCCTTTGGTAAGGCTCTGATTAGGATCAGACATGTGTTTAGATCTGGGGCTCCTCTTTGGATCCTAAATCTTGTTCTTCAGGTTTTCCAACAGGTTTTCCATTTGAGCCTCTGCATTCCGTTGACATTAAATTGTTATCTTGGAAGGTTCTCTTTTGGGGAAGCGTAAGGGGCAGAAGGCTACTTAGACTTCCCTATCTTTTTGGTTAAGGAGTGTCATCCGCTTAGCTTACAAAACAGCAGGACATCGTCCTCCTGAGAGGATAATGGCTCATTCCACTAGAGCAGTGGCTTCATCATGGATCTTTAAGAAAGAGGCCTCTATGGATCAGATTTGTAAGGCAGATACCTGGTCCCCCTTACATACTTTTCTAAAATTTTACAAGTTTGATGTTTTTGCTTTGGCTGAAGCAGCTTTAGGGAGAAATGTTTTGCAGGCTGTGGTGCCCTCAGTGTCCTCTGGAGCTTGGGTATAGTTTTCCCAACAGTATACTTACCAAATAAATTCCTTTCCTTCCGGATAGGGAGCGTCCACGGCCCCCGCCCATTTTTTCTTGTCTTTGAGCTGTCCCCTATTATTTATTTTATTCTTCTGCCACCATTTATACCCTTATGTTTCTCCTACTTCTCCTTTGTTCCCTCAGCAGAATGACTGGGGTAATGAGGAAGTGGGAGGGATATTTAAGCCTTTGGCTGGGGTGTCTTTGCCTCCTTCTGGTGGCCAGGTGCTGTATTTGCCAACAGTAAGGAATGAAGCCGTGGACTCTCCCTATCCGGAAGGAAAGGAATTTATCTGGTAAGCATAAATTATGTTTTTGTGAGACGAAACTGAAAAGGGGTATATGTTAGTTTGTCAAATTGATAAAGTGAAGTGTATAAGGCCACTAAACCTTAAAATTAGTTCCAGACCTATTTTTTGTTCGATTAGGGAAAAAATAACAAAGCCTTAAGCACCTCTCCTAGAAGATTAATTGTAGATCTTTTCAGAAGGCACTACATATAAAGCCTGATGGATTAGCCATTTCAATACAGTTTCCTTCTTTGGGATGTAGGTTGTTTTTAAGGGAATGTGTCACTCTTAAGCAAAATTGCTCCTAAGGGTCACAGAATACCTTTTATCAGAGCAATTGCTCCAAGGTATTGAGTTTCTCAAGTTCTTCTGGGTCTTTAAATATAATTTGCAATTTACTGGGTCAAGTCACTTTGTTTGTTGTTAACGTCAGTGGTTTTAGTACAACCTTTTTATTTCTTCGATGTAAGATGGCCAGTTTATTCGGGGAAATGTTGCTATTGTTCCACATTTCAGAATGGGGCCTCTTTTTATCCTGGTACTGGGTCAGTTCATACCACCATAGAGCAGAATGATGCATATCTTTATATTCCCACCCATCAATATAATTTCAACTTCCTCATTTATTGTTAAATAGTTCCACTTTCAGTTTGTGGTTCTTTTTTTTTCTGTCACCAAGGCAGCAAGGGTTGTGATTGAGATCTTTTAAAGATCAGATCTCTGGTGATCTTAGTAAGCGGTTATCTAGGTGATATCCTAGTAGAGGATTATTCAGAAGAATTGGCATCTGATCATGCCTCCATGGTGACTTTAGAGTTATAGCTTTCAGTAAAAGCTTTTTAAAAAGATGCTTGTTCTTTCAAACAATATTTGGCACTTAAGGCATAATTAATAAGCCCTGGATTCTAAAGATCAAGAATGTTAGACAGAGCTGCATGGCTATACAAGCTTGTTTTCATGTTTTTCACTTTTTTGTGAACAGTTGTTAATAAAAGTCTGCTCAGGACCGTCTCCAGCAGGTCTTGGAGTTGATGTGTGTATTAATGTTTTGCTTTTCCATTTTCAGAAAGTTTTATTCCTTTCCTTCAAAGCTTGGTTCTGAAGTTGTTTTGAAAATAATCATTTTAATCTCACAAATTGTCCATGACATTGCTGAATTTCAAGACAGAGCTTGAAGCTCTACTGTTTATTCCTCCATTTTTTATTTTCCTAAAGGATGTTGTTTCTAAGGTAGCTTATTGGTTAAAATATTTATTCCAGGGGAAGTAAATGTCTAAGTGTCCATGGTCATTTTTATGAAAATGTTAGAGCCATTAGGTTATATGTAATCAACTGAAACTTAATTGCTCATATATAGCTTTGTTTTGTAAGAAAAAATATTACCACCTTTCTAGCTAATTTAAACCAAGCAGTATGGTGATAGTCTTTTTGTTGACAGCATATTTGCTTTGAGTGACACCTTGGGTACACATGCCACAGGTTCAGCACCTCTTATTTATTTACAAGTTTTTCTTCATTGAAATGTTAATGACCAGGCAATTTTTTTTGTATAGATATGGTGTTTAGAGACCTTAATTATTATCTAGAAGCTTCAATGCTGGAACCATCATGGTGCAAAAAGCTTCTTTGGCAACTGGATTTGTTTCAGGTTCTACTAGAATTACAGTTTAACCATGAACCTTTGTTAACCACATTCTAGTTTTTGTTGAATACATTTTGTATGGCTCACTTTGGAACTGACCAACCAATTTGAAATATAATAAAAATGCATAGGCATGGGGAAAAAGGAGGCTTCCTGAAACTTCTGGTAAGCTTCTTCTACTCAAAGTATCAAGGTAGAGTATACCCACCAGTTCTGAATATGGTGACATTGATTTATCATAGGTAGTAATCTGATCTTATTTAGACATCTTCCTTTAGATGTCCAGTAAATATTGCATTGATGTTTGAAACTCCTCATGAAACAACATTAATATCCAGTGAAAACTATTATAGCTGGTTTCCTCTAATATCTGATGTAATAATAAAATGCCCATATTTGTCTGCAATGAGATAAATATCTTTTAACAAAGTTTTTTATTTTCTAGGCTCATTTATTAGGCCTAGGTTCTCTAAAGTGAGTGCCTTCCTTCCCTTTTGTGACAAAATCATCTTCTATTTCTAGCATATAAAATCCCTTCAAAATTTAAAGGACATTAAAACCCTCTTGCTTTTGTGTAAAAGTTGTGCTCCCTAATGTGGACAAATAAGTATATTTATTTAACCTACAAACTCTGCAAATCATATAGCTGGTTTAGGCAAATTTCTGCGTTTTAAAAACCTAGGTTACAGATTTCTTTCATCAGATAGTGAAGAGTCCATGAGACATCACATGTGGGAATACTCCTGACCACTAGGATAAGGCAAAAGACATGCCAGAACTTTAAATCCCTCTCAATTCCTGTTATCCTCATTAATTTTTTTTTGCCTCCTTGAAAAGGCATGATTTGAAATTGAAGTGCAGATCTACTTGTCGTTGGAAGGGGATCCTCTAACCGATACAGTTCCTCCTTGCAGTAATCCTGTGGTTCAGAGGGGTAGACAAGGAATTATCAGACGGGTAGTAAAGAAGTATTTTCTCAATGGCACTCTGGCAACCCAGGTGAAATGTGGACCTTTCCTACAATCCCCTGGTCTACAGTGAGCTGCTACTTGTGGATCCACAGCCCTCCCTAGGTGAAATGTGGACTTGTCCAACAATCCCCTGGGTTGTAGATGCTGTTACAGACTTAGATCCTTGGCATCATGCTCACACTGCCTAGGATGGGCTCGTCTGGAAGCAAGTTGCTGCAGCTGAGGAAAGCACAGGGGACGAAGGTGCTAATTGTAAGTACTTGCACGTTTATAGTCCACTAAGCTATTAATATGAATATGTTCACATAGTCTGGGCAGTTTTTAGTTATTTGGGGCACTTTTTTTAAAAAACATTTGTTTTTTAAGGTTACTGTTATTTAATTTTAGCTTGGTTGGCTTAGCGAGCTCAAAAGTAGCTTCTTGTCCATTTATGATAGAGGTTTCTCATACTCTGAGGATTTTTATTTTGAGGATATTATCTATTAGTCTAAGGACCTGTTTACTTTGGCAGAGGATGTGTCCTTTAATTTCAAGCTTGAGCATATTCATGCTTTATTGTGGGAAATTTTAAAGGGACAGTCTACACCAGAATGTTTATTGTTTAAAGAGATAGATAATTCCTTTATTACCAATTCCACAGCTTTGCATAATTAACACAGTTATATTAAAGGGATAGTGAAGTCCAAATTAAACTTTCATGATTCATATAGGGCATGTAATTTTAAACAACTTTCTAATTTACTTTTATCATCAAATGTGCTTTGTTTCTTGTTGTTCTTAGGTGAAAGCTAAACTTAGGTAGGCTCATATACTAATTTCTAAGCCCTTGTTTAAAATTACATGCCCTATCTGAATCAGGAAAGTTTATTTTTGACTAGACTGTCCCTTTAATTGTCTTAGAGGTTGAGGATAGTCATGTTACAGTCAAGTAACCTGTTAATACATTGATACATTTTTTTAAGGCAGCTTCAGAGCAGCCTTCCTCTTTTCCTGTGCCTGATTTAGTTTTTGAAATAGTTTCTATGGAATGGCAGAAGCCAGGTATACCTTTTGTTCCATCTTCTAAATTCAAGTCTGTTTTCTCTCCCTTCTGTTAAAGGGACACTAAACCAAATTTATTTTTTTTCTTTCGGGATTCAGATAGAGCATGTAATTTTAAGCAACTTTCTAATGTACTCCTATTATCAATTTTTGTTTGTTCTCTTGCTATCTTTATTTGAAAAAGAAGGCTTCTAAGCTAAGGAGCCAGACAATTTTTGGTTCAGACCCTGGACAGCACTTGTTTATTGGTTGGTGAATTTATCCACCAATCAGCAAGAACAACCCAGATTGTTCACCAAAAATGGTCCGGCATTTAAACTTACATTCTTGCTTTTCAAATAAAGATACCAGGAGAATGAGAAAATGTGATAGTTAGGAGTAAGTTAGACAGTTGCTTAAAATTGCATGCTCTATCTGAATCACGAAAGAAAAAATTTGGGTTCAGTGTCCCTTTAATACAGAGATTTTGGAAACTATTCCTAAAGCAGATGCAGCTATTTCCACTTTAGCCAGGTATACTACTATTACTTTGGAGGAAAGTTCCTCTTAGAAGAATACTTTAGACTTGAAGGTTTTCGTAAGCAATCCTTTCAGCTAGCAGGTTTTATATTTAGACCTACAGTCAGTGTTGCCACTGCCGTTTGATGTGATAACCTTTCAGAACTTAATTCTGGTTAACCACTTTGGATGAGATTCAGTATTGCATTAATTTCATGACAACAGCAAATTCCTTTGTTTGTGATGCAGCAGTGGAAATTATTCACATTAATGCTAAGAATGCTGCATTAGTTGTTTTAGCTAGACAAACATGTTGGCTTAAGTCTTGACCTGCTGTTATGGTATCTAAGCTTTCTCTCCCTTTGCCGGGTAAATCTCTGTTTCCGCCTGGACTGAAAACTGTCATTTCCACAGTCACTGGAGGTAAGGGAGCTTTTCTACCCCAGGATAAAAAATCTAAGGCTAAACTTAGATTTGCAGCTCATTTTCGTATCTTTCTGCAATTTAAGGCTCAGAAAGATTCCCCTTCTGCCCAAAGTTCTGCCTACTCCAAATCCTCCTGACCACTTCTTGGTCTAAAAACATACAGTCCAAGAAGTCTACCTCAGCTCCTAAGACCACATGAATATGCAGCCCCGATACCAGACCAGTATCTGGTGTGGGGCAAGTTCCAACTCCAGAATTAAACCAAGGGTTTTATTCAAATTTCTTTATAGTATCAAAGAAAGAGGATACTTTTCTAGACAATAATTATCATCTTGTGGCCCTCAATTTTTGTCTGGCTACTGCTTTTAGAGTTTTTACAAAAGTACTGGGAACTCTGTTAGTAGTTCGAGCTCAAGAAATGTATGTACTTCCTTACTTCGACAACATTTTGGTTCAAGCTCCTTTTTATCTCGCTGTGAAGGAACTGAAGTACCATGGTTGGAAAATAAATCTCCCAAAGGGCTCTTAAACTTTTAAGACCCGTGTGTCTTTTCTGGGGTTTTCTTTTTTATATACAGGTGTTGAGAGTCCACAATCAATTATTCTTCCTTACAACTAGGAGGAGGCAAAGTTTCCCAAACCCCAAGAGCTCTATAAAACCCCTTCCACCTCACATGTACCTCAGACTTTACTTTACCTCTGCTGGAGGTGGCCAAAGAATGAAGATGTGCATTTGATTCTTCAGAGAGATGGGTTATCAGCCTATATTGAGGCCCAGTTTCCCCTTAGAGTACAGTGCTTGTCAAAGGGCCATATATGGGGTATTGTTTGTGGCTCCTTTTTCCCTCCATATTTGGTTGCTATTCTATAAACTCTGCTAATATGTGGCTGTACTGGTTTGACAGCTGTCAGCTGGTTGGTTGTTGGTGGACGAGTGTCTATTGGCAAGTATAATTTTTTAACATTTAGACAATCTATAGCCTTTTTATGGTCATTTATTGTTATTATATATGACCTAGACATCTAGACATTATTCCCCTTGCTGTTTTGCGTGTCAGGTTTTTGACACACTTAGTTTGAATTTTGCGCGTCAGCCTTTGGGTCTACTCGAGTCGGGATATCGCACGTTGGTTTTTATGTTCATCGGGGTTGCTCATGTCTTTTAGATCTGTTGCACTTTTTTTTGTGCTTCACTTGGATTACGCACATCTTTTTAGATCTTTTACACTTTTTTTGCACTTCACTTGGATTACGCACATCTGGTTAGTGCACATATGTTCTCGGTCTTGCGCATTTTACCTGTAAGTTTTTTAAAGCTACTTTAGAAGGGGATAAGTTATTTCCATTCCTCAAGAGCATTTTAAGGGGCTATAGTGTTTATTGCTTTGCTTTGTTAATGCTATAATGGAGCTGTTTGATTCTGTCCCTAAATCTACCTTAGAAGCCAAGTCTCCTGAACACCTTTCTACAAAGATTAAGTGTGTTTATTGTAAAGTATCTGAGGTCTCTCCTCCAGCTTATTTATGTGACTCATGTTTAAAAATGTTAATGCATTCAGACCAACCTAATGCTGCTTCTATTGGGTATTACTGATTCTTCTGTTTGTTCATTACAGGAGAATGCTACTGTTTTATCACCCGTAAAAAAAATTCATCAAAGCTGCTCTCCCGCCAGTTAGTAAGTGTAAAATGTCAGTTCAGATTTTACCTTCTGCGAGTACTTTGTCTACTGCATCAGGGATACTGTTATGTCTTTAGAAGGTAAAGTTTCCTCTGGTGATGAGGACAACGTTAGCAAATAAATTGTTGTCCCTTTGTGTTCTGATCCTAAGTATGTTTCAGAGAGCTCTTTGCATAATTTGGATGTTGTTAGAGCCTTGGAATATTATATTGATGCTACTAAGGATTTTAGCAGACTTCTAGTTTGTTCATTTACTTTTTTGGTGCTAGAAAATGACAACGTTTCTGCTGTTTCTCTGGCCTCTTGGTTGAAACTCTTGATTCACAAGGCTTATTTTGAGGCATGTCAGCCTCCACTGCAATGCAAATGATTACTGCTCATTCTACTAGGTCAGTCGCCAACTCTTGGGCTTTCAAGAATTAGTCTTCAGTTGACCAAATTTGTAAGTCAACTACTTAGTCTTCTTTGCATACTTGTACACAATTCTAAAATTTTGATGTTTTTGCTTCTGAGGCTGCCTTTGGTAGGAAGGTCCTAAAGGCAGTTGTCTCAGCTTGTTGTTTCTCTTGCCTGATTGATTTTTTTAAGTGCACAAAAAAATGATTTCCCCTTGTTGGGTTTTTGTGCAGCTGTGGATTTAGTTTCTCAGTGGAAAAAAGGTGTTTTTAAAATCCCTCGCTTTATGTTATTACTCGTGGACTCTACAACTTGGGTATTCATTCCCAGGAGTAATAGATTGTGGACTCTCACCACCTGTATGAAAGAAAACATCATCTATGCTTACCTGATAAATTAATTTATTTTATGGTGGTAAGAGTCCACAAGACCCCACCCTTTGTTTTTGGGTTTAATATTTTCTCTTTTTTTTAACCTTCTTTTGTGGCTCTTTTTCCTTTTTTTCTTAGCTAATTTTGCTCTACTATACGTTAGACTGAGGTACATGTGAGGTGGGAGAGGTTTTATAGAGCTGTTGGGTGTTTGGGAATCTTTTCCTCTGCCTAGTTGTAAGAAAATGTAATTCCCAGGAGTAATAGATTGTGGACTCTCACCACCTGCCACTGTGGGTAGTAATGTCCACAGATTCCAGCTTGTAAGGATAGCGGTCTGAAGGTCTCAAAGAGTGCATGGAGTTGGAGCCCAGGTTACCTATAGATATTCTGGAACTCCATGCAATCTTCAGGGCTCATTTCTGAGATTTCAGTCAGACAATGTCACATCATTGCATCAACAAATTGTGAACCATTGGGAGGCAGACTCTTCACCCACGGAGATGGTCTCTGAATCAGGATATTTTCTATCAAATTGTGAGACCTTTGGGTCTGACAGAAATAGATCTCATGGTCTACCATTTGAAACAAAACTGCCTCAGTATTGTGCCAGGTCTCTGGACCTTTAGGTGAGTTTCATAGATGGCCTAGTACTTCCCTGGTCGTTAAATCTTATTTACATTTTTTCCTCCATTTTTGTTGCCACAATGATAACCATAATCAAGCAGGAACAAGCCTCAGCAATTCTTATTAATCCAGCGTGGCCTTGCAGTATTAGATTTGCAGATCTGATGCAGATGTCCTTGTGCCTGGCTAGGAGGTTTCCTTTACAAAAATATATTCTTTCTCATGGCCCTTTATTTTATCAAGGTCTCAAAACTTTAAATTTGACGGCATGGCAATTGAAAACTTAATTCTGACAAGATTATGGATAGAATCATTCAGGCTTGAAAACCAGACTTATTTAACTTTTTTTTGCATGGTGTTCTCGCAAAAGGTTATTGTTGGAAAACTTTAAGAATGCCTAGAGTTCTTAAGTTCCTGCAGAAAGGTTAAGATAAAGATTTGTCTGTTAGTTCACTGAAGGTTCAGATTTTGTCTTTTTGTTTTGTTTCATAAAATAAAATTGCTAAAAAAAAATCCTAACTTTCATGCCTTTGTTCAGACTGATCATAGTTAAACCAGTTATTTGTCCTGTTTCTCCTCCTTGGAATCTTAATCTGGTTTTGAGGGTTCTTCAAACTTCTCCTTTTAAAGCCGATGCATGGTTTAGACTTCAGCTTTTATCCTGGAAGGTTCTTTTTCTTCTAGCCATTTCTTTAGCTAGAAGCATTTCTGAGCTTTCAGATTTGTCATGCTAACCTCCTTTTGTAATTTTTCATCAGCATAAACTATTCCTTTTGTTCCTATTCTACAGATACTTTCAATTAGGAACTTGTGGTTCCTTCTTTTTGTCCAGCTTTAAAGAATTCTAAGCAGTGTCTTCTCCACAATTTGGATGTTGTGAGAGTTCTCAAATATCTGGAAGTGACAAAAGATTTCAGACTTAGTGCTTTCCTTTTTCCTGGGTCAGTAGGCTATGGCTGATACTTTAGCAGCTTGGCTTAATGCTTTAATTCGTAAGGCAGATTTGGTTGCAGGCAAAACTCCCACTGAGTGCATTACTGCTCATTCTACTAGAACATTTGCTACTTCTTGGGCCTTTCGCAATGAAGCTTCTATTGATCAGCTTTGTAGAGCAGCTACTTGGTCTATTTTACACACTTTTTTGAAGTTGTATTACTTTGATGTGTTTGTCTTCTGCTTTTCTGAGTAAAGTATAGACCAAGTGCCTGATTAGTAACGTCCTGCCTTCACTGTTTTTCTCCTCTATTTCACATAGATCTTATGGACTCCACTGCTTGGGTATTTATTCCCCATGTGATGACTCGTGGACTCTCACCATCTGATGAAAGAAAACAAAATGTTTGCTTACCTGATGATAAATTAATTTCTTTCATATTTTTGAGAGTTCATGAGCGCTGTCCTTTCTTTTTGTTCAGGTGACAGCAGCGCTTCTTTGCCCTGCTTTTCTTTTTTCCTTATCTACTTGGCTATATGTATGACTGAGGATTATGGGAAGTAGGGGGGATTTAACACCTCCTAGTCTTTGTTGAATATGTTTTGGTGTGCCTTTTGCCTACTCCTAATGGCTAGGAGGGGAATTCCCATACATGATTACTCGTGTACTCTCATCATCATGAAATAAAATAATGTATCAGGTAAACATAAATTTTAGTTTTGCTTTGATGTCCGTTAAGGATAAGTACCAAAGTGATATAATATTATTCGGAAATATTTTCTTATATCTGTGAGTAGATTATTTGCTCTTTCAGCTTTAATAGCTTTTACAAAGCTTTAATTATTATACCCCTCAAGGCTTAGTGATTCCAACCTTTGATCCACGTAGCTCTTAGTATTTTGCTTTTATAAATTGTTCAATATAAACACAGACATGATCTCCTTCATCAGATGATTAGATAGCATATTATTATTTATAATTATAATACACCATATGCTGCTTTTTCTATTCTTATGAAAAAAAATGCACAATATTTTTTTTTTCTTTAATGCATGAAATGAGACATTACGATAATTGCCCTGTTTATCCCTTCTAATAAATGGGATACTTTTTAAATCTTCCTGTTTTTGGTATCTACCTTTCAGAGCTTTTCCATGTTCACACTGCCTACACCATTGATTTTGAACAGGTGAGCAGTTTTCCCCTTTTTAAAAAAAAAAAAAAACCATATGCCATAAAACAAATAAACAATTCTTTTTTTTCCCCTGGAAATGTAAGCTGATGTATCTTTAGAGAAATTATGTATGTTTTAAAGGGATACGTAGAGAGGCAGACATTTTTGTATATCAACAATTTTTAAATGACTGAAGAATCACAGTTGTAAACGCTATAATTTCTGGCTATAATTTGCTAATGTGTTCTGTGTCCTGATTTGAAAGACATATTATGAAAACATTATAACAAACGTTTAGTGTATTTGATTTACAGCACTCCTATGTGTAAGCAATAAAATTTGTTTTTGAAAAAAAAAATATTGTTTTTATAAATTATTTGCATCCTCTTACACTGATGATGTGATTCGTTTCTAGAAAATCTCTTCCCTTTTTTACTTCTTATTTTTAAAAGTAATACTAAAATAAGTGGTCATTGTTAAAAACGTTAAATGTTCAAGTTATAGAAGGCATAACCAAAAAATAGTATGTTATAAAATGTTTAACTGTTAAGACCAGCCATAACTTTTGAAGGGCATAGAGCTTATTACAAAACCTAGGCAGCAGTTATGGGCATTTCTTTTAAGTATAAACTCCTTTCCTGGAATCTAGTGTTAATGTGAAGCTAGTAGGTATTTTTTTTCTTTATCAATCAATCACAAGGTGGGTTTTTCTTATACCATAGTCCTCCTTTAAAGGCCTATCAAACAAACCTAACATGATGACAGGCAATGTTAACATTTAGTCCCCTACATAGGGTGAGGAACATGGCTACAAGTGTTGGGTCTGTTTTGTTGCTGACCATTACAATATCTGGTATACTGGATGGACTATATACCCCTGGGCCTGAGGAATGCATCTTAGTTTTCTACTGAGTGCATGCAGATCCTGGGTGCCTGAAGGATGATGGGTCTTTTCAAAATGCTTTTTGTACCACTGCTGACCTGGACTGCCAAACCTACTGTGATGAGAGTGGGAAGTGATGTCACTAGATTGGGGGCGGGGCTTAGGTCCGTTTGTGTCGCAGTTACTTAGTAAAATCAATGCTACCAGATGTGTTTGGTGAATTAGGCCTACTGAATTGCAATCCAGTCCGTATATCACTTAAAGGTGACGCAGTCCCATACAGCATTACCACTCCCCGTAGAATTCTGTTCCCGCTCATGCCTCAAGTGGAGTAGGAGCGTCTGCGTATGAAGAACATGGGGGTTATTGAAGAGGTTGTTGAAGCAACTGACTGGTGTGCCCCCATTGTGCCTGTTGCGAAGAAAAACGGGAAGGTATGCATATGCGTAGACTTGAAAAGGCTGAAAGAGGCAGTGAAGAGAGAGAGATATGTGCTGCCGACACTTGAAGACATAGCTCCGAAATTGGCTGGGGCGAAGTTCTTCTCTACATTGGATGCTTCTAGCAGCTTTTGGCAGATACCTCTAAATCCAAAGTGCCGCAAACTGACTACCTTCATTACACCAGTAGCTAGGTTTTGCTTTTGCAGACTCCCCTTTCGGGATATCCTCTGCTCCTGAAATCTTCCAAAGAGAAATGAGTTCTCTCCTAAGAGACCTCGTGTGCACGGCAGTCGTCATGGACGACATCTTAGTGTATGGGTCTACATTGGAGGAACATGATCAGCGATTGAGCTGTGTGCTTCAGATTATCAGAGAGTCCGGCTGAAGCTAAACAAAGAGAAATGCCATCTTAGGAAAGCTGAGTTATGTTACTTTGGGCATATCATCAATGGGGATGGCATCAATCCAGACCCCAAGAAAATGTGTGCTATTGAACAGATGAAAAGTCCTTCTGATGTACATGAGCTGAGAAAAATATTGGGCCTTGTAAATTATGTGGGCAGGTTCCTTCCAGATTTATCCACAATACTACACCCTATCACAGAGTTGCTAAAGAAAGATGTTGCCTGGGTCTGGGGACCTTCACAGGAAGAATCTTTTATGCAGGTTAAGTCCCTGCTGGGGTCTGCCCCAGTGTTGGGGTTCTACGACCCTTCCAAAAAGACTGTGGTTAGTGCTGATGCGAGAAGTTATGGATTAGGGGCCGCCCTCCTGCAGCTGAATGAAAACAAACTACAGCCCATCGCCTACTGTTACCGCACACTGACGGCTGCTGAGTCAAAATACCCCCAAATTGAGAAAGAGTGCCTGGCTGCAGTTTGGGCCTGTGAGCGCTTTCAGCGTTACTTAGTGAGTTTAGAGAAATTTAGTCTGGAGACTGATTATAAACCACTATGATATTGACAAAACACCCCTAAGATGCCAGAGACTTCTAATGAGGCTGCTCAGGTTCAAGGTTCATACAGTGCATGTGCCGGAGAAACAACTGGTTGTGGCAGATACACTGTCCAGGCTCCCACTGGCTGCTGCTGAAGAGTCTTCAACGGAATAGGATGTGAAAGTGTATGTAGGTTCAGTTCTGGCCTCCAAGTCCATTTCTTCAGGGAAACTAGAACAAATGAAGAAAGAGACATATTTAGATACAGACCTTCAAGAAGTTATAAAGTACATAAAAGAAGGTTGGCCCGAGAGTCGGGCAGCCTGGATGTCTTTAAGTTCTTACAAGTCAGAGAGGTCACAGCTCACAGAGCTGGATAGGTTGGTGCTGTTCCAGGACCGCATTGTTATTCCTGTCAGCATGAGGCAGGAGATGTTAAACAGGATTCACGATGGCCACTTAGGCATTACAAAGTGCAGAGAAAGGGCAGCTACGGCAGTATGGTGGCCGGGGATCAGTTCCGACATTGCAAGCCATGTGTTTAAATGTGCCTTTTGCCGGGAACGCCGGCCTACTCAGAGAAGGGAGCCCTTGATTTCTACTCCGCTGCCTGCAGGCCCGTGGCATAAAATAGCTGCTGATTTGTGCGAACTGCACGGGAAAAAGTTCCTAGTCGTGATCAACTACTATTCCAGGTATTTGGAAATTGCACCTTTGAATGAAATCACAAGTCAAGCCGTTATCACTCGTCTCAAGAGCTTGTTCACCCAGTGGGGCATACCAATGGAGTTGGTGAGTGATAACGGAATGCAGTTCGCTTCAACAGAATTCAGTGCTTTCAGCAGAGAATATGATTTTATACATTCCACGTCAATTCCACATTACCCGCAGGCTAATGGAATGGCTGAAAGGGCAGTTCAAACAACAAAATTCATTTTGAAGCAATCTGAGCCGTACCTGGCCCTCTTGTCCTATAGGGCGACTCCCATTCAAGCCACAGGGTTTATCCTGGCACAGCTGATGCTAGGACGCCAGATTCACACCACCTTACCCTCTGTGTGTGTCTTTCAGCCAACTAGCTCTATTCCTCGGGACGAAGTCCTTAGAAGGGATGAAGAGGCAAAAAGGGGCTATCGATTCTTCTACGACAGGAGACATTCTGTGAGGCCCTTGCAGGAGCTGAATGCGGGGCAAAGTGTCAGAATTAAACTGAATGATGAGAAAAAATGGAAGACGCCTGCTACGGTAATTGGACGCTCTCCAGAACCAAGGTCTTATGTAGTCCTTACTGATGGAGGGACAGTCACACGTCGAAATCGAAAACATCTTCAGCCTGTACCTGAGAGTTTGGAACTGGATGCCTCAGTACCACCGCCGGTGGGATCCCCTGTTTTAAGAGGGGTGCCTTCCCCTCAGCAAGATCACAGCGGGGATATGTCTTTGCCTCCAGCAGACTCTCAATCACCTTCTTCTGTATCAGAGGACAGTTCATGTAGAGTTACATCAAGCGGAAGAGTGGTGAAACTTCCGGCCCGATATCAGGATTAACTTTAGTTAGAACAGTGACCAGAAGTATGGGCAGAATAATCCCATGGTCACTGTGGACTAGGGTAGTCTACCACGATGTTCAAGTCAGGACGTAAAACATGTTGTTTATATTTTCTGTAACTTGTTATTTGTTATATACTATACAAAACTGTTGTTGTATACCTTGTTATTTGTTATATTCAAATGAAAAAAAAATGTATGCTTCGTCCTTTGAAAAGGGGGAAGATGTGATGAGAGTGGGAAGTGATGTTACCAGATTGGGGACGGGGCTTAGGTCCGTTCGCAGTTACTTACTGAAATCAATGCTACCAGATGTGTGTTTCGATGCTCTACAATAAAATAGAGTTGTACCATCTTTGCTGTGGCATCTCATGACACCTACTACTGTAGCCTAATATGGTTACCTTGTGCAACCAATCACTGTTCTTTTGCTTGCTATAAAGAGAGAAGATTGAAACTATTGATAGTAGGGGCTGATCCCTGTTATTTTGTCCCTGCCTGGTCTACAGACCTCTGCTTTGACTACTCCTTTGGATTCTCCTCTCATTATACAAATATTTATAGCCTGGATCCAGGGTCCTGGGCAGGTTCCACCTCTGAGTTCCCATTCCTGGACAGGAATTGAGTTGCATAATTTGTATATAAGGTTAAAAGAAAAAATTCCATCATGTTCAGCGTTATCAGATATACTATTACGCATGACGTTAACTGACTAAGGATCCAATGAACTTCACAGAATTTTAAAATATAAGCCATTTGTGAAAGTAGATAAATGTCATACAGGTGGCATTTTGGCCACAATGCAAATGTATAAGAACTGACCTTACATTTATACATTTCTTTTGTGCACCAAAAAACAGAATTGTAAAATGTTATGTCCAAGCAGATCCTACATACACATAAGGCTCCTGGTGATCGAAACATTCTCAAAGTGGCAATATATTTAAAAGGGATCCTTGCATTATCTAGATTGCCAGTGAAATATTCAAATGGGCTGAAATCGGTGTATGAGGGCAGTCTCACTGAGAAGTGTTTTACAATACATCTCAGTGGGTGGGAATGTTGTTTCTTGCAATATTTTCAAAGCAGCATTGCCACCTATATTCAGGGTGTAATGTAAATGATCACATGTACATATCCTAATTTGTGCATTCGGTACACAATGGAAAAAACGAGCGGCAGCCTACGTGAATTAAAATATTTATTCATTATTTTTTTAATGCAAAAAGAGCAACCAAATAAAACCACTACACAGCTCTACATTATTAACCCTTAAAGTACTGTAACCCCCAATGCAACATAACCCCACTAAAATATTAACCCCTAAAGCAACATAACTGTAATGCTTTAACCTCACTATGTGAAGGTTAGATTGGATATGTAGCTTTTCAGGTTTTCATGTGTTCAATATGGAGAAATTGAACTTTAAATGTGAAAAGCAGTTGGTCTTTTTATCAGAGCTAAAAAGATACAGAATGTGCTGTGTTTAACATAATATGGCAGGCAGTGTCAGTGATAATGAAGTAAGCATAGGTATGTGCTGCTTCAAGGTAAAGGTTTTTCACTTATCGCGATTATATGTTCAGCTTGTGAATTGTCATGACAGAGATATAATTTGTTATATTGCGTGAAGAAAGATAGTAACTTTACCCAGTCTTTACAGTTTCACATCCAAGCATAACATAAGTGTATATATACAAAGAACAGTTTGTTGGAATAGCAGTTGTCTTAAGGTGATTCAGAGTAGCAGTAGGTAATTGTATTTACACAATTTGTATCCTTGTGTAATAAGTAACTTTTTGTATTGAGTACCTGAACACAGAGAGCTGCCTAGACGCGTGTGAGAAGTCCTCTGAGTTTGCGGCTGTGATCGAAGTGGAAAAGAGGCTGATGATGTCACCAATTGCAAAGTTGGTGTCTGAGTAGATCCGGAAAGTGCCACAGCTGTAGCGTTCAGGTAACTAGGAGAAGTAGGAGCGGATTGCTCGTTAGTAGATAGTATATGAAATATATTTACTTTACCACAGTTTGCAATAGGAGAATGAGGAATTCTTTGGTTCAATGATTTCTTTAGGAGGAGAGTTTCCACGTAGCAGGGAGGAATTAAATCCAAAGTAGGAGAATAACAGGATGGCTCAGAAGTAGTGCACTGAACAGCTTCACTGATTTAACACACTAATTATCAAGCAAAGAGGAAGGGTAATAGGCTTCCTTAAATAGGTGGATACATAGGAGGAGGACTTTACCTTAAAGGCACTTACCCAGATACATGACAATAACCCCCAATACAACATAACTCCACTACACCATTAAAGCCATAAAGCGACATAAGCCACAGTGCAACCTTAACCCCATTACACTATCAATCCCTAAAGCAACCTAACCCCACTACACTATTAACCCCTAAAGCAACATAAACCTCAATGTAACTTAACCCCACTATACTTTAAACCCTTAAAACAAAATAAGTCACAACAGTAAACAAAACCAACATTTTACAAAGACAGCAGCAAAACAAGAACAACAAAGTAAACAAAGATTTAAAGCAGAAGACAATAACAAGAACAACAAAGTAAACACCCATTAAACCAAAAGACAGCAACAAAGTAAACCAACATTAATGCAAACGACAAAAAGAACTATGCGAACAACTAATAAAGCAAAAGACAACAACAAAATAAACAAACATTAAAGCAAAAGACAACAAGAACAACAAACTAAACAAACATTAAATCAAAATCCCACCACAATAAACAACAACAAAGTAAACAAACAGTAAAACAAAATATCAGTTAATATCAAAAACAAATATTTATTACCAGCCAAAGCATTTTTTTCTTCATCAGATGTAATCCACAGGGGAAAAAGCCAGAAAAAAATCCAAGGGGTCCTCTTCTTTCTTCACCAGATGTAATCCAAAAAGTGACGGTGACTTCTCTGGTCCTTGCCAGCGGTAGCTCCTCTTCTTCTCGCATCCGTTCTTTTTTTTTCCTGTCAGTTTCCCCATTTTAAAGGGTTGTCCTGGCAGTTCTATTGGCTGATTATTATTTTTTTATCGTTGTTTAACTTTCTTTATTAAGATTTTCAGAAGATATACAATAGGTAACAAAGAAATCCGACACTCAACATTGACCATTAGAACTTGAGCAACCTACAGAGATGAAATGAGATGTGATACATATAAAAGAGAAGCATCAATGTACTTGATTGTGATATATTGTACAATTGTCATTGGGCATTGTATAAAAAGCTATAGTTAGTAGCTAATTTCTTTCTGTGTAAATTTGGACATTCAACCCAGTTACTAAAGTAAATTTAATACAGTAATTTGAGTTGAGTAAAAAAAACATTTGTTCTGTTCATTTATTCGAATATTCATCCCAGATAAGGGAAATTGAGTAGTAGTTATTTTGGTTGTTTTGTTTGTGTGAAGTGGTACTTCTCTAGTTGGAGTGAGTGTGTTATATTATTTTTCCAGAGTGTTATAGATGGTAAAGTGCTTTTCTTCCAATTTACAGGTATTAATCTTTCTGCTGTGTTACTTTATTAACTATCATGATTTTGGGGGAAAATTATCAAGCTCAGAATGGTGCTTGATGCCCCTGTTTCCGCGAGAGCCTTTAGGCTTGCCAGAAACAGCAATTATGAAGCAGCGGTCTAAAAACCGCTGCTCCATAACTTGTCCGCCTGCTCTGAGGCCGCTGACATCAATCCGCCTGATCCTATACGATCGGGCTGATTGACACCCCCTGCTAGCGGCTGCAAATCTACAGAGGGTAGCATTGTACAAGCAGTTCACAAGAAAATATAAAATATATAATAGTTATTTAAAACTGTTACTGTTTTCTATGACCTATTAATATGAGAAATAAATCTTTCTAAAAAAAACAAAATAAAACATGCAGAAAGATTAATAAAACTTTTTCAGATCATAACAATACTTAAAAAAACATATTGGGCTAGATTACAAATGGCACGCTAAATTTAATTCAGGTTGTTATAAGCAATATCGCTACCACACTAATTTGTATGCTTATTACAAGTTGAAAGTAAACGCGTCCGCTCGAGCGCAAACAGAATTTACTCTCGTCAGAATAGCACGACTGGAGACCTAGTGTAAAGTGAAAGAGGTAAAATATAATGTGCACCAAATACAAGATAAATACATTTAAATAAAATGTTTTACACATATACGGCTAGATCACGAGTTTTGTCGGTAAAGCTGTGCGGTGCTAACGAGCCTGTTATTCTTACTGCTCCCTTAAGCCAACGCTGGTATTACGAGTTTTCTGCAAGCTGGCGTTAGCCTCAGAAAAGTGAGCATGAGCAAAATTTAGCTCCACATCTCACCTCGATACCAGCGTTGCTTAAGTCAGCGGTAAGCTGACAAAGCGTGCTTGTGCACGATTTCCCCATCGAAAACAATGGGGCTGAGCTGGGTGAAAAAAAAACCTAACACCTGCAAAAAAGCAGCGTTCAGCTCCTAACGCAGGCCCATTGTTTCCTATGGGAAAATAAAAAATATGTCTGCACCTAACACCCTAACATGAGCCCCGAGTCTAAACACCCCTAATCTTACACTTATTAACCCCTAATCTGCCGCCCCCACTATCGCCGACACTTACATTATAATTATTAACCCTTAATCTGCCGCTCAGGTCTCCGCCGCCACCTACATTATACTAATGAACCCCTAATCTGCTGCCCCTAACATCGCCGAACCCTACATTATATTTATTAACCCCTAATCTGCCACCCCCAACGTTGCCGCAACTATATTAAATTAATTAACCCCTAATCTGCTGCTACCAACGTCGCTGCCACTATAATAAAGTTATTAAGCCTTAAACCTAAGTATAACCCTAACACCCCCTAATTTAAATATAATTTAAATAAATCTAAATAAAATAACTACAATTAAATAAATTAATCCTATTTAAAACTAAATACCTATAAAATAAACCATAAGATAGCTACAATATAACTAATATTTACGTTGTAGCTATCTTATGATTTAGTTTTATTTTACAGGCAACTTTGTATTTATTTTAACTAGGTAGAATAGTTATTAAATAGTTATTAACTATTTAATAACTACCTAGCTAAAATAAGTACAAAATTACCTGTAAAATAAATCCTAACCTAAGTTACAATTACACCTAACACTACACTATAAATAAATAAACTAAATTAAATTAAACTAATTACAATTAAATTAAATAAACTAACGAAAAAAACAAACTCTAAATTACAGAAAATAAAAAAGAATTACAAGAATTTTAAACTAATTGCACCTAATCTAAGCCCCCTAATAAAATAAAAAAGCACCCCCAAAATAATAAAATTCCCTACCCTATACTAAATTACAAATAACCCTTAAAAGGGCCTTTTGCGGGGCATTGCCCCAAAGTAATCAGCTCTTTTACCTGTAAAAAAAATACAATACCCCCCCAACATTACAACCCACCACCCACATACCCCTACTCTAAAACTCACAAACTCACCCAATCCCCCCTTAAAAAACCTAACACTAACCCCCTGAAGATCACCCTACCTTGAGCCGTCTTCACCCAGCCGGGCACAAGTGGACCTCCAGACCGGCAGAAGTCTTCATCCGATCGGGGCAGAAGAGGACATCCAGACCGGCAGAAGGCTTCATCCAGACGGCATCTTCTATCTTCATCCTTCCCGAGCGGAGCCATCTTCTATCCAGCCGACGCGGAGCCATCCTCTTCAATCGAAGTCCTAACGAAGAATGAAGGTTCCTTTAAATGACGTCATCCAAGATGGCGTCCCTCAAATTCTGATTGGCTGATAGGATTCTATCAGCCAATCGGAATTCAGGTAGGAAAAATCCGATTGGTTGATTTAATCAGCCAATCGGATTGAAGTTCAATCCGATTGGCTTATTGGATCAGCCAATAGAATTGACCTCACATTCTATTGGCTGATCCAATCTTCAATCTGATTGGCTGATAGCATCAGCCAATCGGATTTTTCCTACCTTAATTTCGATTGGCTGATAGAATCCTATCAGCCAATCGGAATTTGAGGGACGCCATCTTGGATGACGTCATTTAAAGGAACCTTCATTCTTCAACTGCTCCTCCATCAAAGCGTCTACAAGACAATACTTTTGTATATATCATGTCGCTAAGACTCCCATATTCTTTTCTGCAATTTGATAGATAACATTTAATTTATCTATTATAATAAGTCCTACAACACCATGCAGTGAAGTAGTCCAACAGACCTTTCTGGATATCGGCAGCCTACCCACCCCATAATAAACAGGAAGGCAAAAACAAATGTATTCTGGTAAAAGCCTAAAGATTTGTATGCACACTTCCACAGGGGCATAAGCACTGGGCTGTTAAATTTCACGCTGCATGCTTTTCATACAGACTTTAACAAACAAGAAAAAGAGATTCTAGACAAATATAATTGAGGAGAAGAGCTTTTTGGTCCATGGCTTGTTGCAGTAGCCACAACACATTCTTATCTTGTATGTTGCTTCTTCCCTGATATCATCAATTCTCTGACTGTGTTTTCAACACCCACAAGCTCTATTTGAAACCTACAGGTGCTTACCCTAGAACTAACTGTGCAGCAAATAACACCATATATCAGTTATGTAAAATCATAGGTATCATGAATTGAAAACACATCCAGGCTTAACACACCTGTGGTGTTCTAGCTGATCTATTTTTCTTATGCTGTTATATTTTAAGAGACGTGTGTTCTTAGTGCAACTATTCTTGTGTTATTCATTGGATTGGGTTTAGCTGTCAAATTTCTACTGGAGTGCACTGCCTAGTTCCCAGCTATATTACCTGACTTTACATTGTGCCAATAGGTCTCATTCCTCAAAGAAAAAGCGCAAACTTCAGCCCTCGACTGAACTGTAATAGATCATTTTAATACTACTCCATATAAATAACAGTTTGGAGATGAAAGCCCAGAATCTCCCAGGTCTGACACTTATAATCTCACATCCACCACCTTACATGAATTACAGAGATCTACTACTATTTAAGTAACTCCAACCTTTTTTCTTGATTCACTTAAATCCATGCTGCATATACACCACATATCATTTACAGCTAAACTCGCTGTTTTACAGCTGAACTTAAAAAATAAATTTCCTCCACTAATGAGAAAATAGATCAGCTGAGAAAATATGAAGATGTGGGGACTGAACATTCTAACATTCTATCTTACACACAGCACCTATCAGATTATCTAGATTCTGAAGAAGACAAAATTGCCGACATGGAGGATAGATCTAGGCAAAATAACCTAAGGATTTGAGGTATCCCAGAGACCATCACCCCTTCTGATTTGCAGCCCTTTTTAATGGAGTTATTTCATCATCTTGCACTTCTGTTGCACTTACAGCTACAGAATCCGAAGACATTTTGGATTGCTCAAATAGACCCTTAAAAACCAAGGGTCTGCCAGATAGTCAACCTAGAGACCCTTAAAAACCAAGGGTCTGCCAGATAGTCAACCTAGAGACCCTTAAAAACCAAGGGTCTGCCAGATAGTCAACCTAGAGACCCTTAAAAACCAAGGGTCTGCCAGATAGTCAACCTAGAGACCCTTAAAAACCAAGGGTCTGCCAGATAGTCAACCTAGAGATGTAATAGTCAGACTCCATTATTTCACATATAACGGTAAGAATACAGAGGGCACATTTGCAAAAGCATCTGATGTCTGAAAAGCTTAAAGGTTTGCACATATTTCTGGACTTGTCATCACAGACATTACAACAGAGGAAAACTTTCTCAGACGTAACCCAGGTCTTGAGAAAGCACAACATCAGATATAGATGGGGGTATCCCATAAAGCTTTTGGCTTTCAGGAACAATCAGCTATATAACATAACAAACGTATCACAAGGGATTGAACTTCTTCAATCTTGGTATTTAAAGGGACATTCCAGCCAAAATTGAAATCTACATGGCTGCATTTTAGTTATGAATAGAAGCATTTTTGTAATATACATGTATTAGCAAAAATGCTTCTAATAAAAGCTATAGCTGTTTCAAATGTGTATTTAAGTATGCACAGTGCACCAACATTTTAAACACAGAGAGCCTAAGGTGCTTGTACCATTTGGTAATGACTCCATTTGTTAATTGCTGACATGATACAAGCCCCACTGACACTCTGAGCAGCTGCAGTATTTAAAATCCTGGTGCTCTGAGAATATCTAGCTGTGCTTCACATGCACATACAGAGAAAAATGTTACCACTAAAACAGTAATAATCTTTACTATAAACATTTTTGCCAATACATGTATATTGCAAATATGTTTTTATACAAAGATGTAATTTATCTATGTGCATTTAAATTTTGACCGTAATGTCCCTTTAAGTGATCCACCATCTGCTGATTCAAGTGAGAATCCACGAACAACTAAACTGAAAGCAACAACTCCAGATTGATCGGCTTTACCACAAAGGCGCAAGCATGAACCTTAATGCGTTGTATTTGTATCTGCATTTAGGGACCTTGTTTTCAAAGTGAGTTAAACTAAATCTGTGTATACTTTATTCTATGTACTTATACTTAAATTGCTAAATTTAACCTTAATGGTGTAAACCTAAATCAACAAGCACCCAATAGGTCTTCCCCGACTCCTTACTTTTCTATGACTAGATGGTTTCCTCACAGCAAGTTTGACATCATAGAACAAGTGTATGAACTCTAGGTATGGAAAACGTTTCTAAGTTCAGGTATCTGTAAATTAGCAATATATTTAAGAGGTTAACTTAATTGCATAACACGCAGGTGTTCCTACTTGAACATCTATTTTAATAATAGGTTTGATTAAACTTCTTAGTACACATATGCCCATATTGCTCACCACAAACTTCACTAGTATTAAACGGAAAAAAATACTGTGAGCAGTGTTCCCACTAAGGCCAGTTTTGTGAGCAGCTCGGCAGTGAAACAGTTAATCAGAGCAATTAGCAAACACTACACAATGCAGACTGCAAGGTGTGGTTCCCTTATTTCCCTGCTGGGACACTCACAAAACTATGGAAAAATACAAACAATTGATTATACAAAAACAATGGTAAAAGTAAATGGTAAGAGCAAATACTCCCCTTCAGGAGCGGAGCCACTGCCTCCCACAGTTTCTCCCAGCGAACTGTTAGTAGATATGGTTTGGTTAGAGGGGCGCTTGCTCCAATGTGTAATCCACCAACTCAATATCAGTCCAGAAGGCTCTGGAAATGAAAGGACTCCAATTTTGTGTTTGTATACAGTCAATAAAAATAAGTGCAGTATACTCACTGAATCAAAAATCCAGTGTCAGCGACGCCACAATATGACAAGAAAGAAACCTTATTGTCTTTATAAAAACATAGGTTATACAAAGACACTAAGGTTTCTTTCTTGTCATATTGAATTGGTGGATTACACACTCAAAAACTAGCCTTAAAGGGAAAACTGACTGTGAGCACTTAAGATCTAAGCATTGTGATACCTAATGTATTACATTACTAAGTAATACTTCCTAATAAGACTTTATTCTGTGTTTGCTTTGTCTTATAATACTAAACATAAAGTTATACACAGTTGATTGTTGCACTTTAGTTCTTGTTTATCTGTTGTATATGTTATATACGAATATCGCTAGACCCTATACAGACTGTATATCTTTGTTTCTAGAAAAATAAAATTGACAGGAAAGGCAGCCACTACAATTCCATTTTATATATTTACATCAGAAATACCATTATTCACTGGACCTTCTGTTTTTTGTTTTGTTTTTTTACTAATCTCCCGCTCCACAAAATAAATAAGGTACCTCTTTTATTAAGAGGTCCATCTACGTGTTTTTTCTTGACTGTAACACAATTACACTAAATATAATATTCATAGAGCCTGCTAGCATGCCAGACTTTAAATTAGTAGACTTTTGCGTTACTTACTACACGCCAAATCCCAAATAGTCTTCCTCCAGTAGACTCACAGGGTTAATAAGTGACCAATTACTTTAAAAAACAAGTCCATCGGTTGTGGTGATAATAATCCAAGTAAATGTTCCCTATGAAAAATTAACTGTAGGTGCTGATCACCCAGGTTGATTTCATATAATTAACTGCAAGTTAGATAATGCCCCATAGCTTGTTATTATGGCCCTAATTCTGGACAAATAACTTTTAGAAAATTTCTAAGTCATTTATCTCTATGTAAATCTGGCATCTTGCTTCTGGCTGCTGATTTCAATATGCTATATGATGCTTCTTTGGAAAAACGCTCTCCTAATTGTAGACCTTGTGACCAACAAACATGCATTATATCTACACAGTTCTCTAACCTAATAGCACAATACATTTTATATTACGCCAGGCACTCTTTTCACCCTACATCAAGAGACTATCCGTATTATTCCACAGTCCAAAATACACAAGCATCGATTATATATTTTGTGAACCTAGCCTCCTAGACCATATTAAATATATACAAATTCAGGCTTGCCCTTGGTTGGACCATGCTCCGGTTTGCATGAAGTTTCATTAAAACACTGTTTGTGCTAACTAGACCAACATGGAAACTCAATGAGTCCCTTCTTTCTTTACCAGAAGTAATCCGTTATTTGCCGGAAGAAGTAGAACACTTTTTCATTATCAATGATAATGATCAGGTCAGGGATTTCTGCCTATGGGGCACTTTTAAGGCCAATATCAAAGGAATCCTTATAAAACACAAAACAGAATGAAAAAGCATAAGGGGAAACATTGGCACAATAGCATGTGTCCTTATGAAATTTATTATCCCAACATACCTGCACACTTAATCCTCTCAATCTTAAACAAATAAACAAAGTCAACACACAAATTAATCATTTGGAGTATGTCCGAATTAAAGGGACATTAAACACTTGACTGCTAAAAATCATTAAAACTAACTTCTACTGTGTAATAATAAAAAACTGAGTACAGCTCTTTATGCTGTAACTTCAGCTTACACAAAACATTTCAAGAAAATTGTTTCTATTACTATACATATCCAGGGCTTGATGCAGCTATATATGCCGCCATATTTTAACAGCACAGGAGTCACATGACACGCACTTCATATTTCCCTAGAGTACCTATAATTTGTGCATATAAAAAACACAGCAGCAGCAGCACTCAATGTTATGCAGACAGAGCTTGTGCTGCAGTTTATGTTATAAATCTGTTACAGGAATAAAACATTTTTATGTTTTTCTATGCAAATAAAGCTTACATTTTCAAAAGTTACCACTGACATTCCTAATGTGTGTGAATGTACACAGTGCTCGGCAGGGTTATAAATGTAAATCATTCTCTTCTCTGACAAGCTCCGGTCTGGAGAGGGAGGGGCCGAAGGGGGAGAGAGAGCAGAGAGACTCCGTGAAGAAAATAGAATGAGTAACTCATGCTGCAAATATTTTTTCCTGGAGATTTGTTCTATACAATATTTTATTTTCATACATCTGCAATACATATATTACTGTATATATGTGATGTAGATGTATGAAAATAAAATACTGTGTAGAACAAATCTCCAGGAAAAAGTATTTGCAGCATGAGTTATTCAGTCTCTCTTCTTCACAGAGTCTCTCTGCTCTCTCTCCCCCTCGGCCCCTCCCTCTCCAGACCGGAGCTTGTCAGAGAAGAGAATGATTTACATTTATAACCCTGCCGAGTGTGCTGTGTACATTCACACACATTAGGAATGTCAGTGGTCAGTTGTACAGCAGAGGTGATCTGCTGTAATAAAGCAGATCACCTCTTAGCTAATAAGCTTCACCAACGTACAGAACAAGCATGCATATCTTGTATTAAAACCCCACAAGGTATAGTTTGTCTTCCAGCAGTTAAAGGGCAAGCAATTTTCAGAAACTTCTCCCCTTCCTACTTCTACTATTTGACAAATTATCTCTTCTATCCTTAACAGCAGACCAAAAAGAATCCTTAGATTCCCCTATCACTTCTTCAGAAGTTGCTCTAGCTATTAAATCCCTTAAGTCACATAAATTGCCAGGCCCGGACGGTTATATAGCCCTCTTTTATAAAACAATTAGCACACAATTACTGCCCATAGAAACTTGCATATTTCCAGTTGCTCGACAGAGTGGAACCTTTCCTCCTGAATTTCTTGAGGCATCAAATGTGACAATTCCAAAGCCAGGGAAGGAACCTAATCTATGTGAAAATGTCATTAATTAATTTGGATATAAAGTTATTTGCCAAAATATTGACCACTTGGTTAAATTCAGTCCTCCCCTCGCTGGTTGACTAGGATCAGGTTGGTTTCCCCCCAGGTAGGGAGGTTGCTGATAACTGTAGAAACATTTTAAATGTCTATCTGGAAACCAACAGCTTGGGACCCTCATGTACCACTATAGCGCTTGATGCGGAAAAATCGTTTGACCGAGCAAACTGGTCTTACCTATTTGAGGTCCTGGCTAAGTTTGACATTCCACATAATTTTCTTACTTGTGTTAGAGCACTTTATTCTTCACCCTCAGTATCAGTGAGCAGATCAGGATTTGTTGCCCTTCATTCGCCATTAAAAATGGGACTCGACAAGAGTGTTCTTATACCCTTTGAAATTAGAAATGACAATAGAATTAAGGGCTTTAAAGTACACGGTATTGAAGAGAAAACTGCTTTTTTTGCTGACAATCTCACAGTGTTCTTAGTTGACCCGCTTGACTCTCTCCCAGCACCTTTTAAACTCCTACACACCTTTGGGTTAAAACATTTTTACAAATTGAGTTTTACTAAAACAGAAGCTTATTCTATTAATGTACAGGAGCAAGAGCTAGTAGAACTCAAACAACTCTTTCCAATCAATTGGTCCATTAAACATCTTGGCGTCTTTTTTAATGTAATATTTCCACCATTATAGAATCCAACTTCAATCCATTACTACATATCTTTCAAAATAGTGTTGACAAATGTTCCTTGCTTCTCCTGAATTGGCCAGGTAGCAGCTTTTAAGATGAACATGTTATCAAAACTAACCCATCTGCTTAGGTCCTATACCCAAATCTTTAATAGTAAAATTTCAGGAGACTTGTAACAAATTTGTATGGAGGAACAAACGACCAAGGGTGGCGACAAGGATTCTCCAACAACCATTCCTAATAGGGGCGCGGGAGTCCCAAACTACTAGTCTCATATCATGAAGCAGCTAGGTTGGCACAGATTCTTCCGTGGAATGTTCATTCTTCTAATAGTAAATGGTGGCTCATAGAGCAGACGTCATTGCCTAAACACTTATCCCTTATAGATCTTATATGGCTCCCAAAACATGTCAGATCACATTGTGATTTTCAAAACCCTATAATGCTTATTGCAATATGCTTCTGGGACAAAATTCACTCCTTCCCACAAATTGCAACACATCCCTCACCTCTTCATTTAATATTCAGTTTACTTGTGGCACTTCAGGACTCTCACCCAACTTTATGGGGGTCACATGGTATTAACGTTTTATCTTCTTTCTCAATGGACGGTCATGTACGCTTGCTCAGTATCGCTCTACATTCAGCGCTACCAAGAGAAAGATTTTACCTTTGAACCTGCTGCACTCTTAACAAGTTTGTTTCCTGCTTTGTGCAAATTCCTGCATTTCAGATCTTACCAGGAGAAAGACTTTATCTTTGAAATCTGCATCACTGTACAAGGTTGTTTTCTTCCTTATCCAGATTCCTGCTCCTCCGTTCCTACCTGGGGAAAGACTTTCCTTTCTTCATCTCTGCTTTCTTGTTTGTTCCTTTCCACTCCTGGCGTATGTGGACATAACATACCTGAGTAGTACATATTTAAAATACCCAGCAAGTATATTCTCATTTGAAGTATTTTGGTATTTAAATAAATCTGTTATCTTTTCAATCTATATGTCTTCTATTAACCTTAATTTAAAGGAACTGTTCCAGACAATGAGGCTCTCACAAAATATCCTGAGACAGAACGTGACACCTACTGAGTGGGAGCAAAGGTGGATCATGGGACAACTAACACCTCGAGCACTTTCAATCTCTCATAGAGATGTGCTCAAATCTCCAAAATTCTATAAGTCAGCATACATTCTCTCTTGGGAGAAATCTTTACATTTTACAGCTGACCAAGATGAATGATCCAATGTGGCATCTCTCACAAAAAGTGCGCTACACTGTATAACTCTATTAGAGCTCTACCTCAAACTCTCTCTGTTCACAATGGTACATTACAATTATACAAAATCTTTCCCATTAATTCTCCTTTATGTTGGAGGAACTGTGGCATAGTTGGCTCTCCAGCCCACATATGGTGGGATTGCCCTCTAATGCATACTGTCACGCCGCGCCGTTCTAGCCGTTGCTAGGGGCGCGGCGTCTCCTTTCCTGCTCGTTGTCAGGGGCTGTGTCGGGTCCGGATGCGTGCGCCGCTGACGTTATAGCCGCACGCTCCTCTGTCCATGCCGGTCCGGATTCCTGTGGCGCGAACATGCAATACAGACACAGATTTAACCGTTTTGATATGTAACGTCTTTATTAAACTTAAAATTAATTTAAACCAAGTTTCATAAACAAACAGAAGTGCAACTTTAAAATATAAAAAAACAAAACTGTAAACTGTATTGGCTGTATTGTACATATTACCCAATATACAAACTTTAACAGTTCTCTGTTAATAATTAAAACAAGTATCAAGTAACTCAATACAACAAAAAGTTTCTGCAGCTAGCACAGGCACAGCATAACTTAAATCCATACTCGTGGTTTATGCTTATTTCTATAGGAAGAATCAATTGATTGTTCACAGATTCAAAACATTTTCGGCAACGATATTAGCACTGCTCTAGAACTTCCAAACTCATTATATACTCCTAGAGTAAAGGTTTATTAACCTGTTTTTATTTATGGTATTAAGGTTTGAACATGCAATACAGATCTAACTGTTGTGGTATATAACGTCTTTATCTTAAAATGTAATAAAATTAAGTTTCGTAAATTTGACAAAAGAGCAGTAATTAGATATGGATTGATTATAACACCTTGCATAAAATGTTTTTGTCAGCAAATTTTGATTGAGTTTTAGTCATAGGGGCCCATTTATCAAGCTCCGAACGGAGCTTGTGGGCCCGTGTTTCTGGCGAGTCTTCAGACTCACCAGAAACAGCAGTTATGAAGCAGCGGTCTAAAGACCGCTGCTCCATAACCCTGTCCGCCTGCTCTGAGCAGGCGGACAGGAATCGCCGGAAATCAACCCGATCAAGTACGATTGAGTTGGTTGACACCTCCCTGCTGGTGGCCCATTAGCCGCGAGTCTGCAGGGGGCGGCGTTGTACCAGCAGCTCTTGTGAGCTGCTGGTGCAATGCTAAATATGGAGAGCGTATTGCTCTCCGCATTCAGCGAGGTCTTGCGGACCTGATCCGCACTGTCGGATCAGGTCCGCAATACCTTTGATAAATAGGCCCCAGAGTCTTTAGACTAAAATGTCATTTTGATTTAGTTTTAGTCATAGTCTTTTAACTAAAATGCCATTTTAGTTTTAGTCATATTTTAGTCATCAGAATTTCTTTAGTTTTATACTCATTTTAGTCGACAAAATTAACACTGCTTGCCTGACTACTCTGCCTGATTAAACCCTAAATTGCTGGATTGATATACTGCTACTGAACTCTGCCTGTCTGACTACTCTGCCTGATTAACCCCTAATTTGCTGGATTAATATATTGCTACTGAACTCTGCTTGCCTGACTACTCTGCCTGATTAACCCCTAAATTGCTGGATTGATATACTGCTACTGAACTCTGCCTGTCTGACTACTCTGCCTGATTATCCCCTAAATTTCTGGATTGCCTCTCTGTTGCCAAACCCTGCCTGCCTGACCATTCTAGAGGATACAAACAAAGTGCAGTAAGGGCGCTATAAGCTAAAGATACCATGAAAATAATAAAATGTATATTTCAATTTTGTTATACTAAAACTTTAAAGTATTCTGTGCATTCAGTGTAGATAATTGATGATAATAAATATAGGATGTTTTGTGCAATCAATGTGAAATATTAAAAACTCAAATGGTTAGAATTTTTTTTAAAAAACATCAGATCATTTAATGATATAAAATTTCGAAAAGTACAAAAAAATATTAGTTTGCTTGGCTCCAAACAGCTTATAAAATTTGATAATCGATAGAGACGTCTCTAACGTGGACCACAATGATATATAGAAAACAGCAGCTAAAAAACAATTCTGACAAATTGAGATAATTGGTAAGCTAATATCTCTTCCTTGGAGCGTAAAATTCATTAATTTGAAACGTTTCAATAGATATAGTGTAGCATATCTCACAGTTGATAGATAATAACAGTCTAATGATACAAATATATGTTAAAAAACAATTAAAAATGGATCGTGGTAAAGCTCATTAATATGTGGGAGAGTCCATATTCAAATTCATAGGTATAGTAAAGTTAATTCGGCTGATAATACGTTATGTATTTTCCTACGTTTTTTTGTAGTGAAGAGGTGCAAAGGAAGTTAGTAACACAGTTCCTTATAAGGATCGTACCTTTATATTTATACAGTCTTTAACTGCAGGGTATTCAAATTCGTCCTGCGTCTTAAGGCAAAAATGGGTCACAGTCGGCAGCTACTATGCGGTAACGTACCTTGCAGCTTGCTTATCAGGACCACAGAGTATCCTCAGTTCCCTCTGGGGTATCACGGCTAGTGTGTGTCTCGTGTTCCCGGCGTCTTACGTCACGACCGGTAGACTGGAGACTCAATCCGCACCTGCCAATCAATGCTCTGGAAGTTCGTCTGTAGTACTCGCTGCTATGTAGCTAGTGTTGAGATTTGTAGAATGTCACCAGTATTTTGGGAATAATACTGATAATACAAGTCCCTTGTGTTGTAGTAACCTGCCCTTAGTGCTTATGCATGCAGGTTTTTATTGTAGAAAAAGTTGAGTTATACCAATATATGAGCAACCCGGGTTGTAAAAGTTGGTAGTAGGTGATATTGATATAAAATCAGGGTGTACAGTCCCACAGATTTCGACGCATTTCGCTCTTTCATAGAGCTTTATCAAGAATAACCTGAGACCATTATGCACCTCTCTTTTAAAGAAACAACTCTTTCCTTATTGGTTGGTTCGCAAGTCCTGTATTTAAGGTGGAACTTCCAATTGCATACCAGCTTCATTACTTTTTAAGGCGGTATTCCTCTTACACACCAACTTCACTACTATCAAAGCCATCTTTGTTCTTTTTGGCTCTAGAGGTTTACTTTTGGACTGCTTTACTTATCTCATCTTACAAACTTTCTCTGCTTTGGGATATTCCCTATCATTCCGGCTCGACGCCGGGCTAACAAGACTACAGGCCGAGTTCGGTCTGATAGTGGAGTATCCCACAAGCATTACACATACTTTCTGGAACACTATGTTTTGTAAATGCTTTAAATCAGGATTATCGATTCCAAATACAGCCCAGACTGTGCTATTCCACCTAGACCTGAAGCATCTCTCACTGCCAGATAGGTTATTCCGCATTTATCTTTTTACAGCGGCAAAATTATCTATTGCGAGACAATGGAACAAATTAACCAAACCATGATGGAAAAAGATTTCCAATATTGAGCTAGATTACAAGCGAAGCTCTAATTTAACGTGCCTGTAAACGGGCAAATTTGCTGGTTAATGCTACTGCAAGCTCACAGTAGCACTTTGCACTCAATTAACCAGAGATCAGATCTCTGGTTAATGAAAAAATATCCTCCATTGCCCCCAAAATAAAGTTTATGGTTCCTTTATTAAAATAAAAACAATTGTAGCATCATTATTTTGTTTTAAAAAATAACTACATGAAGCAGTTATAATGGGTTAAAGTGAGTGGATGTGGGGTGTTAGGAAAAGAAAAGGCAATGCAAAGTGCCTTATGCAGTCTATGGGGACTGCACATATATATGTATATGCTTATATACATATATATATTTATGTGTTATTGTATATACATATATTATTATGTGTTATTGTATATACATATATATTTATGTGTTATTGTATATACATATATTATTATGTGTTATTATATATACATATATATTTATGTGTTATTGTATATACATATATTATTATGTGTTATTATATATACATATATATTTATGTGTTATTGTATATACATATATTATTATGTGTTATTGTGTATACATATATATTTATGTGTTATTGTATATACATATATTATTATGTGTTATTGTATATACATATATATTTATGTGTTATTGTATATACATATATTATTATGTGTTATTATATATACATATATATTTATGTGTTATTGTATATACATATATTATTATGTGTTATTATATATACATATATATTTATGTGTTATTGTATATACATATATTATTATGTGTTATTGTGTATACATATATATTTATGTGTTATTGTATATACATATATTATTATGTGTTATTGTATATACATATATATTTATGTGTTATTGTATATACATATATTATTATGTGTTATTATATATACATATATATTTATGTGTTATTGTATATACATATATTATTATGTGTTATTGTATATACATATATATTTATGTGTTATTGTATATACATATATTATTATGTGTTATTATATATACATATATATTTATGTGTTATTGTGTATACATATATATTTATGTGTTATTGTGTATACATATATATTTATGTGTTATTGTGTATACATATATATTTATGTGTTATTGTATATACATATATATTTATGTGTTATTGTGTATACATATATATTTATGTTATTGTGTATACATATATATTATTATGTGTTATTGTATATACATATATTATTATGTGTTATTGTGTATACATATATATTTATGTGTTATTGTATATACATATATATTTATGTGTTATTGTGTATACATATATATTTATGTGTTATTGTATATACATATATATTTATGTGTTATTGTATATACATATATTATTATGTGTTATTGTGTATACATATATATTTATGTGTTATTGTATATACATATATATTTATGTGTTATTGTATATACATATATATTTATGTGTTATTGTATATACATATATATTTATGTGTTATTGTATATACATATATATTTATGTGTTATTGTGTATACATATATATTTATGTGTTATTGTATATACATATATATTTATGTGTTATTGTATATACATATATATTTATGTGTTATTGTATATACATATATATTTATGTGTTATTGTATATACATATATATTTATGTGTTATTGTATATACATATATATTTATGTGTTATTGTATATACATATATATTTATGTGTTATTGTATATACATATATATTTATGTGTTATTGTGTATACATATATATTATTATGTGTTATTGTATATACATATATTATTATGTGTTATTGTGTATACATATATATTTATGTGTTATTGTATATACATATATTATTATGTGTTATTATATATACATATATATTTATGTGTTATTGTGTATACATATATATTTATGTGTTATTGTATATACATATATATTTATGTGTTATTGTATATACATATATTATTATGTGTTATTGTGTATACATATATATTTATGTGTTATTGTATATACATATATTATTATGTGTTATTGTATATACATATATATTTATGTGTTATTGTATATACATATATTATTATGTGTTATTATATATACATATATATTTATGTGTTATTTTATATACATATATTATTATGTGTTATTATATATACATATATATTTATGTGTTATTGTGTATACATATATATTTATGTGTTATTGTATATACATATATATTTATGTGTTATTGTATATACATATATTATTATGTGTTATTGTGTATACATATATATTTATGTGTTATTGTATATACATATATTATTATGTGTTATTATATATACATATATATTTATGTGTTATTGTGTATACATATATATTTATGTGTTATTGTATATACATATATATTTATGTGTTATTGTATATACATATATTATTATGTGTTATTGTGTATACATATATATTTATGTGTTATTGTATATACATATATTATTATGTGTTATTATATATACATATATATTTATGTGTTATTGTGTATACATATATATTTATGTGTTATTGTATATACATATATTATTATGTGTTATTGTGTATACATATATATTTATGTGTTATTGTGTATACATATATATTTATGTGTTATTGTATATACATATATTATTATGTGTTATTATATATACATATATATTTATGTGTTATTGTGTATACATATATATTTATGTGTTATTGTATATACATATATATTTATGTGTTATTGTATATACATATATATTTATGTGTTATTGTATATACATATATATTTATGTGTTATTGTGTATACATATATATTTATGTGTTATTGTATATACATATATATTTATGTGTTATTGTATATACATATATTATTATGTGTTATTGTGTATACATATATATTTATGTGTTATTGTATATACATATATTATTATGTGTTATTATATATACATATATATTTATGTGTTATTGTGTATACATATATATTTATGTGTTATTGTATATACATATATTATTATGTGTTATTGTGTATACATATATATTTATGTGTTATTGTGTATACATATATATTTATGTGTTATTGTATATACATATATTATTATGTGTTATTATATATACATATATATTTATGTGTTATTGTGTATACATATATATTTATGTGTTATTGTATATACATATATATTTATGTGTTATTGTATATACATATATTATTATGTGTTATTATATATACATATATATTTATGTGTTATTGTGTATACATATATATTTATGTGTTATTGTATATACATATATATTTATGTGTTATTGTATATACATATATATTTATGTGTTATTGTGTATACATATATATTTATGTGTTATTGTATATACATATATATTTATGTGTTATTGTATATACATATATATTTATGTGTTATTGTGTATACATATATATTTATGTGTTATTGTGTATACATATATATTTATGTGTTATTGTATATACAGGGAGTGCAGAATTATTAGGCAAATGAGTATTTTGACCACATCATCCTCTTTATGCATGTTGTCTTACTCCAAGCTGTATAGGCTTGAAAGCCTACTACCAATTAAGCATATTAGGTGATGTGCATCTCTGTAATGAGAAGGGGTGTGGTCTAATGACATCAACACCCTATATCAGGTGTGCATAATTATTAGGCAACTTCCTTTCCTTTGGCAAAATGGGTCAAAAGAAGGACTTGACAGGCTCAGAAAAGTAAAAAATAGTGAGATATCTTGCAGAGTGATGCAGCACTCTTAAAATTGCAAAGCTTCTGAAGCGTGATCATCGAACAATCAAGCGTTTCATTCAAAATAGTCAACAGGGTCGCAAGAAGCGTGTGGAAAAACCAAGGCGCAAAATAACTGCCCATGAACTGAGAAAAGTCAAGCGTGCAGCTGCCAAGATGCCACTTGCCACCAGTTTGGCCATATTTCAGATCTGCAACATCACTGGAGTGCCCAAAAGCACAAGGTGTGCAATACTCAGAGACATGGCCAAGGTAAGAAAGGCTGAAAGACGACCACCACTGAACAAGACACACAAGCTGAAACGTCAAGACTGGGCCAAGAAATATCTCAAGACTGATTTTTCTAAGGTTTTATGGACTGATGAAATGAGAGTGAGTCTTGATGGGCCAGATGGATGGGCCCGTGGCTGGATTGGTAAAGGGCAGAGAGCTCCAGTCCGACTCAGACGCCAGCAAGGTGGAGGTGGAGTACTGGTTTGGGCTGGTATCATCAAAGATGAGCTTGTGGGGCCTTTTCGGGTTGAGGATGGAGTCAACCTCAACTCCCAGTCCTACTGCCAGTTTCTGGAAGACACCTTCTTCAAGCAGTGGTACAGGAAGAAGTCTGCATCCTTCAAGAAAAACAGGATTTTCATGCAGGACAATGCTCCATCACACGCGTCCAAGTACTCCACAGCGTGGCTGGCAAGAAAGGGTATAAAAGAAGAAAATCTAATGACATGGCCTCCTTGTTCACCTGATCTGAACCCCATTGAGAACCTGTGGTCCATCATCAAATGTGAGATTTACAAGGAGGGAAAACAGTACACCTCTCTGAACAGTGTCTGGGAGGCTGTAGTTGCTGCTGCACGCAATGTTGATGGCGAACAGATCAAAACACTGACAGAATCCATGGATGACAGGCTTTTGAGTGTCCTTGCAAAGAAAGGTGGCTATATTGGTCACTGATTTGTTTTTGTTTTGTTTTTGAATGTCAGAAATGTATATTTGTGAATGTTGAGATGTTATATTGGTTTCACTGGTAAAAATAAATAATTGAAATGGGTATATATTTGTTTTTTGTTAAGTTGCCTAATAATTATGCACAGTAATAGTCACCTGCACACACAGATATCCCCCTAAAATAGCTATAACTAAAAACAAACTAAAAACTACTTCCAAAACTATTCAGCGTTGATATTAATGAGTTTTTTGGGTTCATTGAGAACATGGTTGTTGTTCAATAATAAAATTAATCCTCAAAAATACAACTTACCTAATAATTCTGCACTCCCTGTACATATATTATTATGTGTATATATAAATATATATGGATATATTCATATACATATATATTTAAACTTTGCTACCAAATGCTGCACTAGGTTCTGTGCCGTGTCTATCTCCATCAGAACAAGGCTCCCATTGGAGCCTATGAAAGCGCATTGTGCTCAAATTGTAATACTAGCGCATATTTGTGTGTGCCGGTATTCCTAAGTGGAGCGCAAATATCGCGCTAGTGAAAGCACAATTTTGAGCTCCACTCGTAATCTAGCCCATTATGTGTTAGCTTGAAAGTATGGAAGCCTATGTCTTTTCCCTTCATAATAAAACAGACCTACATTGCCTAGTGTGGGACTCCTGGAGAAGGATAAAATAAACCAAATAAATACTTGAATACACTATAAGAAATATTGGGGGTTGTTTTTAACACTGACACGTTTAGCGGTAGCAAGCTATAGCTTTTCCCCTCAGTAATTTAGCTATCACTGCAGGTGTACGCAATTTACTCAACTTACTAGTCTTAGTTTTGTACAATCATACCCTTTTTAAAATTGCATATAGGCTATAGATCTACAGTCTTCTCATACATTTTACTATATGAACATATGAGCTTGCCCATATCTAGGACCATGACCCTTTGATAGATAGGATACGAATTTATGTATTACATTGTATTATTGTCTATTATGTCATTACTGGTAAACCTCTAAAAAAATAATAATAAAAAAAAAAGTATATAGTATATGACAAAGTATTTGACTGGAAAGGGCTATAATGTGTATATATATATATAATGTTTAAATATGGGGATATATATATATATATATATATATATATATGTATTTATGTTTTACATATGTGTGTAAGTTCTGAAGTTAGTGCATCGGGTTCCACTCCCGTGCAGACAATTTACTTTCAACTTGTAATATGTGCGCTAACCTGCTTGCATTAAAAATTTACTTTCAGTGGTGTTTTGCGTTGTAATCTGGCCCATTATAGCATTATACAATAAAATACACATAACTAAACCATTATATGTCCTCACAACTCCTATAGGTTTAATAGGAAGGGTTTTTGTCTTTTATTAGTAAGGTAAATAACAAACATAATGAATAAATAGGCGTTCCGTGAGAGTTTGATGGGCATTCCATGGGATTAACTTGTATTTTGATGGGGAAACATTGCTGTGAGTTGCTAATATTCAAAGCACTGTCTTCCATGACAGATACACTCTTTCAGCCATATCAGTCTTGAAAGCTTTTCAGTGGCAAGAATTTCCAGTGTGTGTAATCTCTAGAACATACAGTGAAACTAAGTTTACATTGACATTATTTGAAGTGTTCCTACACAGAAACCATTTTTTGTTTAAGTGAGCACACGGTATATGTTGTATAAGCACACTTCAAATACAGCCCCCCTCCCGTGTTGAGGTCACAGATAACTGGCAATGTTGTCTAATTTTTGCTGAAGCTGCAAACCCTATTATTTCCTATGGGGAACACATCGCTACTTTTCGGAACATAGAGGCTCTGTCCACCTTTTTTTTAAAATATATTGCCAGACCCACGGATTCCGAGACTGGCTAGGCAAAAAAGGCAATTTCTCATGGGTCTGACAATGTATTGATGATCAGGACTAAAATCGCATTACACCATCTAGTGGCTACTTAATATAAAGCAACTGAAAACATAATACTTATTAATAACATACAAATCTAGATTAAATATTTAGTCCATCTGGTTAATATATACAAATAGTCACAAATGAATTACAAAAATAACCTGATTTTTAAAAAAAATAGGTAAGTTTACTTCTTAATAAAGTTAACTAGAGGGTAAAATATATATTTATTTTGTGAAAAAGAGTCCTTTTTTAACAACTATCTGTTAGTATATCTTTGTAATTATGAATATTAATAATTAATAGCTATATAAAACTATTGTCAGCGATATCTACAATTTATATAGCAGAACTTTTGTTAATACACTTCAGTGGGATCTCTCTCTCTCTCAAGATCAAAATATTGGTTACAGACTTACATGCTTAATTTACAACAACTAGAGAAATGTATATACAATTTCTAAGAGATTTCACAATACTAGGGCTGAATTAGAGATATAAAGCACACAATCCTTTTCTAGCAGTAAACTTATTTAGCATCAATATAATTATTTTTAAACTACACCAGGCTATGGAACATAGATTTAAAATACAAAGTACCTCTTTAAAGTGCCAGCTTCAATTAAACTGTAGCAACAATGAATATCTTTCTTTTAAAATATTAATTACAAAACTCCATACATTTACCACAGACCAATTTATAAGTTTCAGCTTTTTCAGATTAATCCAGTTCACTGTCATAAATAAGAAAGGTATTTGCAATTTAGGGAATAAAAGGTTTAGGCCCAATGTTGCTTTCTGTAAACCAAGGCAGCAATATTAAGTCAGAGACTTAACAATTCAGCAGCATATGTCCCTTTTTTCTCTGTGCAAGAGAATATATCATGTGATAAACCCCACATTTTTTTATTGTAATCATTGATGAATATTCGGATACGCACTATCGGTGCTGAACTTTCATTGGCTCACTGGTAATGTATGGGTGTTGACAGTCAACCATTGTTTGGTTGTAATACCATTTCTGAACCATCGGTGGCAGCAGACAAAGAAAAATAGTTTCATTATCACAGAAAATACAGACATTCTTATATATATTTTTTATCAAATGCCTATTTTTATACACTTATAATCTCCTAGTTTTAATAAACTATATGTTACATACATGGCCCATTTAGTCTGACCGAGCATGTAATTATAAGTCCAAACATGAGTATTCCACCTATAATATTTTAAAAAGATGCATTTTAAAGTTACATCTTTATGAAAAGGACTCAAGAGCACTACAATATTTTCAGCATGGATCAAATTAATATTTTAGTTTACAATTCCATCGTAATATCACATACATACCTTGTGAATGTCAGTTTGATGTAATTTCATATAGCTATATTTACATTTGATTATGATCCCATATTAATATAAATATTGAATATCTGTGGATTATTTTAATATTTAGTGTATACGCTATATGATATGATTCAGGGCACACATTATAGAGGCATTCATATATTAGTATCTACTAGTCATATCTAGGGATGGGCGAATGTTTCTCAACATTCGAAAAATGAAACAAATTTGAACATGTTCGTTCTAATCGAATTTCGAATGTTTACATAACATTCTAACATTCGATTTTCGAATGTTCAGTTTCGAATTTTATGATTACATTCGAAAATATTAATTTCGAAAAATTCGAATTTATATTTGTAATAGTATTTCTAATGCTTTCTTTAAATGTAATATTCAATATATGCAAATATTCGAATTCGAAAAATTTGAATTTATATGCTTGTAACAGTATTTCTAATGCTTTGTTTAAATATAATATTCAAATTATGCAATATTCTATATAGAAACATTCGAAATTATATATTTGTATTATGTATCAATTTACTAGATTCCCTCCCTACCACATGAACTATTGAACTTCTGAATAGTATTTACTAAATAGAATGTTAAATTCGAAATTTCGAATGTGGACATTCGATATAATTATAAACATTCTAATTCGAAAGTGACATTCGAAAACTGTAAATAGCATTCAATTATAGAATTTTTAAGAATATTCGTTCTTATCAACATTCGGATTTATAATTCGAATTTCGGTAATAACATTCGTTCTAAAATTCGAATTCGGAAATTTACACATTCGCCCATATCCACTACTCCCTCTAAGGCCAGTTTTGTGAGCGGCCCAGAAGTGAAACAGTTAATTAGAGCAATTAGCAAACACTACACAATGTAGGCTCTAAGGTGCGGTTCACCTATTAACTGTTTCACTGCTGGGCCGCTCACAAATTTGGCTTTAGAGGGAACACTGGTCATATCTGAAACCTAGTTTGTATTTCAGATGCCTGGAAAACAAAAGAATGTTATTTATTTTGAAATAAATTGGACATTTTAAATTTACCATATATTATTATTATTATTATCAGGTATTTGTAGAGCGCCAACAGATTCCGCAGCGCTGATATAGCTACTTACTCAATTTAGCAGATACTCATCTACTATGTTACTGTTAGGCATTTCTCTCAGATCCACAAATATACATTTATACAATATTGAGGTACACCATAACTGAAAAATTTAACATAAGTTGTACTTTAAAATCTCTATTTTGTTGCTTTCAACTTACACATGTTTTAAAAAGGCTTTCTTAGTTATCTTTAACTCAGACAAGGAGTCTAGGGTTCTGTGTATTCAAGTCAGCATAGGGTAATTAATTCTTGCATGCAAAGTGGTTACCTTTCCTGTAAATCTTCGACTCTTTGGCTTCCTCTCCCCAAGGGCTCATTACCTGGTAACTTTTATTACATAGAAGAAAGATCAGGACATCCTGAGTTCTCCAAATGTCCATTTCTTTGTTCTTGAAATCTGTGTTTCAGAACAAAGGGGGGTACCACCTACTTTAGTGTCATTCACAGTGCAGTGTAATCAATTCATAGTAGATATTAGCTAAATGAGATATTAAATTGTGTGATATCCAATGCCACTCGGCCATACCATGACATATCTGTTGACTCATCTTAAGGCATACAGGTCCAAATCCAGAATTATTTCAAAATACAGGCTACTTCATTATTTATTTATTTTTTAAATAAAATTATTAAAAATGACCATTTTCCTTGCCAGTAAGTCACAATCTTCTCTGCCTGTGTCATTTGTTTGGTTTTTGTGTTGTAAAGGTCACATAATAGTCTACAATTATTTAAAACAACTATTACCTTTCAGATTACAATACTGCACTATCATTCTGATGGTACTATGTAAATACTGTACAAATGACCTAAGATATTGTTGTTTACACTTGGTCCCATATACTCTCTCCAAGCTATCCGTCATACAGATGCAAATATACAAATATTGTGAAATCCAAACTGGTCCCAAGCTCCCAAGCACTTCAAATGAAGGGTTTTGTACCGGTGCCTACTTTGTCAATAATGTACCATCATAATTCACTAATATTTTGGCTGATTTCTATAAGAATTATTTCCACATATATTTAATTTATGTTTATTGATGAATTCTTTGGCTTTCTTTGCAGTCTAATAGAAACACAAATATATAATGTTTTTATACATGTGAGTACATAAAAAATTTACTTGACTGTGACAGATGTGTCCATATTACAAAATGTATCTGTGTGCGACTACAATAAATACTAAAGAACAGTTTAATTAACATAAATCCGTGACCACAACTGCTCTACATTGCAAAAGAGTGCATCTGCATGCTCAATGTCCATTTCACTCCTTGCCCAATGTGCTTAGAGCAGAAGGTGCTGCTGGTAGATCGTGGCGGATGTGATCAAAATTATGTGATCAAGTTACGCAATCCCAATACTGGGGCGTGAGTATGGTTGCTAGGGATACCGCTTTATCTACCACAGTGTGTGAAGGGGCAGGTCATTAAACAGTCTGATGGTCGGACATGAAAAATGCTACAGGATTGGATCTTGAGGGACATCGATTTCAACCAATTAATGTATATAATTTTTGAACGACAACATAATTGGCCTATCAATAGCATGGTTGAGTGAGTACTCTCCAAATGGATATGGCGGTGTAGTATAGTTAGGAAGGTAAGCGTCAATATATAGAAAAAGTAAAGGCGGAGGCTGCTGTGCTATGCTGAAGAAACAAGTCTGATTGACATCTGGCATCTTTTTTCATGATTCAGATATAGAACAAGTCATTTTAAACAACTTATACTCCTATTATCACATGTTCTTCATTCTCTTGGTATCTTTAGTTGCAAAGGCAGAAATGTAAGCTTAGGAGCCGGCCCATTTTTAGTGGGTAGATCTCGTTGAGCTGGTAATTTGAAAAGTAGATCCCAACACAAAAAAGTGTGGGCACTCTTGGCTTAGGGTAATATGGCCCATAGAAGGCCGAAATGATCGTCTGGGGTTGTCATGTTCCTTGTTCAGAGGTATTTTGGGACTGGACTGACCTTACTTGGTGGGATCAGACTGATATACTTCAGGATAGTTTTCCCCTGTGAAAAGCTACTGAGCGGTTTGTTCCTGGTAGAGCGCTTCTCTCTTTGTATAGACCTCTGTAGCCTGAATGATTTCCATGTACTGCTTTCTCTACTATTCCCTTTGTATTAACCAGTGAGGGTGTTTCTCTCCCTCTATATACGGAGACAGTACAGCACCAATGCCCACTTCTGAAGCATCTGCCTGAAGAAAGCATTGGTTAGTAAAATAAAGGGGCTTTTAACCGATGTTCATTGGCATGAATACAGCATTTTACAGATATTCCCACTTCCTCACTCCATTTAACCAATATTTTGTCTCCTTGCTTTTGTCAAGTTAGTGGGGAAGCTTGGGTGGCAAAATAGGGCATAACCATCCTCTTATATCCTACAATACCAACTAATGCTATGACCAGTTTTTTATTATCTCAAGATGCAAGGTCAAATTTTAACATCTGCTATTTTACTAACTTAGGTTTAGATTACAAGTGGTGCGCTAAAGTTAGCACGGGTTAGAATATTGCTTGTTAACTAGCGCACATGTTACAGGTTGAAAGTAAACTTCCGCTCAAATACAAACAAAAATTGTGCTCAACAGATTAGCACCCCTGAAGACCTTGAGTAGAGTATAAGGGCTAAAAAAAAAAATATGTTTACCAAACACATCAAAACACTTTCAAATAAACTATTACACTCATATATACACTTTCTTGCAGTGTTGGGTTAGCAGCAGGCAAGGGATAAGTGTTTTTTTAATCAGTGCACCTCATTGAAGTCTAGGGAGAAGTTAGCACAGTCCCGATATCCAAACTCCTGAAGTTAACGCACATCGAAATTTTGCTCTCGCACTAACTTTTTAGTTTCAACACGCACTAACTCGCATGCGTTAAAATTTCACTTTGAGTGCAGTTAGCGCACTAGCAAAAATGTTATTAGCACTCCACTTGTAATCTGGATCTTTGGGTATTTATCATAACTCTCCCTCTGGTGTATCACACACAGTAATTTAAACATAAGTGAAGACATTGTCAGTAGTCTGAATTTGTTTGTTAGTGAAGATCCCTTCGCAAGCTATTTACTAACAGGAACATCTTTAAGGCAGCAGATGAGCATCTGGACAGCTGCTGAAACTTAAATAAAATATAAATAGTATATCACTGCTATAAGCCAGCAGCACAATAATAAAAATAGTTTTTTAAATGAGGTCAGGAATGTCCTAGAATGATAGTAAAAATTACATACTTATTGGCGTTATTTACATACTTCGCAATTTAATAAATAAAAAAAAAACAATAATTAAATGGCAACTGTGGAAATTTCTAAATGAACCCCCACACACTTCCTAAAGAACATACAAATAATATAATAAATACACCTTTTTATTGATTTTAATTTTAGGATTTTATAGTTTAACTTCTGTTTGGGAAAAAAAACTCTGGCATTACCTACATTTTTGCCACACATATATATATTACAAAAAGGTCTTGGGTCAGCGCTGCATCTGAATAGAAGTAAATGTCTGTACTGATTTTCCAGTGAAAAAAAAATCTCCTCTATGACTGCCCTTCTAGGAAAGCAAAAATCCACCAGTGGCTGAAAATTCTAGATGAAGTCGTAGAGGTAAGAAAAGCAAAAACAAAAAAAGAGAAAAACAAACAAACAAAAAGAAGCATATATAATATATTAAATAAATAATAGTTTTCCATGCAACAACCTACATCTCTCTCACATTGATTGAGGACATATCAGGGGGATTTTCCAATGTGTTAATATCAATGGAAAAGAAGCACCTATAGCAGCACTCGCTTATAGAGAGTATGGGGAGATATGGACCCCTATCATTAAAATATAACTTTTAATAACGATAAAAAAATATATAAAGATCCATAGGAGACGTATAACACAAACAACATATTGTGTTAAAAACGTCACCGATGGATACCTATAAACAACAACCCAAAGAGTGATGATATCACTGGTAGTTAAATACTGGGATGAATGTAGGGCCCCCTAATATTATATATGCGCATATATTAGTCTATTAAGTGGACACTGTCCAAACGTGTAAAAAGCTACGGCGAAATGTACATCAGGCGACCCCTGCCTTCAATACACAATCCCTATGTGTGAAATATGTTCCACAAAGATCTGTTAACTTAGCCTAACTATAATACTAATTACTTGGTACTACTTGTTTTGGGCTTTTCCCTTAAATATTATTTAGTGTTATATTAGTATTGTCCGTGTGTGTGTAATTTGTGCCACACTCGGATTAGGATAACTATACTGGGTTTGTCTCTGTGTTTATCTCTCTGGCCTGTTTGCTTTATATGTAATTAGGACTGTGTCCCATCTATTTTAGTGGTTGAATTGTTCATACAGTTTTACATATCTGTTTGTGTGAAAATTGTTCCACATTCGGATTAGGTCAGTAACTCAGGGTCTATATATAGGCACCCCTAATGGGGTATTTACCCCTTTCACATGTTTTGACAGTGTCCACTTAATAGACTAATATATGCGCATATATAATATTAGGGGACCCTACATTCATCCCAGTATTTAACTATCAGTGATATCATCACTCTTTGGGTTGTTGTTTGTAGGTATCCATCTGTGCCGTTTTTAACACTATATGATGTTTGTGTTATCCATCTCCTACGGATTTTTATATTTTTTTGATTGTTATTTAAAGTTATATTTTAATGATAGGGGTCCCTACCTCCCCATACTCTCTATAAGCGAGTGCTGCTATAGGTGCTTCTTTCCCATTTATACTCATTACTTTTGGCACTCAGCGCCCTCCATAAACTTCTTTTGTGGACTAATATAGGATACTTATGTTACACACACTCTCCTTTTTCCCATGGATTCTCCATTTTGCAGCTTTAACACAGAAAGGGATTTTTTCAGGCAAAATACTACTTGCTAAACTCACAATCACCATTCTATTCCACGGACATGATTTAACACAGGTTTCTTAAACCTGCACATCTTATGCAATATAAAAATCATGAACAGGTCTTTATTTATAGCAAGACCTATCCAAGAATAGGATTAAAATAAGTCTTTTTTTCATCAAATTCTTACATATTCATTCTTGACACATATAAGTAAGGAGAAAAAAATTGCCCTATGTCTCTGGAGATGCTTAACTAATACCATAGGTATGGTATAAGCTCAGGAGAGTGCATGGTGGTGTGTGTGTAAGGGCAGGAGAGCACCTAGTGGTGAGTGTGCAAGGGTGGGGAAGCATCTGGTGGTGAGTGTGCAAGGGTGGGGGAGCATCTGGTGGTGAGTGTGCAAGGGTGGGGTAGCAACTGGTAGTGAGTGTGCATAATGGTGGGGGAGCAGCTGGTGGTGAGTGAGCAAGGGTGGGGTAGCATCTGGTGGTGAGTGTGCAAGGGTGGGGGAGCATCTGGTGGTGAGTGTGCAAGGGTGGGGGAGCATCTGGTGGTGAGTGTGCAAGGGGGGTAGCAGCTGGTAGTGAGTGTGCATAATGGTGGGGGAGCAGATGTTGGGATTGGGTTACAAGACGGAGAGTGCCTGGTAGTGTGCACGGGCAGGGAAGCACCTGGTGATGTTTACATAAGGGGCGGGAGAGCAAATGGGGTAAGTTCGTAAGGGCAAGACAACAAATCAGTGCATATGGGCGAGAGAGCGCCATTTTGTGCAAGCTGATCTCCTCTCCCTACGACATGTGAACTTATTTAATAGCGCTATCAATAAAGGGCTGGGAGATCAGTCCCATACCATATTTTTTATTTATTTATTTTAAAAAGGCTATATTTTTAAATGGGGTTAACGTCTCCCTTCCTTCTCCACTACAAATTGCTCTACAAGGTACATACTTTGTCCCTAGAGAGTTCCATGGGTTAACCCTGGTGCCTAGTGGCAGTGGTCAGCCTCTCGAAGCACAAAGCTGGAATTGGCAGTAGAAGATAACCTACACACCTCTACTAACTCTGCCCTTATTATTAAGTTGTTTGGTCTAAATTAAAGGTGCAGTACCTCCCCTGGCTGGGAGAAGTATGCTGAATAGAAGCACAATGCTGCCTGTCATTGCACAGTGTTGAGGTTCTGGGTTGTGGGGTTTGATTGCACCCAGGTGTTTCCTCGATTCTTGAGATGCCAAAGTCCCCCCCTACTAAGTACCATCCTGAAATAGGGTAAATACCCAGGGAGCATTTTGTTGTATAGTAGGTATCTGTAGAGGAGTTACTTTAAAATATAAAAATAATCAACAACTGAAGTTCCTTTCCTTCACCTTTCCATAACATGGAGAGACAACTTCCAGCTTGGAACCCTCAAAAACATTTATTTTCTTAATACAATATTTTTAAGAACAATGCCCCTTTAACTATTCTTTTATTTTAATTGCCGACACAAATAATAAGGAATTAATAAAGAATCCTTCAAATAGAAATCTATCTTAGAGATCAGGATTCTAGGATGTTAAAAGGAATGGTTCTATATACATTTATTGTGCATGTAAAAAAATGATCATTACATTCTGCGTCACTATAATAATCGGAACCATCTATAACTGCAATTCATCTAGTATTTGGTGCAGTTTTATATTTCTCTATAATCTGTCATATCCCTTTGGATAAATCTGTGCATAAATGCTTGGATATCAGCAATGGGGCCATTACATGTGAAATAAACCATTTCATTTCAATGAATGTGAATGTGCACCCTTAAAAGATTTATAGAGTAACTTGACATTTTGCCCTTCAAGCTAAGATTGTAAGTGCTTTATTTATATAAGGTTCCAGAGAAGCATTTTCTGCTTTCTGCTGAAATTTCTTGTTTCAGTTGCTAAGACACGTTACCATGGAAATGGCTGCTTTCCCCAGTTTATTAAAGCAAAGGAAAATTAATCTTCTCTTAGTTTGGTTTTGTCAGCTGCAACCTATCTCTGCTTTGTTTTTCATTGCTAGGGTAACTTTTTTGGGGTCTGTTTAAAATCTGAGTTTTTATCACAGAGGAATTTACTTAGCATCTTATGTATGAGATTTATATACAGTATTGTCGGCACTAGAGGGAGATGTTACTGCAAATAATATGTAACAATTTAGTTATATTAGAGTTTGGTTTTGCTTTTGTTGGTTTTGTTTTTTTAAAAAGAGTAAACATTTAATTTTACAATAAAGAACAAGTTTCACACTGTCCCTTTTAGACTCTTAAAGGGACAGTCAAGTCAAAATTAAACATTCATCATTCATATAGGGCATGCTATTTTAAACAAAATTCCAATTTACTTTTATCATCAAATTTGCTTTGTTCTCTTGGTATTTTTTTGTTGAACGCTAAACCTAGGTAGGCTCATATGCTAATTTCTAAGCCCTTGAAGGCTGCCTCTTATCTCAGGACATTGTTACAGTTTTTTTACAGTTATACAGCACTAGTTCATGTGTGGCATATAGATGACATTGTGCTTACTCCCTTGGAGTTATTTATGAGTCAGCACTGATTGGCTAAAATGCAAGTCTGTCAAAAGAACTGAAATAAAGGGGCAGTCTGCAGCGGCTTAGATACAAGGTAATCATAGAGGTAAAAAGTATACTGATATAACAGTGTCGGTTATGCAAAACTAGGGAGTGGGTAATAAAGGGATTATCTATCTTTTTAAACAATAACAATTCAGGAGTAGACTGTCCCTTTAAAGAAAAAACAAGTATAAATATTGATAGCTCTGATGGTGCTATCAAAAGAGGTTGTTCAGATATCACCACCGAGCTGCTTATTATTGAGCGGTTCAAACAGTGCAGCAATTCCTGTATAAAATTACTTTATATGGATTATAATATAGGGTGATCAGATGTCCTGTTTTTAAATGACTATCCCATTGATACCCCTTTTTATAAACACAGTTTAGTAGCATTTTTATAAAGATATTAAGCATTTTAAACAAATTCTCTTAGTCTGCTCATCATTTTAGTGGGGGGGAAAGCTCTATTTTTCATTTCTATATTCCACACTTCTTAAAATCCCACAGTTTATGCTTTAGCATTAGTGTTAGAATCTCTGTCTCTAATCTGGCATGTTTGTCTTTAAAATTAACTTCAATTCATAAATGATTTAGCAATGCACTACTTTTCTGCGATACAAAGTTTTAATACTGTAAACAGCAATTCTCCAGCATATACAAATACCTTTGTTCTATGTAAGCGCTAGCTGCAAGATTGTATCTTCAAGAGTCATAATGTTCACACAATATAAATGAATTTTATAAAGGCTTTGAGAACTGAAAGTTTGCCGTATGTTTCCATGTGGTAATAAAGTTAATGCGGAATATTACTTTTTAACATACCCTAAAGCAGGGGTAATCAAATGTGGCCCTCCAGGGGTTTTGTAACTACATTTCCCATGATGCTCAGCCAGCTGAAATGCTGTTTGAGCATCATGGGAAATGTATTTCTAAAACCTCTGGAAGTTCACAATTGATGTTCAGATGTTTTCTGCGGATATATAAGAACATGTAGCTCCTTTGAAACCTCTGCTTAGGTGCTCCACAGATGAAAATCTGTCGCTTTTTTATGAGCCCCATCATTTTTAATAAAATTGTGATTCTACAAAATTGGGGCCTTTTATGTTCGTGTGTGTCTTTTAAAACTTGTTGCAAGAAATCCTTATACTGTATTTGCAGCAATAATACTTAGATCATATCCCAGATTGTCAAAAACTCAATTACATCCAGCACCAACATACAATTCCCAAATTTTTTCTCTTGGAAGCAGCAGGATAAAGTACACATTTTATATCAAATCTAAACATGGATTTTCCACTAAAGTATCAAATATGTAATCTGACTAAAAGGAACATAAGAGTGCAAAAGGAAAGTTATATGTTGTGTATCATTTTATTATTGCTTGCATGTAACTGTGTGTTTTACCCCTGCAAAGGCTGTTAAACATAGTTAAAGGGACAGTGAACACCAGAATTGTTGTTGTTTCAAAAGATAGATAATCCCTTTATTGCCCATTCCCCAGTTTTGCATAACCAACACAGTTATAATAATACACGTTTTACCTCTAATTACGTTTTATCTAAGCCTCTGCAAACTGCCCCCTTATTTCAGTTATTTTCACAGACTTTAATTTTACCCAATCAGTGCTGACTCCTAGGTAACTTCATGTGCATGAGCTCAACGATATCTATACGAGACACATGAACTAATGCTCTCTAGTGGTGAAAAACTGTCAAAATGCATTCAGATTAGAGGAGGCCTTAAAGGTCTAAGAAATTAGCATATAAACCTCCTAGATTTAGCTTTCAACTAAGAATACCAAGAGAACAAAGCAAAATTGGACCTGACTGTCCATTTAAACACAGTTAAAGTTAGCCTCCAGAGCACCAATGCATTGCTAGGAGCTAGCTGAACACATCTAGTGAGGCAATGACAAAAGACAAATATGTGTAGCCACCAATCACAAGCTAGCTCCCCATAGTACCTTGCTGCTGCTGAGGATATATGCATATGCTTTTCAACAAAGGATACCAAGCAAAAAAAAAAGCAATATGGATAATAGAAGTTAATTTCATTCTTTATAAATTTTGAACGTTTCATTTTTTCTTTTATGTTACTCTAAACTAAATCATTTTCCTGCTGTCTCTTCCATAGTGTGTCCACATTTTAAAGGGACAGTCAAGACCAAAAAAAACTTTCATGATTTAAATAGGGAATGTAATTTTAAACAACTTTTCAATTTACTTTTAGCACAAATTTTGCTTTGTTCTCCTGGTATTTTTAGTTGAAAGCTAAATCTAGGAGGTTCGTATGCTAATTTTATAGACCTTGAAGACCACCTCTAAGATGAATGCATTTTGACCACTAGAGGGTGTTAGTTCATGTGTTTCATATAGATAACATTGAGCTCATGCACAAGAATTTACAGAGGAGTGAGCACTGATTGGCTAAAATGCAAGTCTGTCAAAAGAACTGAAATGAGGGGGCAGTCTGCAGATGCTTAGATACAAAGTAATTAGAGAGGTAAAACGTGTATTATTATAACTGTGTTGGTTATGCAAAATTGGGGAATGGATAATTAAGGGATTATCTATCTTTTAAAACAACAATTCTGGTGTTGACTGTCCCTTTAAGGGACTGCCACAGTCTTACCCCAGGCCACTCCTAGTTGCCAAGGGTCAGTAATACAAAATATACATTCTATATTAAATTATACTGTGTTACTTTTGCTTTAGAATGTCTGTTTAACTGCATTTTAGTCTCTTGAGTAAAAAAGTCACGATCTTCAATGTTGCCATAGTGATTATTTAAGTGACTAATTAATTATACAAATTTTAAGTATTGATTTTATTATATGTAAAAAGTTCACAATAAGTATATATAGCTTTTAAACCTATGTTAGTTTTCCCTCTCTTACCAATCCCCCCCCCCTCATTTAATTCCATGTGAAACTCCTGCATAAAGCAAAATGTCAGTGTAGCATAACATATCACCCTGTCTGTATGATTGACGACTTGCAACAAATAAGAATAGGGATGGAGATATTGAGTCAGAGCTTTCCATGGAATCCATCAACCTAATCATTCTTTTGAACAAGTCTATCTAGTTGTGCATTCAAAGCTCAGAGCAGCAATAGGTTCCAAAGCAGCCTTACTACTGTAATTGCTCTCAGAAGGGTCGAATGCTTCCCCTTCGTAGACATGGACTGAATCACTAAACGCTTCCGATTAGCCCTGGTCCAGAGGAAATGTGTTACATTTGTATAAATCAGGTGGTTTAGGTGAGAACAAGGTGTTGCTAGGTTTAGCCATCATGATATAATAATGACTTTTTTGCAGTCAGAAGCTGTTCAAAATGCATTCTAAGCTTTGTAAAGTTATATTACTACGTATTTTAGCTTCAGTATCATAAATAAATAATGCAGAGGTAGAAAAAATGTTCTTTAATGTAATGTAAAACTGAATTTGTCCACTATTCCTGTAAAACGGTTATGGCTCTATTTGGAGGACAATAGTTGGGATTATAGTTCTGTTTTCCTTTCTTGCATTTAGGAAACTGGAAATCTAGCAGTAGTCAGAAATCAGAATACATAGGAAAAATAAATAAATGTTTGCACTTTTTAAAAGCAGAATGCATAAATGCAGAATCATATTTTTGTTGTCATTTCTTTTTACTTTGTGCTGGGCCTTATATTATTCAATCACATCTTTTTTTTTCTGTATCACTGTAGAATAGTAAAATAGTTAACCCGAATTTAGCATTAGCACTGCAAAGTTTACACATCCACAGTTATAATGAATATGCAAAATGTTAATCTAATATGGGTTATCATGTGCATTAATTAATTATATTTTTTAGTGTGAAACTGACACATATAACTCATATTGGCAAGAAGAAAGGGATGTTAAAGTGTGATTGCAAGTATAATAGTGAAGACTTAAAGGGACAGTCTACACCAGAATTTTTATTGTTTAAAAAGATAGATAATCCCTTTATTACCCATTTCCCAGTTTTGCATAACCAACACAGTTATAATAATATACTTTTAACCTCTGTGATTATCTTGTATCTAAGCCTCTGCAAACTGCCCCTTTTTTCAGTTCTTTTGACAGACTTGCAGTCTAGCCAATCAGTGCCTGCTCCCAGATAACTTCTTGTGCACGAGCACAGTGTTATCTATATGAAATACGTGAACTAACACCCTCTAGTGGTGAAAAACTGTTAAAATGCAATCTGAAAGAGGTGGGCTTCAAGGTCTAAGAAATTAGCATATGAACCTCCTAGGTTAAGCTTTCAACTAAGAATACCAAGAGAACAAAGCAAAATTGGTGATAAATGTAAATTGGAAAATTGTTTAAAATTACATGCTCTATCTGAATCATGAAAGTTTATTTCGGCCTAGACTGTCCCTTTAAGTTATTATAGAAGGTCACAAAAACTCAACATACTCTCAGGCCTGTGACTGATGTATTTTACCAGTACGGCTTTCTGCACCCATTACGTGTGCTCAGAACACATTTTATAACAATATATAGAGCATACATCTTTTGCATGTGTATGAAGAGCTGCACTTTGCTTAGACAATGCAACAGGACGGCACTAGGAAATGAATGCATATGGTATTAAAAGTTAACACTGTGGTGTTGTAACTTTGGGCAGAGAATTAATCCCTGGAATATTCACTGTGAAAAAGCCCCTTTTCTAATATTGGGTCAGTGACTAAAATCAGTGTCAGGCTTTTCCTTATAATCCATTTATCTTATTTAAAGAATTATACTTACACCAGTCTTATAAAAAGGATACATTTATTAAATAACAATTCCTTATTAAAACAAACTGTGTAAAACACCAGGCCTATTTCATGTAAGACCTTTATGCTCTAGTCAAGGCTTCTGGCCTAGTATGAGGACACGCCCATCTAGCCTTTTATTGGCATCAATGGCATATAATAGGTCACATTAACTATGCACTTCTTGTACAGAATGAGAGTGTGAAATAGAGAAGCAGGATAAGTAGAATTAATATTTTATCTTTTCTTAGGATTAATTCTCTGGGGCATTGCACACATTGGGGATATGATAGGTACAGTTGTCCTGTACATTTTGGACTAGATGTTTTTGGTGTTTCATTAAATGTTTTTTTAACCCTTTGAGTGGTAAGCTGAATTTGATATTTTTCTGTTTTTTTACTATTTTCAAAAAACATATTTTTTTACTTTTTTATTCCCCCCCCCCAGATCCCCGAGACTTATATAACATATATAACTTATATAAAGGTTAGACGATTACCTTTCCAATGGTAGGTCTTGGGGATCTGTAGCTGCTTAGATCCCTGAGATACAGGTTTCTAAGCAGCATGCCCCCTTTCCCTATACTTTGTATTGACAATTTTAAATAAAGTTGTGCAGTGATGTCATCACGTCATTCCGCGTACGTAATGGGAAGCCCCAGGGATGTCTGTTAGTATGCAGGCCCGATCCCCGGAGTAGGAGCGGGTGGGGGCCCCCAGATAGCAAAAAAGGTAGTTGAGTGCTAATGACGGCTCTGAGCCGTCATTAGCACTCAAGGTTAATACCTTTTTCCTATCCTACAATATATTATTTTATTTCCTAATAAATTCTTTGCACAAAAGGGACCCTTCAGTGCTTTTGCTATATGTGAGCTGTGGAAATTCCTGTAAAACAAAAAAGAATATTGAAAAGCCTTCAGTATGTCTGATTTTTAAAGAGATATGAAACCCAACATTTTTCTGTTGTGATTCAGACAGAGCATACATTTTTACACATCTTTTCAATTTACTTCTATTACCAATTTTGCTTTATTCCCTTTGTATCCTTTATTGAAAGAGGAGCAATGCAGTACTGGACGCTAATGGAACCCATGGTAAGCCAATGACAAAAGCCATATATGTGCAGCCACCAATCAGCAGCTAGCTCCTAACTCCTGAGTCTACCTAGGTATGCTTTTCAACAAATGATACCAAGAAAATAAAGCAAATTTGATAATAGAAGCAAACTGGAAAGTTTTTCAAAATTGCATTCATTTTCTGAATCATGAAAGAATAAAATTGTGTTTTATGTCCCTTTAAGGTTTGATGAGATTTGTGTTACTGATTCAATTATTTTTTACAAATTTGAAAGGTAGCTCTTCTGATAGATTGGAATGGCTTACAATGATTACAATGATTTTGAATGGGGACTCTGGTTAATAGGAATGTGGAAGTGTGTTATTAGTATACAAGTAAATGTCAGTAACAATGAATAGTAATAAAGAATAGTAATGAACAATGCTACTATAAAACACTTGGTACAGAATTATTTATTATCAATGTGCTACTGACCCCATACTAATGATTTTATGGCTAATTTTCTATATCTTAACAGGACTGGTACTAATGTAGGAGTGTTCTTTGTAACTAAAACTCAATCATTAAAGGGACAGTAAACACCAGAAGTTTTGTTGTTTAAAAAGGTAGATAATCCCTTTATTATCCATTCCCCAATTTTGCATAACCAACACAGTTATAATAATATACATTTTACCTCTGTGATGACCTTGTATCTATGGCTCTGCAAACTGCCCCCTTATTTCAGTTCTTTTGACAGACTTGCATTTTTAGCCAATCAGTGCTTGCTCCTAGGAGCTTCACGTACCTGAGCTCAATGTTATCTATATGAAACACATGAACTAACGCCCTCTAGTGGTGAAAAACTGTCAAAATGCTTTCAGATTAGAGGTGGCCTTCAAGGTCTAAGAAATTAGCTTATGAACCTCCTAGATTTAGCTTTCAACTAAGAATATCAAGAGAACAAAGCAAAATTGGTAGTAAAAGTAAATTGGAAAGTTGTTTAAAATTACATGCCCTATTTAAATCATGAAAGTTTTTTTTTTACTTGACTGTCCCTTTAAATGAGCCTTTAGTTATGTTTTTAAATCTATATAGTCATAGGTGCTAAAAAATTAAAAATCAGATGCACTTTACAGCAAGGCAATCAATAAAGCAGGTTACATAGCTATTGACCACGCCTCTTGAATGTAACCATGGCACCCCAGACCAGATCTATGGCTCTTTTATATGGCAAAAAAATGTAGAAAGACAGTGGCACTATCTAGTTACCAACAGGATTTTTTATTATTTAACTTTAGAAATTTCAGGTAGATATTGGCTAGATCTGCCTGGTGCTACCCACTCCCAATTATAAATACTTAGAAGGGTAAGAGAATAGAAAAGGAAGTTAGGGTGCAACTATTTCTAGGACTTAACATGTATTTCATTTATTAAAACCTACATAAGAGTATAGGACAAAAATGAGAAAAAAGGAGGAACAAAAATATGTCCCAAAAAGAGCTGATAACGTCTCTCCTCCGGTAGCAGGAAATGTAAGCGTCGGGTGGGGACACAGCTCAAACCTCTAGCAGTCAAAAAAACGATTGAAAAGGTCAATGTAAATCAAGGTGACTGATGTCGAAAGAGAAATTGTCACATGTGCACTAATGTACAATTAGCTGACAAATTCACCAGTAGTTCCAACACATAAGGATGTCAGCACTCAGGGATAAATGCACGTCACCAACAGGACCTCTGCTCACAGGTCCAATACAATAACAAAGAACAGTCAGGAAGGTGACAGCATAAATCTAATATTTATTAGATAAGACAAATAAAGGGCAACGTTTCGGGATGTTATCCCTTATTCATGCCATAGGATAGGGGTTACCTACAAGATATGATTGTTAAAAACATAAATATAGTTAGATCTATCCCGAGAGATTCTCTCTTAAAATCTAAAGTTGATAAAAAATCCCAAATTCCTAGGACCATTTTTGTTTCAAAATATAATGCTCAAAGCCATGATATACAGCGCATTATTAGAAAGCATTGGAGCATACTTTCAAATTGTAATCCTGATATTAAAGAATTTAGGGATTACCCTATGCCAGCCTTTAAGAGAGGTAGAAACCTACAAGAGGAATTAGTTAAAGCAGACATAGGCCCCAACAGTATTTCTAAAACTAGATTTATTTCCTCATGTAATAAAGGGTGCTTTCCTTGTTTGGGGTGCTCATGCTGCAGTAACATGTCAAAAGGCTCTGTATTCTATAATCCCCATATGGGTAAGAAATATAATATTAAAGGTTATTATACCTGCCTTAGTACCTTCATAATTTATATGGTTAAATGCCCATGTGGGATGGTTTATATAGGTGAGTCGACCCGTAGTGCTAAAGATCGCATAATTGAACATAAAAGCAATATACGCACTAAAAATCTGAAAGCCCCTCTTGCATATCATTTTGTAACCGCTGGCCATTCTATTAGCCAACTAAAATTTCAGGTAATTGATCAGATTTTGTTGCCACGTAGTGGGGGAGATAGGGAGCAATTGCTGAAACAGAAAGAATCCTTTTGGATATATGAATTAGGGACACTTACCCCTAAAGGAATGAATAAGGAATGGGATCTTTCTATTTTTCTATAGTTGTATATATTATTGATTCTTTTTGCCTGTTGTTTATTTTCTGCAGATATAGAAATAATGCTTTTGGTAACCAAATAGATTAAAAAATGTCTCTGTAAACATATCAAATGTTTTAAAAAAATGAGATGTATTTACATGATAGTGGTGGATCCAGAGCCTGGTCTCGGGAGGGGCACTTCCAGATTTTTTTGTGGCGGAGGACATGTACATCTATATACCCCACTAGGTAAATACAGATCTTTAGTAAATACATGCACCATATACACACTTACACACATACCCCTGCACATCTATATACCCCACTAGGTACGTACAGATCATAAGTACATACATGCACCATATACACACTAATACATACACCCCATGCACATCTATATACCCCACTAGGTAAATACAGATCTTTAGTAAATACATGCACCATATACACACTAACACACACATACCCCTGCACATCTATATACCCCACTAGGTAAATACAGATCTTTAGTAAATACATGCACCATATACACACTGACACTCATACCCCTGCACATCTATATACCCTACTAGGTACATGCAGATCTTTAGTAAATACATGCACCATATACACACTAACACACACATACCCCTGCACATCTATATACCCTACTAGGTACATACAGATCATAAGTACATACATGCACCGTATACACACTAACACACATACCCCTGCACATCTATATACCCCACTATGTACATGCAAATCATTAGTAGCTACAGCCCCTGCTCACCTACATAGAACCAGGCAGCCAACTGCAGAAAGGGAATTGGACCGGTCCCAGCTGCTATCTAAGTCCCAGAACCGTTAGATTTGTTCAGTTACTTTCTCTTCCTGTCCAAATACGTTTGAAATTTCCGCGCCTCCTCTAACAGTTCCTTTATGTGCCCAGGGGCTGAACTGCTGCGGAGCTTCCTTGTGTGAGTAACGGGCACAGGCTGATCCTGCCAGCCCCTCGTTACTCCATCCTCCTGGGCACAGTGTGCCAGCTGCTGCCCCCTCCTAGCTGTCGTGCCCATAGCACCTTTCCCTGACTCCCTCTCTATATACCCAGCCAGCAACACAGTAAAACAAAGACTAGATTGCAAGCTTCGCTGCACATATTCCCGCTGGCATCCCACACATTCCTCACAATACAAACATGACAAATCTTTTCCTTACAATATAAAAGAATCACTTGTAAACCACACGTTAGATGTGTGATGGATAAATATACCATTAGGGAGCATTTAGCACAAACTGCCCCTACAGCCCATTCTCTCACCTGCGCTCCGCGTGGTGTTTAGGTATATAAAGGTGTGAGAATTGTTTGTTTGGCATGGCATGAATAAGGAATAACATCCCGAAACGTTGCCCGTTATTTGCTTATCTAATAAATATTAGATTTATGCTGTCACCTTCCTGACTGTTCTTTGTTATTAAATTCACCAGTAGTGTTAGCAACAAACAATTTAGCATAAATTTCTATGCCAGTTGTGGTACCACATTTGTAATCTATTTGCTTACCTGTAATCTATGTAATTGCCAGTATGTAGGTTATTCTTCAAAAGAAATAAGAAAAAGATTTGAAGAACATGTTAGGGATGTCAAAAAATGTCATCAAAGCATCAGCAGTAGCAAATTATTTTTAACAGCTACCACTTCACAAATGTGGCAGATATAGCTATTCAGGTTATAGATCAGGGGTCAAGTCGAGCAGGAATGCATGGGAGTGGAGTTCCTGCACTATTTTGCAGGAGGAACTAAGTTCCCTCTGGACAGATAACAGAAACGCTTCAGTAAACACTGCTGCTGCTGGTGGGAGAAGCTGAAGCACTGGTTAGATGGATTGTAAGATCCTCTAGTAATGGGCAGTAATGCTTCCTACAACACACTAAATGTAAGACTGTCAGCAGTCCTGCTGTGTGATCACCCTGCACTGTGGAACACATGGTGCTTACATTTCTGTGTGGCTTGTGCTGGGGTTATTTAGCTCCCCACAGCAGAAATAGGACTATTGCACCTTAAGTGGGTGAGACTCTGTGGCAGAGGAGGAGTCTCAGGCTCAAAGGCAGCCATTCAACCCTTCATTGGATTTAATTTGCTTTCATTAACCAAAATATATAGATTATATACATATAATTACAGTGTGTATATATACATTTATATAAAACAATATTAATTGAGAGGGGGTGAAAGTTTTGGTGAGTTCCCACACGTTTTTGTAGGACTTGACCCCTGTTATAAATCTAGCAGTGGTTCCACCCTGTGGTGGCAATAGATATAAAATCCTGGAAAATAAAGAGTTGTTTTGGATACTAAAATTAAAAAACTTGTTTTCCTGCTGGAATGAATAGAGAATGTGACATAAATTTCTACATTGATACTTAACGTAGGTATTCATTTAGACCTATTTCATAGGTTAAGAAGTGGTGTTGGATATCCTAATAAATTCTCTGATAGTTGAATAATTAAAATATATGGTGTGTAAATATAGAAGAATAAAAAAGGATACAATTTGATTTATATGTGGCTGTATCACATGAAAATTATATTATACATGCTTTGGTTTTCCTGTAGAAATTGTTACCTAATGTATTAATAAGAAACTTTCAAAATGTATATATATATATATATATATATATATATATATATATATATATATATATATATAAAACACACAGAGAAAACCCTGCACTCACTAGCAAGCTCACAACTAAGATTTAAAAGCAGAAATGGAAAGGTTAGTTACCACATCTGGCCAAATGGGACAAGCCCAGATACCACGTCAAGGACCTTTCCAATACCTGGGTCCCTAATACAGCCACACAATGCAAGCTCTCAAATCCAAACAAACTGGGAACAAGAGAAGGGTGCACAGGCTTATGTAATCACCCCATTAATATACAAAACACGGAAGGGGACTGCACTCCTAGACCGGACACACATCCCATGACCCTGCAACATGCTCAGCCCTGGGTGCTCAGTGGCACTCACAAGAAGCTGTGCTGTCACAGGCAGTTAATCCCAGACAGGTCTGGGTAGAAGAACCATAGGGGAAATAACAAAACAAATTAATACAACACACAGAGAAAACCCTGCACTCACTAGCAAGCTCACAGCTAAGATTTAAAAGCAAAAATGGAAAGGTTAGTTCGTCAAGGTCCTTTCCAATACCTGGGAACCTAAAACAGCCACACAATGAAAACTCTCAATTCCAAACAAACTGGGAACAATGGAAGGGTGCAAAGGCTTATGTAATCACCCCAGTAATATACAAAACACAGAAGGGGACTGCACTCCTAGACTGGACTGGCTGGGTACACATCCCATGAACCTGCAACATGCTCAGCCCTGGGTGCTCAGTGGCACTCACAGGAAGCTGTGCTGTCACCAGAGTCACAGGCAGTTAACCCCAGACAGGTCTGGGTGCAAGAACCATAGGGGAAATTACAAAACAAATTAATATAACACACATAAAAAACCCTGCACTCACTAGCAAGCTCACAGCTAAGATTTAAAAGCAGAAATGGAAAGGTTAGTTACCACATCTGGTCAAATGGGACAAGCCCAGGTACCACGTCAAGGTCCTTTCCAATACCTGGGACCCTAAAACAGCCACACAATGCAAGCTCTCAAATCCAAACAAACTGGGACCAAGGGAAGGGTGCACAGGCCTTATTTTATTAAGGCCTATTCCCCCTTATTATTAAGGGGGGATAGGTAACTAACCTTTCCATTTTTCCTTTAAATCTTAGCTGCCTGGGGTTAACTACCTGTGACTCTGGTGACAGCACAGCTTCTTGTGAATGCCACTGAGCACCCAGGGCTGAGCATGTTGCAGGGTCATGGGATGTGTACCCGGTCCGGTCTAGGAGTGCAGTCCCCTTCCGTGTTTTGTATATATATATATATATATATATATATATATATATATATAGATAGATAGATAGATATTGATATATATATATATATATATGTATTGTAAAATGAGCAACCAGTATTGCTCAAAGCAAAGTTCAGAACTATGTTATGTGCTGAGAGAGACTGTCACCTTCACGACATGTAGTGTTAAATGGAGTGACAAGTCTGTATATAAAAGTTGAAAACCAGGAGAGAATATAGCGAATAAATCTGCGTTTAAACACTGAGCAACAAAGAAAAGAGGAAATATCCACTCAGTCTCAGAGATACCCAGTGAGAGAGAGCAGGAGAATCAGGGGGCACAGATACCAGTGAGTGACTTTTCGGTGGTTAACCTATCCTCCTATCAGCTTACAGATGTCGAGAGAAAAAAGTCCTGGGGTATGGTCTTAATTTTGTTCCATCTAGGGATTTTGATGTATTCCAGACCATACTGGATGTAAACAAAATGGTAAGGGATCTCACCTTAAGGAAGTTTTTCTCGACATCTTCTGATAGTATGCCCAGTGAAGTGCATACCCAGGAGAGGACTGATCACGACATGCCATTTAGTGATGTCTGTGCTTTAATAGATTTAGAAGACTTGGGTGGTACACAGGAGGCTAGATTAGAGGATACACCTACAAGACAAAAACAACATAATTTGAAATCTTGGTCTAAGTTTTACCCATTACAAATGAGGGGTAAAAGCTTGGAAGTCTTCCATAAGAGAGTCATCGAAGATCTTACACAACTAGATGAATCTAGAAAATATGACCGTAACAACAAGGAGGTGGTAATCCGCCAATCAGACAAAGGGGGAAGTGTGGTCCTGCTTGATACAAGAACTTATATAAATGAGGCATTAAGGCAACTAGAGGACCCCAAGGCCTATATGAGTCTGTCTAGGGATCCTACACCAGAGTACAAGGCTATTTTAAGTGACTTGTTGGATGATGGGGTGGAGATGGGCATTATTGATGAACAGACATATGATTGTCTGCTGGTTGATAATCCTGTAATGCCCATCTTCCACCACCTTCCAAAAGTCCATAAGAGTCTGGTGGATGTACAGGGCAGGCCAATAGTGGCAGGAATTGGTTCCCTTTTGGAACCTCTGTCCAGGTGGGTGGACCAATTCCTGCAACCACTAGTTCAAAGATTACCAAGCTTTGTGAAGGATACTGCCCATGTGCTCTCAAGACTTGAGGATGTTATTTGGGAGGAGGGGTACAGTTGGACTACCATTGATGTGGTGTCCCTGTACTCCTCCATATCACACGAGTACGGTCTGCAAGCCGTCTCGTATTTTTTTAAAAGAGACACTGATCTTTCCCCAGAGCATGGAGAGTATGTGCTGAGAGCGGTTAGTTTTCTACTCCGGCATAATTTCTTCATGTTCAGGGGTAAATTTTACCTCCAGAGACGTGGAACTGCTATGGGGGCGAAATTTGCCCCCTCCTACGCAAACCTGTTCATGGGGTGGTGGGAGCGTTTCCATGTCTTTGGGGATAATAGAAATTGTACACAATATATCGTAAAATATTTGCACTATATTGATGACTTGCTAGTCATTTGGTCAGGCAGCAAAGACCAACTGGACACTCTGGTCGATTTGCTCAATGTCAACAGTGTTGGTCTGTGGTTCACCTTTGAGTGGGACCAGACTAGCATAAACTACCTGGACATTACCCTCAGATTTGATGGTGAAACTGGGGGGTATCCTCATCTCTCTATAGGAAGCCAATTTCCGGGAACACGTTGTTGCATGCCAGAAGTAGCCATCCGAGGCATGTGTTTAAAGGCATCGCCAAAGGTCAATTCATGCGTATCAAAAGAAATTGTTCCCGGAAAGAGGATTTCCTGAGGGAGAGTGAGGATTTGAAAGTGAGACTAAAGGAGAGAGGTTACTCCAAACATCTGATCAACAAGACTTTTATGGAAGTCTCTGCAATGGATATGAGATGTAACCAAGGAAGGACAAGAGATAATAGACTGAGGAATGACACTTCCACTAGAATTAAACCCACTTTGGTGACTGCTTTCTCTAACCAATTTGATAAGGTCTGTAAGGTCATTGAAAGAAATTTCCCCATACTCCGAGGTGACACAGTACTGAGACAAATTATGGATGATGGATGCAATTTCATCTATAAACGTAATTTGACTCTGGGCCACATTTTGTCCCCCAGTATGCTGCCCCAAAAGTAGAGTGGTAGCTCTTGGTTAAAAGTTAAGGGAACATATAAATGTGGGAAAAAGACGTGTAAGTCATGTGACCACATGGTTGTTTCAAAATCCTTTTCTTCAACCAAAACGCTGGAGGTTTTTGACACTAGGGGTTGCATCAAGTGTGGTAGTAGATATGTCATCTACTTAATTGAATGCACCCAGTGCAAAAAACAATATGTTGGCAGAACCACTAGGCCTGTGGGCAAGCGGATTAGAGAGCATCTCTCCTACGTTTCCCAGGAAAGGGCTGTCTCTGCTCTATCCAAACACGTTTTGGATGTACATATGGGAGATGTTGGAACCTTCAGGTGGCGGGCTATTGAGTCGGTGTCCAGACCACCTAGGGGAGGTGATTTACTTCATATCCTCTCCAGGCAAGAGATCTATTGGATTCACAGGCTCGGTAGCCTGGTACCTGAGGGTTTCAATTCGGAATTCAACATTATCAATTATTGGCACAGATAGTGCCTGACTTTCCACAAATTTTCCTTGACACTCCAGAGATGGTTAATATCTATAACCATTTATAATCAACTCCTTTTTGGGCTGGCAGGTACATCATAAGGCTTAGGTGGTTTGTGTATAACTTTACATCCTCATAATATAAATAAATGTTTAGGCTTAGTGTATGAAACATTTTATGTTCAACTCACTGTTTGGCCATTTGATTATTTGGCTCTCTAGCTCATATTTAGTTATTTATTTATTTATTAATAACAATTTTTGTTTCTTTTTTTATATGGATTGTTGTTTCTTTAATACAGTTGCAAGATTAATTTTCTATATCTACATTTATGAATTAGTGTTTTCATCTGGCCATCATGAAATTTGTTCTAACATCTATTAATATACATATTTCACTTTATTCTGTTAACCCCTAGTAGGTTCAGACTAGTCTATATATTCATGTAATGATGTATGTATACATTTATCTATTTATTTATTTATATATTTACTTATCTATTTACCTTTAAGTGAATATGATCTTTCATGCCTATAGTCCATATTTATATTTGATTATCTATTTGAATCTCCATTTTTTGTTATTATATATTTATATCTATAACATATATCCCCTTTTTTCTTAATAGCTTAGAGCAACAAGTTTGTTTTTAATCTACTCCTTCTATACCACTCCCAGGTGGGGAGGGGCTAACAGGTATATAAGGTGTGTTCTTTGATTACCTGTTATCTGTCTATGACTACGGCCACACTGGGCCGAAACTGGTCAGACCTTTTTCACTTGTCTCTCTGCTGAGAGTTTTTATGACCATGTTTTATCCTGTAGAATTTTCACAATAAAGGCTTGTTTTTTACCTATGAATTGGAAATCAAGTGACTCTTTTCTCTAACTTGGACGCGCTTTGGATACTCTTTTGTTTTTCATATATATATGTATATACACATTTTTCTCTTTTAGAATAATATGTAGTTTACAAGATTCTAACTAAGAGGGAACATTCCTGGTTCTGTATACTATGTTATGGTGTCAGTGGGCACATCTTGATTGTTTAATAATAGGTTTGTTTTTAACACTCGCCTAGATTACGAGTCTTGCATTAGCCTTAAAAAGCAGCGTTGAGAGGTCCCAACGCTGCTTTTTAACGCCCGCTGGTATTACAAGTCTGGCTGGTACAGGTGTACCGCTCACTTTTTTCCGCGACTCGAGCATACCGCAAATCCCCTTACGTCAATTGCGTATCCTATCTTTTCAATGGGATTTTCCTAACGCCGGTATTACGAGTCTTGGAAAAAGTGAGTGGTACACCCTCTCCTGTCAAGACTCCTACCGCATTTAAAAGTTAGTAGTTAAGAGTTTTATGGGCTAACGCCGTAACATAAAACTCTTAACTAAAGTGCTAAAAAGTACACTAACACCCATAAACTACCTATTAACCCCTAAACTGAGGCCCCACCCCACATCGCAAACACTTAAATAAATTTTTTAACCCCTAATCTGCCGATCGGACATCGCCGCCACTTCAATAAATATATTAACCCCTAAACCGCCGCACTCCCGCCTTGCAAACACTAGTTAAATTTTATTAACCCCTAATCTGCCGTCCCTAACATCGCCGACACCTACCTACATTTATTAACCCCTAATCTGCCGCCCCCAACGTCGCCGCCACTATACTAAAGTTATTAACCCCTAAATCTAAGTCTAACCCTAACCCTAACACCCCCCTAACTTAAATATAATTTAAAATAATCTAAATAAAATTACTACAATTAAATAAATTATTCCTATTTAAAACTAAATACTTACCTATAAAATAAACCCTAAGCTAGCTACAATATAACTAATAATTACATTGTAGCTAGCTTAGGGTTTATTTTACAGAGAAGTTTGTATTTATTTTAACTAGGTACAATAGTTATTAAATAGTTATTAAATATTTAATAACTTCCTAGTTAAAATAAGTACAAATTTACCTGTAAAATAAACCCTAACCTAAGTTACAATTACACTTAACATTGAATTTCAATCCTATTGGCTGATTGCATCAGTCAATAGGATTTTTTCTACCTTAATTCCAATTGGCTGATAGAATTCTATCAGCCAATCAGAATTGAAGGGACGCCATCTTGGATGACGTCACTTAAAGGTACCGTCATTTAGTGTTGGTCGTCGGATGGAAGAGGATGCTCCGCGTCAGATGGCTTGAAGATGGACACGCTCCGCTCCGGATGGATGAAGATAGAAGATGCCGCATGGATGAAGACTTTGGCCCGTCTGGAGGTCCTCTTCTGCCCGGATCGGGTGAAGACTTATGGCCGTCTGGAGGACCACTTCTGCCCGGTTGGGTGAAGACGTCTCAAGGTAGGGTGATCTTCAAGGGGTTAGTGTTAGGTTTTATTAAGGGGGGATTGGGTGGGTTTTAGAGTAGGGTTGGGTGTGTGGGTGGTGGGTTTTAATGTTGGGGGGGATTGTATTTATTTTTACAGGTAAAAGAGCTGATTACTTTGGGGCAATGCCCCGCAAAAGGCCCTTTTAAGGGCTATTTGTAAATTAGTATAGGGTAGGGATTTTTTTTATTTTGGGGGGCTTTTTTATTTTATTAGGGGGATTAGATTAGGTGTAATTAGTTTAAAAAAACGTTATTATTTTATTATTTTCTGTAATTTAGTGTTTGTTTTTTTCGTACTTTAGTTTATTTAATTGTAATTAATTGTAGTTATTTTTTAGGGAATTAATTTAATTATAGTGTAGTGTTAGGTGTAATTGTAACTTAGGTTAGAGTTTATTTTACAGGTAAATTTGTACTTATTTTAGCTAGGTAGTTTATTAAATAGTTAAAGGGACACTAAACCCAAATTTTTTCTTTTGTGATTCTGACAGAGCATGCAATTGTAAGCAACTTTCTAATTTACTCCTATTATCAAATTTTCTTCATTCTCTTGGTATCTTTATTTGAAATGCAAGAATGTAAGTTTAGATGCCGGCCCATTTTTGGTGAATAACCTGGGTTATTCTTGCTGATTGGTGGATAAATTCATCCACCAATAAAAAAGTGCTCACCAGAGTTCTGAACCAAAAAAAAAGCTTAGATGCCTTCTTTTTCAAATGAAGATAGCAAGTGAACGAAGAAAAATTGATAATAGGAGTAAATTAGAAAGTTGCTTAAAATTGCATGCTCTATCTGAATCATGAAAATTTGGGTTTAGTGTCCCTTTAATAACTATTTAATAACTATTGTACCTAGTTAAAATAAATACAAACTTGCCTGTAAAAAAAAGATAAAATGAGATAGCTACAATGTAACTATTAGTTATATTGTAGCTATCTTAGGGTTTATTTTATAGGTAAGTATTTAGTTTTAAATAGGAATAATTTAGTTAATTGTAGTTATTTTATTTAGACGTATTTAAATTATATTTAAGTTAGGGGGGGTTAGGGTTAGACTTAGATTTAGGGGTTAATATATTTATTATAGTGGCTGCAACGTTGGGGGTGGCAGATTAGGGGTTAATAAGTGTAGTTAGGTGGCGGCGACATTGGGGGCAGCAGATTAGGGGTTAATAAATAAAAAGTAGGTGTCGGGGATGTTGGGGGCAGCAGATTAGGGGTTCATTAGTATAATGTAAGTGGCGGTGGTGTCTGGAGCGGCAGATTAGGGGTTAATAAGTGTAAGATTAGGGGTGTTTAGACTCTGGGTTCATGTTAGGGTGTTAGGTGTAGACATAAATTTACTTTCCCCATAGGAATCAATGGGGCTGCGTTAGAAGCTGAACGCTGCTTTTTTACAGGTGTTAGGTTTTTTTTTCCAGCCGGCTCTGCCCCATTGATTCCTATGGGGAAATCGTGCACGAGCACGTTTTGCCAGCTCACCGCTAACGTAAGCAGCGCTGGTATTGAGGTGAGATGTGGAGCTAAATTTTGCTCTTCGCTCACTTTTTTGCGGCTAACGCCGGGTTTACAAAAACCTGTAATACCAGCATAAACTGCTTGTTAGCACCGCAACCCTGTTACCGCAAAACTCGTAATCTAGGTGACTGTTTTTTTAAGATTATCAAAGGGTTAATTGAGCCCAAGGATGTGTATAAATAAGACCCTAAGTGCATAGGTTATGTCTATGAGTAAGCACTACTAGAGGGCGCGAAACGCAGCAGAAGTACAACCCTGTTTGTCATCCAGCATGTCTGTGCACTTTTTTAATGGATACTAATACATTTGAAGATTTTATTTAACTGCACCATTTGTAGTGCCTGCTCTCTCTTTTTCCTGCCTCCAAAATACTGTCTAGTGTAGTTTATTAAAAAGTAAAGGTGGCAGCATCTTTATTTTTAATAAAATGACTGCACTAGGCAGTATTTTGGGGTTAAAGTTGGTGGGAGTGGGGTGTTAGAAAAAAAAAAAACGGCACTTAAAAGTGCCTTTACATTGTGGTCTATGGGAACTGTTTGTTCCCATAGACCGCAACGTAAATATATATGTATAATAATAATAATTAGGGTTGCACCGATTTTTTTATGTCCGAGTACAAGTACCGATACTTGTTTTCAAATACTCGCCGATACCAATTACCCATACTTTTTTTTTTTTATGTCATGTGACAGTATACCAAGCACAATACAGACTAAATATTTAAGATTCCTTATTTATAATTATAAAGGGCTGTAATTCAAAAGACATTATGAAATAATAAAACAGTTTTATTTGTCACAAAGTTCACTGAACATGTTTATAAATAAAAAATCTTACAATAAAATATTAAATTTAAAGGGGTGATGCAATTGGGTTGTAGGGCTGTTATATGACATCATTTTGACATTTATATGGAGGTTCGACTCTAAGTTGAACAGTCTTTCACTTTCCACACTACTGCATGGGGCAGAAAGATATTTTTGGGCCATTTTAGCCAGAGCTGGAAATTCCGATTATCCTAATATTTTGAAGGTATAATCTAGATTTTATTAAAGACACAGAGACGAGTATTTTTGCATTCTCTCTTTTTACTACTCAATGCAGCTTTTAAAAGTACATAATAACATAAACAAACATATTAAAACAGCATAGAAAACAGATAACCACAATAAGTAGCTAAGGATAGAGCTAACTTATAACTCCAAGAAAAAAGTGACCAATCAGAGAAGGAATAGTGACCATAAACTGTCCAATAAGCATCCAAACTTCCTCTTTCTTGACTGATGCTCACCCATGGAAAAAAATTTAGAACTAGTAACAGTCCAAAAAGTCCCAAACAGAATAAAACATATGCATAACAGTTGAAAGTTTGATTGAAGGAAAACTTGTGAGATAAGAACTTGATTGCAGAAGATGACTTGGATCTAAGGGTACTTGTCAGGTGAAAATCCTCTTGAATAGAAGGTACAAATCCCGATTTAAGGAAAGGATTTCCTTCAGATGGAAACTGTCGAAATAATAAAAAATAAGTAATAATAACAATATAAAAGAATTCTTAAAGGGAGGGTATCAAACATAATTGAGGTGGGAAAATACTCGTCTCTGTGTCTTTAATAAAATCTAGATTATACCTTCAAAATATTAGGATAATCGGAATTTTATTACAAGACCAGAGACTCCTATTTTTGCAAGTTTAAAGCACATTAATCCTAGTATAAACCATTTAAGAAAATAAGTTAAGTGAGGCATGTTGAATGGGTCTGAAATAGAATTGTTTAAAGGTAGAGTCTGAAGACCAATCTGCCGCATCCAAAATCCTCTGAAGCGGAGCAGACTTCAAAAAGGCTTTAGAAGCAGCAGAACCTCTAACTGAATGGGCTGAGAAAGAAATATCGATCCCAGCTTCTTTCATGACCCATTTAACCCATCTCGCTATGGAAGTAGAGGATACGGCAGCATGAGGGGGAATAAAGGAAATTAAAAGTTGGTTATTAGAAGGTTTTCTAAAAGGTAAAGTTCTGGATTCATAAGATTTCAAACATTCAACCACACAAAGGGAAGGTTCAGAAGGAAGGTAAGGGTAAAAGATAGATGTGGAAAGGGTTTTAGTTCTTCGTGAAATGAAAAAGGTAACGCCCTCCAGAGAGAAGCGTTTAGAATTCCAATCTAGGGCTTTAACGTCAGAAACTCTTCTGAAAGAAATTAGGCAAAGAAGAGTGGCAAGTTTAGCTGTGAGTTGTTTAAAAGATAATGAGGCATTATGTGGCCAAGACTTAAAAAGGGAAAAAATTAGGTCCACATCCCAGAAAAATTCATGTTTAGGAATTGGAGGACGTTTTAGTCTCATGGCCTTGAGGATCCTACAAACTAAAGGATGTTTACCTATAGAAGCATTATTAACCAAATTATGTCTAGCAGAAATAGCTGAGCGATGTACATTGATAGTTCTATATGCTAAACCTAAATCAAAAAGGTGTGATAAATAATTAATAATGTCAGTTAGATCTGAAGAAATGGGATCCAGATTCCTTTGCAAGCACCAGCTAGACCATTTAGACCAAGCGGCAAAGTAGCATTTACGAGTGCCCGGGGCCCAAGATTCCTGAAAGAGGGATCTTGCTCCAGCCGAAAGGCCTCGGAGAGCCCAGGGTCCCCTGAGATCGTCCATGCTACCAGGAGAAGAGAACCTTGAAGGACTAGATCGTGGTAATTGCCCTCTGGATCCGTAAGAAGATGGGGAAGACAAGGAAGAAGAATCGGGAGATCGATGGACATTTCCAGAAGGGATGGATACCATGACTGTGTCGGCCAAAGGGGGGTCACAATCATTAGACGAAGGAGATCCCTGCGGACAATTGAAATCGTCCTCGGGATCATCGAGAATGGAGGAAACGCGTAGACCCCTAGACGTGGCCATGGATGGAGAAAAGCATCTATGGCAGCTGCTTCCGGGTCTGGGCGCCAGCTGAAATAAGGAAGAATCTGAAAATTGGTCCTGGATGCGAAAAGATCCAAACAAAAGGGACCCCTGAGAGATTGGAGCGAGAGAAAAAGACTCCTGTCCAATTTCCAATCGCTGAAATCCGTCAAATGACGAGATCCCCAGTCCGCCATTGAATTCGCTTGTCCTGGAATATATTCTGCTCTGACTGAAATGTTCCTGTCCAAACAAAGATGAATAAAATCCTTGGTGATATTGGACAGGTCCCTGGACTTGGTGCCTCCCAAACGATTGAGATACTGCACCGCAGATATATTGTCCATGCGCAGTAAAATAGAAACTGGAGAAGAAAACTTTGCAAAACTCTTGACTGCAAACGAGCCAGCCAATAATTCTAAACAATTTATGTGAAAGCGTTTTTCTTCCAGAGTCCATTTGCCACCTGTGATGGAAGGACCGCAACGAGCTCCCCAGCCTGAAAGGCTGGCATCGGATTCGATGATGAAATCCAGAGTTTTGCCAAAAATGGCTCTTCCGTTCCAGGCCTCTAAATGTGAAAGCCACCAAGAAAGTTCTTCTTTCGCTTCTGGAGATATGGGAATCAAGTGAGAGTAGGAAAAACCTTTTCTCAAATGAAGGATTTTCAATCTTTGAAGTTCGCGATAATGAAGGGGGGCAGGAAAAATAGCCTGAATAGAGGATGAAAGTAACCCTACTATCCTGGCTATAGTTCTGATGGGAACTGAATCTTTGGATAAAGTTTTGGAAATCTCTTTCTTTATATTCTTCACTTTGTCTAATGGGAGACTCAAAGTGGAAAGGATTGTATCTATCTTGAAACCTAAAAAGATTAGAGATTTGGTAGGAACCAGAACTGATTTCTGTTTGTTTACTATGAAACCTAGAGATTCCAAAAGGGAGATTGTTGAAAACAAATGATTTTGGAGGGAGAGAAAATTCTGGTCCATGATAAGTATGTCGTCCAAATAGATAATTAGACGGACACCTCGAAGCCTCAACCAAGCAATTACTGGTTTGAGTAATTTTGTGAAAATCCAAGGAGCAGAGGATAGGCCGAAAGGAAGACAGGTGAAATTCCAAAACTGATCTTCCCAATGGAAAGTTAAAAATTTCCAGTGCTCTTGAGCGATTGGAACGGTTAAATAGGCGTCTGTGAGATCTAAACGAACTAACCAATCGTTTTCCCTTAGACATTCTCTTAATAAATGAATGCCTTCCATCTTGAAATGATGGTAAACAACATAAGCATTTAAAGATTTTAGATTTATAACCGGTCTGAATTGGTTGTTTTTCTTTTTGACAAGAAAAAGATTGCTTAAATAACAATTTTGAGGATGATGGACCGGAAGAATAGCTTTTTTGGAAGAAAGGGAAAAAATTTCTTTTTGAACCAGAATTTTGTCTTTTTGGGAGAAATGAATTGGTTGTGGAAATTTTATTTGAATGGGAAGGGAAATAAATTCTATGAAAATTCCTGACACCGCTTGAAGCACCCAAGGGTCGGAAGTGATTGACGCCCAGTTTTGGGCAAACAAAGCAATTCTGCCACCAATTCTGTTTTGGGAAGAAGGAATCTGAGAAGGAACCAATAATCTTACCTGGAGCTTGTCTTGATCTTGATCTACCCCTGAAGCCTCTTTGGTTCCAAGGGCGGCTCCTTGCTGGGAAGAAAGTTGTTGAGGTTGAAGGCTCTTGGAAACTTCTGTTGAATTGATACTGATGTTGGGTAGAATAATAGGGTTGATGGGACTGGTTATAATGAGACCTGGATAGGAATGGTTGACGGCCGGGAAAGCGGCCTCTGCCTCTCCCGGCCCTGTCAGAGAAACTCTGATTAGGGTAAAAAATCTTTTTCACAGAAGTTTTAACCTTATTGAGATTTGAAAAGGTGTTAACATATTGATTGAGCTCTTTCAAATAAGAGTCACCAAATAACAACCCATTGTCGTCCGGAGATATTTCATTGGAAGTGAAATCCGATATTTTTGGATCGATTTTCCGCAATATATTTCGTCGTCTCTCTAGGGTCATGGCAGCATTTATGTTACCTATGAAACATAGGAGCCGTTGGACCCATTCTCTGACAACATATGGGTCCAGTGGGGCATCCTCTGCAACACCCTGTTCTGATAACTCGAATAACTTGGTCAGGGGACCTATGGAGTCTAACAATTTGTCCTGACAAATCCTCCAGGATCTATCAATTCCTTTTTTAACCTTGTAACCTGGGGTACCAATGAATTTAAGGATTTTAGGGTCAACCTCAGGGGTAATTGAAGCATTTTTTGGGAGTAAAGGGCGAGGACATTCCGCTCTCATCTTGTTGCGAGTCTGTTTCTTTAAAGGTTTCCTGAGTTGGAAATCAATAAATTTTGCCACCTCTATATTGGGGCACCATTCCGCAGAGCGGGGATGGTGAAGTTCATCGGGATTAAATCTTGGTAAACCCAGACAATCAGTGAATTCTGTCTCCTCCTCAATATATTCTTTTAATTTTTTATGCATTTTCTTATGCCTTTTTGTGGCAGGGGTATAATCTGAATTTTCAGATTCCACATCTATAGAATCTGAGTTTAAATCTGTATAACTACCATCCTCAGAGTTGTTTTCATCAGAGGATGATTTTTCAACATTATTTACATTTTCTTTAAATATTGTACTTGTGTTAGTATCTCCCATTTGGACACCCTTGGGATTCAGGGTTCTATTAGCAGCAGTTTTTGTTCCCGTGCTGCGAGGAATTGTGGTGTCAGACAAAAGCTGACGAGATTTTGTTATAAGCTTTTTGCTGGCAATTACAGAAATTGAGGGATTTTTTCTCTTTAAAGATTTTTTAGTTTCTTTAATGCCCATTAATGAAGACATTTTATTGAAAAGATTGTTCATTGACGAATCAATCATAATTTGAACAGTCTGTGCTGTTAAAGGAGGAGAACTTTCTGGGTTTTCAGACATTTTAATAACTTAATATTTTTTATTTATAATTTAAATAAAACTTTTGTAAGGTATAAATTAAATACTCAAAATTTTAAATATGTGTAGATAATACTAGAACAAAAATATATAGCTACAATTGAATTATATAATAATAATACTTAAAAAGGTTTAACATATGTAAAAACCGTTTTGAAATTAAATAAGTAGTTTGTTAATAACGTTTTACCACAAGATGGCAATGTAAGGCAAGAAAATGATTTGTAAAACAATTTGCTTCGTCTGAGGGAAAAAATGGCAACAAATGTTGCCGGTCGTGAGGAGAGCTGACTGAGACTGACAGGGAGGGCAAAACACGTCAGACTAAGGGGCGGGAAAGGAAGTCCGGCCCACAAGATGGCGACCGGAATGTTAGTGGCAAAGGGAAGATGGAGGAGGAAAAACTGACTGCAAAACACTTCAGTCAGAAAAACGGGAAAACCGGAGGTAATGGGGAGCTATATTAATGAAAGGACAAAACCGGAGGAAATGTGGGACGAAGTGCAGAGGCTAAAATAGCAAGGGGCCGAAAAAACGGAGGCAAATTTAAAACTTAAACATTTGTTAAATGTAACATAACTGACAGTGAATGACTTATATAAGCTAAGAATGTTAGGGAAAAATAAATAAACGAAAATATATATAATATATATCGACCAGGAATAAGAAAAACTGAATGAAATTTTAAACTTTATTGGAGATAAAAAAATTTATACTTATCTTGCCTGAGCAGCAAAAAGAAAGAGGAAGTTTGGATGCTTATTGGACAGTTTATGGTCACTATTCCTTCTCTGATTGGTCACTTTTTTCTTGGAGTTATAAGTTAGCTCTATCCTTAGCTACTTATTGTGGTTATCTGTTTTCTATGCTGTTTTAATATGTTTGTTTATGTTATTATGTACTTTTAAAAGCTGCATTGAGTAGTAAAAAGAGAGAATGCAAAAATAGGAGTCTCTGGTCTTGTAATAAAATCTGTTTATTAACTGCCCAGTACTTCAGGGGTTTGTCTGAACACAGTACAGTGATCTCTCCTACAATAAGAGCAGTTTGTATTGGCATAACAGTAGTAAACAATTTTTAGTTGAGTCTCCACTCCAGTTTAAAATGAAATAGGAACATGCAGTTTGAAAAAACGCCACAAGATAGCATATGGGTAGGAAGTGGAGGTATCGGTTTAAGTATTGGTGCATTTGCATGAGTACAAGTACTCATGCAAATACTTGGTATCGGTACCGATACCGATACTAGTATCGGTATCGGTGCAACCCTAATAATAATATAATCATATACATATATATAAAATTGCTGCGCTACTTACCCCTTTCGCTGCGGGAGGTTCTGATGCCGTCTGTGACAGCATCAGAACGAGCCTCCCATAGGAGACTATGGAGGCACGCTCTCATGAGCACAATGCTTCCTCGCAATGCGACCACGAGCTTGCGGTCACATTGCACTGTATTTGTAATATCAGTGCACATTATCATGAGCTGGTATTACAAATTGAGCGCTAAGGGACATGAAACGCAATTTTTTTTCATTTGTGAGTCAGAGAAAGCATTCAATTTTAAAAAACTTTCTAATTTATTTCTATTATCTAATTTCTTTCGTTTTTTTGGTATCCTTTGATGGAAAGCATATCTAGATAGGCTCAGGAGTTGCTGATTGGTGGCTGCACTTATATGCCTCATGTTATTGGCTCACCCATGTGCATTGCTGTTTCTTCAACAAAATATACTAATAGAAGGAAGCAAAATAGATTATAGAAGTAAATTGGAAAGTTGTTTAAAATTGTATTCTCTGTTTAATTCATGAAATAAAAAAAAATGGTGTTCATCTCCCTTTAAGTTTATTTTATCTTCCTTGCTGTACCCGATACACATGGGTCCATGTGCTGATTAAACAAGCACTGTGCATGTTGCAAGGTCAAGGATAAGAAGTCTGCGGGTTGCTCTCCAGTCTATCTGGAGGGCATCCTACAGTAGTAAATATGTATATACTTAATTAGTCTCACTAGACAAAAGTAAACATTTTATGGGGAATTCATTTTGATTATAATATGCATTTAAGAGCATACACTGTATAAATACACATAAGTCAGATTTGATTACAATATTAACGTAACATTGGTTATACATTGTGAATTGCAGATCCCCAGAAGCAGCACATAGAACTATTAATAAGAGGATTAACAAAATAACAGCCTCCATTCATGTTTTTTATTCCTAATGAGCTCTGTAAGTTAAAATGCACTATACAAGGCACAGTACCATTGTTTTATGTTACCAAATGTGATTTATATATTTATTAAACCTCACCATAAACTGTGCAAATGTTAAACAATTACTTTGGCATCTAAATATATTACATGTATGAGTAGTTGTACAAGGAAACCCAGTGGCAAGATACAATTTTTTTATTGAGGGTATTAAAAGATATACAGTATAATGTCACCATGTGATTTTTTTTATTCTAGAGGTAAAATCCTTTTTAAATCTTAAAGTATTTTATTATTCCTGAAAATGAAAAATATAATTAGCTTTTCTCAGGGGAAATTAGGTTCTTCTTCTTAGGATGGAGCCCAACTAACTGCTGTGCATGTAGTTGTTAAGTTAATAGTTCTGGTCTGTAGAAATGAATACAGTACATATTTATTGCTACACCCCCAGTGTGTGGTGAGAACTGTGTGCCCTCTGTGCTCTGCCTTTCTCGCCCCACTGAGGCAACTAAGCAAGCTTGTGTAAGGTTAGGAATGACTCACACAATGACATCAGCATTGTTACCATAGCAACGCTCTCTCTTTTCTAACACAAATACGGTTTTACTAGAATTGTTTTCATGTGTTTGTTAACATGTTTTTTTTTTTTTTTTTTAACAACATTTTATATCATGAAAAGCTGTACTGAGCACCTGAAACTGATTGACAAGCCATTTTTTGTTTAACCCCTTAATGACCGGACCATTTTTCAATTTTCTTACCCTTAATGACAATGGCTATTTTTACATTTCTGCGGTGTTTGTGTTTAGCTGTAATTTTCCTCTTACTCATTTACTGTACCCACACATATTATATACCGTTTTTCTCGCCATTAAATGGACTTTCTAAATATACCATTATTTTCATCATGTCTTATAATTTACTACAAAAAAAATAATAAAATATGAGGAAAAAATGGAAAAAAAAACACACTTTTTCTAACTTTGACCCCCAAAATCTGTTACACATCTACAATCACCAAAAAACACCCATGCTAAATAGTTTCTACATTTTGTCCTGAGTTTAGAAATACCCAATGTTTACATGTTCTTAGCTTTTTTTGCAAGTTATAGGGCCATAAATGCAAGTAGCACTTCGCTATTTCCAAACCACTTTTTTTCAAAATTTGCGCTAGTTACATTGGAACCCTGATATCTGTCAGGAATACCTGAAAATCCCTTGACATGTATATATTTTTTGTTAGAAGAGTATTGATCTAGGCACATTTTGGTATATTTTATGCCACCATTTCACCGCCAAATGCGAGCAAATAAAAAAAAAACTTTACATTTTTCACAATTTTAGGTTTCTCACTGAAATTATTTACAAACAGCTTGTGCTATTATGGCACAAATTGTTGTAAAAGCTTCTTTGGGATCCCCTTTGTTCAGAAATATCAGACTTATATGGCTTTGGCATTGCTTTTTGGTAATTAGAAGGCCGCTAAATGCTGCTGCGCACCACACGTAAATTATGCCCAGCAGTGAAGGGGTTAATTAGGTAGGTTGTAGGGAGCTTGCAGGGTTAATTTTAGCTTTAGGGTAGAGATCAGCCTCCCACCTGACACATCCCACCCCCAGATCCCTCCCAAACAGCTCTCTTCCCTCCCCCACCCCACAAATGTCCCCGCCATCTTAAGTTCTGGCAGAAAGTCTGCCAGTACTAAATAAAAGGAGTTTTTTTTTTTTTAAATAAAAAAATAAAATATTTTAGCTGTGATGGACTCCTGCCTTAGCCCCAACCTCCATGATCCCCCCCCCAGCTCTCTAACCCTCCCCCCTATCTAATTGCGGCCATCTTGGGTACTGGCAGCTGTCTGCCAGTACCCAATTTGCCCCAAAAACAAAAGTATTTTTTGCTCTTTTGCTTTTTTTTATGTTTTCTGTAGTGTAGCAGCCCCCCACAATACCCCTATCCCCCTCCCCCTCCCAGATCCTTTTATATTATTTTTTTTAAAAATCTTTCCCCCACCCCCCTCTTCCCTCCTCATTGGTGTCAGTGGCCAGCTAATGCGCGCGCATGCGCGCCCCCCGCACGCTTCCGGCACCCGGCGTGCACATTGCACTTCTAGGAACCGGATGCCGGGTAGCGATGGGCCGCCCACCCGCCTCCCTGTTACGCTCCCACCCACCAACGAACCGGCACCATCGCTACCGGTGCAGAGAGGGCCACAGAGTGGCTCTCTCTGCATCGGAGTCTTCTAAAAAGGTATTTCAGGATGCCTCCATATGGAGGCATCACTGCAATACCCTGAGAGCTGCTGGATTGTAATATAAAATGTTTAATTATGCATAATTAAACAACGCTGCTGTATACTTTATTTATTTTGTCCCTCTTTCTGGTAATTTAACTGAAAAAATGTGAGCTTTACTATTCTGAGGAATGGAAGTGCACACTGCTACATATTTGTCTTTATTTGTGCTCAGAAGGAGTCATTAGAGTGGGTGGAGTTTCGCTATTAAAAAAATGCCCCCTCCCCTATTTCGTGTGTCTTCTCGCGTTCACTTTTCTATTCTACACACTCCCGATTTTCATCAAGGGGGTACTTTTGAAACCAGAACAGAAAGTAACTGCTCAGTACACTTTCACAATTGAACGTCTTATATGAAACCGCTGTGTACTGAGCGGTTACTTTCAGTTTCTTATTTTTTTTTTCTCCGGTTTCAAAAGTACCCCCTTGACGAAAATCGGTGCATTGCGAATGCGCAAACGCCGGGAGAGCGTGTAGAATAGAAAAGTAAATGCGAGAAGACACTTGTGACGAAATAGGGGAGGGGGCAGGCGGACATTTTTGAACTACAGAAACGAACATAGTAAGTCTTTTTACATACTAACGCAATATTGTTGAAAATTGGGCTACATTTAAAAATAATAATTGTTTTAAACTCTATATGTAGGATTTAAAAGCCGTTTTGGGTTGACTATCACTTTAATTTACTGCAAGAACTTTAAGAAAGTTAAGTTCCTTTAAAAATGCTATATAACCAGGATTCTACCAACTCAAACATCCTTGCTTGCCAGATAACTCTATGCAAGTAGATTTACGGAAACATCTGAAAAAGGAAAAGCAATAATAATGCCTTTCTGAGAATTGATGCGTTTAATGTGAAAGTGCAGTGCACTAGGTCATTAATTACTGGACCAAGTCATGAAGGACTTTAGCTGAGCCTGTTCAAGGATAAGGTTTACCTGGTAAGTTGAATTTTTTGAATATGACGAGAGAACTGTTCTGTCATGCACCGACTTAAAGAGTGAATGTTAAAAATACATCTTTATTTTGTGGTGCTTGTTTATATTCATTATATAGAATATAGCTTGATTGATTGGAGAAATAGGATGCTCTATTTTTTCTTCTGAGCTAAACTGTCAAACTTGCAGAATACGTGCTGCAGCATCAATAGATATAGGGGCCTATTTATGATGGTGTGAGCAGACATGATCCGATATTGCGAATCATGTCCGCTGCACATCGATAAATACCGATAGTATACGCTCTCGCCATTTATCATTGCACCAGCATACGGAGCTTGATAAATATGCCCGATAAACTTTGTCCTCATTAACAGAAATGTTTAGATGTTTTTTATGAAAATAATGCAGATGCAATTCCTAATATTTAGTTACATGACTTTCCTACTGAACTGCTTCCTGGGACACCTATAATTTATCCCTCTCAGAAAATGAATTGGAAGTTATCAGCAGGAAATTTTAACAAAGCGGTGAAGTCCTTTTATAGAGCTCATGATGCTGATTTTGTAAACCTTCCAATGGTCTCAGCGACTCCGACTGTTGCAGAAAGACTTTACATCTTAAAGGGATCCTGAACCCAAATTTTTTCTTTCGTGATTCAGATAGAGCACGAAATTTTATGCAACTTTCTAATTTACTCCTATTTTCAAATTTTCTTAATTCTCTTGGTATCTTTATTTGAAATGCAAGAATGTAAGTTTAGATGCCGGCCCATTTTTGGTGAACAACCTGGGTTGTTCTTGCTGATTGGTGGATAAATTCATCCACCAATAAAAAAATTGCTGTCCAGAGTTCTGAACCAAAAAAAAAGCTTAGATGCATTCTTTTTCAAATAAAGATAGCAAAGAACAAAAAAAAAATGATAATAGGAGTAAATTAGAAAGTTGCTTAAAATGGCATGCTCTATCTGAATCATGAAAGAAAAAATGTGGGTTCAGTGTCCCTTTAATGAAATCTCAGGATCATATGAAGAAAAAAACTCTGACTAAAGTTATACTAAAATACCTCAGACAAGTGATAGTTTATCATCAGGTATGGTTGTCTGCAAACCACCTCAAGATTCAGGGCCCATTCCACACATTAGGTCAAAAATATATTGTGCTTTATAAAATAAATCTCTGTTTGACGTTCTTAGATTCTGTTAGTGTACAACAGGTGCTTTATTCATTTCTACTCAATACTTAACATGAAATTCCCATTCTGGGATTGGTTTTGCCATTTCTTGCTATAGTACTCATTGACTAAGTAAAAGAGTTTACAGTGAAGAAAATATTTGAATCTAGAATGAGCCATTGTAAACTCCAGTATCAGATTCACAATAATATGGCACAGAAAATATCATGGGAACCTTTGAAGAAAACTCATGCTTCTTGCAGTAACATGAAACACAAAAGGTGTCTTTCATGATTTAGATAGAACATACAATTTTAAAGAACTTTCCAATTCCAAGTTACTTCTATTGTCTAATTTGCATTATTGTATTGATATTCTTTGTTGAAGAAACAGCAATGCACATGAGTGACCCAATAACATGAGGCATATACAGTATGTGCAGTCACCAATCAACAGGTCCAGAGAGCCTAGCTAGGTATACTTTTCAAAAAACAATACCAAGAGAACAAAACAAATTAGGTAATATAAGTAAATTGGAAAGTTGTTAAAAATTGAATGCTCTATCTGAATTCTGAAAGAAAAAAATTGGGCTTCATGTCCCTTTAACCCCTTAATGACCACAGCACTTTTCCATTTTCTGTCCGTTTGGGACCAAGGCTATTTTTACATTTTTGTGGTGTTTGTGTTTAGCTGTAATTTTCTTCTTACTCATTTACTGTACCCACACATATTATATACCGTTTTTCTCGCCTTTAAATGGAATTTCTAAAGATACCATTATTTTCATCATATCTTATAATTTACTATAAAAAAAATTATAAAATATGAGGAAAAATGGAAAAAAACACACTTTTTCTAACTTTGACCCCCAAAATCTGTTACATATCTACAACCCCCAAAAAACACCCATGCTAAATAGTTTCTAAATTTTGTCCTGAGTTTAGAAATACCCAATGTTTACATGTTCTTTGCTTTTTTTGCAAGTTATAGGGCCATAAATACAAGTAGCATTTGCTATTTCCAAACCATTTTTTTCCAAAATTAGCGCTAGTTACATTAGAACACTAATATCTTTCAGGAAACCCTGAATATCCCTTGACATGTATATATTTTTATTTAGTAGACATCCCAAAGTATTGATCTAGGCCCATTTTGGTATATTTCATACCACCATTTCACCGCCAAATGCGATCAAATACAAAAAATCGTTCACTTTTTCACAAATATTTTCACAAACTTTCGGTTTCTCACTGAAATTATTTACAAACAACTTATGCAATTATGGCATAAATGGTTGTAAATTCTTCTCTGGGATCCCCTTTGTTCAGAAATAGCAGACATATATGGCTTTGGCGTTGCTTTTTGGTAATTAGAAGGCCGCTAAATGCCACTGCGCACCACAAGTGTATTATGCCCATCAGTTAAGGGGTTAATTAGGGAGTTTTTAGGGAGCTTGTAGGGTTAATTTTAGCTTTAGTGTAGTGTAGTAGACAACCCCAAGTATTGATCTAGGCACATTTTGGTATATTTCATGCCACCATTTCACCGCCAAATGCGATCAAATTAAAAAAAACGTTAAATTTTTCACAATTTTAGGTTTCTCACTGAAATCATTTACAAACAGCTTGTGCAATTATGGCACAAATGGTTGTAAATGCTTGTCTGGGATCCCCTTTGTTCAGAAATAGCAGACATATATGACTTTGGCGTTGCTTTCTGGTAATTAGAAGGCTGCTAAATCCTGCTGCGCCTCACACGTATATTTTGGCTAGCAGTGAAGGGGTTAATTAGGGAGTTTGTAGGGAGTTTGCAGGGTTAATTTTAGCTTTAGTGTAGAGATCAGCCTCCCACCTGACACATCCCACCCCCTGATCCCTCCCAAACAGCTCCCTTCCCTCCCCCACCCCACAATTGTCCCCGCCATCTTAAGTACTGGCAGAAAGTCTGCCAGTACTAAAATAAAAGGGGTTTTTTAAAAAAAATTTTTTTTAGCATATTTACATATGCTACAGTTTAGGATCCCCCCCTTAGCCCCCAACCTCCCTGATCCCCCCCAAAACCGCTCTCTAACCCTCCCCTCTGCCTTATTGGGGGCCATCTTGGGTACTGGCAGCTGTCTGCCAGTACCCAGTTTGCAAAAAAAGTGCTTTTTTTTTTTTTTTTTTTCTGTAGTGTAGCTACCCCCCCCCACACAGACAAACCCCCACCACCTTGCTTATCATTTTTTTTTTTACTTCTAAGACCGTTTTTTAACATTTTTTATTAAAGATTTTCTGTAGTGTAGCGGTTCCCACCCGCTCCCTCCCCGTGCACGCGCCCGCCCCCGCCCTCCCGTGCACGCGCGCACGTCCGTGTGCGCCCCCGGTCACCCCCGCCCACGATCCCGCCCCCCTCCACATTAGCAGGGCCATCGATGGCCGCCTCCCGGTCCGGCTCCCACCCACCAACGCCGCAAGCCACCGATCTCCGGTGCAGAAAGGGCCACAGAGTGGCTCTCTCTGCACCGGATGGCTTAAAAAGGTTATTGCAGGATGCCTCCATATCGAGGCATCACTGCAATAACAGGAAAGCAGCTGGAAGCGAGCAGGATCGCTTCCAGCTGCTTTCCACACCGAGGACGTGCAGGGTACGTTCTCAGACGTTAACTGCCTTTTTTCTGAGGACGTACCCTGCACGGGGTTAATTGATCTGATCCTTGCATTACAAATATCAGGTAAAGCCTTATCTGAAGAATGTATCTTGAAGGGATGGAGTAATGTCAAACTGACATTGTATAGACGGTCTTATTGTTCATGATCATGTGACCTGCCATCTTAGTAAAGCTTTAGTCTGGCTTCGTGTATGACATTTTTTTTATAATTTTGAGGGTAAAATCATTAATTAAAAGGACAGAAAACTCCAAAATTTTCTTTCATGATTTGGATAGAACATACAATTTTAAACAACTTTCCAATTTACTTATATTATCAAATTTGCTTCATTCTCTTGTTATCCTTTGCTGAAGTAACATAATTGCACTACTAGCAGGTAAATTAGCTCATCTAGTTTGCCAATCACAAGAGACAAATGTGTGCAGGCACCAATCAGCAGCTAGCTGCTACTAGTGTAGGATATGTGCTTATTCTTTTTCAACAAAAAATACCAAGAGAACAAAGCACATTTGAAAATAGAAGTGAATTTAAAAGAGTCTTGACATTATATGCTCTATCTGAATCATGCAAGTTTAATTATGACTTTCCTATCCCTTTAACAATTCACAAATGACTTAGTAAAATGTAAGCAGACAATAACATAAATCAAAGTAGTTTACGTGGGCACACATGACAAGAAATCTAAGGGTAAATTTAAAGCTCCCAATCGTTTTCGTTCCTTTTGTCAGACCATCTCCAAATTGGAATAAATCCAAGCCTTATAAGAAACCAAATCCTGCCCCTAAACCTACATGGAGGTGCGGCCCTCAAATTAGTTCTTCTAGGGGGGCAGATTAAAGCTATTTCAAGGAGTTTGGACAGGCTCTGTCCAAAATCACTGGATTCAGAATATTATTTCTGAAAGGTATTGAATTGGATTCAGATTAAGACCTCCCATGCTTTTTTGAAATGTGTTTCAGATCTATAACTTTCAGGGGTAATTGTTCCAGTTCCCCAGAAAGAACAAGGATTGGGTTTTTATTCAAATCTATTCATTGTACCAAAGAAGGAAAATTCTTTCAGACCAATTTTAAATCTGACAACTTTAAATCGTTATGTAAGAGTCCCAACTTTCAAGATGGTGACGTTAAAGACTATTCTGCCTTTTGTTCAGCAAGGTCACTTCATGTCCACAATAGACTTACAGGACGCTTACCTTCACAATTCGATTTATCCAAACCACTATCGATTTCTGAGATTCTCTTTTCTAGACAAGCATTAACAATTTGTCGCTCTTACGTTTGGCCTTGCAACAGCACCAAGAATATTGTCAAAGGTTTTCGGTGCCCTTCTATCTGTAATCAAAGAGCAGGGTATTGCTGTGTTTCCTTATTTGGAGGATATCTTGGTACTAGCTCAATCTTTTCATTTAGCAGAATCTCACATGAAACAACTATTGTTGTTTCTTCAACGACAAGATTGGAGGATCAATTTACCAAAGAGTTTCTTGATTCCTCAAAGGTCATCTTTTTAGGTTTCCAGATAGATTCAGTATCCATAACTCTATCCCTAACAAAAAAGAGACGATTAATATTGGTTTCAGCCTGTCTAAACCTTCAGTCTCTATCATACCCATCAGTGGCTATGTGCATGGAAGTTTTAGGTCTCATGATTGCATCATCGGAAGCGATCCCTTTTGCTCATTTTCATATGAGACCTCTACAGCTTTGCATGTTGCACCAATGGTGCAGGGATTATACTCAGATATCACAACTGATATACTTAAATCCCAACACTCAACCCTCCCTGACTTGGTGGTTAAACCATCACCTTATTGTTCAAGGGGCCTCGTTTGTTTGTCCTACCTGGACTGTGATCACAGCAGATGCAAGTCTTACAGGCTGGGGAGCTGTCTGGGGGTCTCTGACAGCACAAGGGATTTGGAATTTTCGAGAGGCGAGGTTACCAATCAATATCTTAGAACTCTATGCTATTTTCAGAGCTCTTCAGGCTTGGCCTCTATTAAAGAGAAAAACCATATATTTGTTTCAAACAGACATTGTCAGTGGCATATGTAAATCATCAAGGGGGGACTTACAGTCCCCTAGCAATGAAAGAAGTATCTCTAAAACTTTCTTGGGCGGAATCCTACTCTTGTCTAATCACTGCAATTCATATACCAGGTGTAGAAAATTGGGAATCGGATTATCTCAGCCATCAATCTCTACATCTGGGGGAGTGGTCTCTCCATCCAGATGTATTCTATCAGATTGTGCAGATGTGGGGTTTTCCAGACATAGATCTGATGGCCTCTCATCTGAAGAAGAAACGTCCCAGATAATGCTCGAGGTCCAGGGATCCTCAGGCGAAAATGATGGATGCTCTAGCAGTTCCATGGTTTTACAAACCTGCTTACATTTTTCTACCTTTGGTTCTTCTTTTAAGAGTGATCTCAAATATCATAATGGAACAATAGTATGTGTTTCTGATAGCACCAGCATGGCCTCACGGGTTCTGGTATGCGGACCTCGTCCAAATGTCCAGTTGCAAACCTTGGTTACTTCCTCTAAGATTAGACCTTCTGTCTCAAGGTACGTTTTTCCATCCGGATCTCAAATCTCTAAATTTGAAGGCATGGAATTTGAACGCTTAGTCCTTAGTCATAGAGGTTTCTCGGACTCAGTGATAAACACTGTGATATAGGCCCGTAAGCCTGTTTCAAGGAAAATATATCACAAGGTTTGGAAAACCTATATTTTATGGTGTTCCACTAATGATTATTCCTGGCATTCTTTTAGAATTCTTTGGATTCTTCAGTTTCTTCAGGATGGTTTGGATAAAGTTTTGTCTGCTAATACTTTGAAAGGACAAATCTCTGCTCTTTCTGTTTTATTTCATAGAAAGATCGCTAATCTTCCTGATATTCACTGTTTCGTCCAGGCTTTGACTCGTATCAAACCTGTTATTAAATCTATTTCTCCTCCTTGGAATCTGAATTTGGTATTAAAAACTTTGCAGGCTCCTTCTTTTGAGTCTATGCATTCTTTGGACATTAAACTACTTTCTTGGAAAGTGTTATTTCTCTTGGCTATCTCCTCTGCTAGAAGAGTTTTTGAATTGTCTGCTCTCTCCTGTAAGTCTCCTTATCTGATTTTCCATCAAGATAAAGCTGTCTTGTGGACTTTGTTTAAATTTTTGCCTAAAGTTGTGAATTATAACAACATTAATAGGGAAAGTATTGTTCCTTCTTTGTGTCCTAATCCTAAGAATAATCTTGAAAGATTTTTTACATTGTTTGGATGTGTGGTAAGAGCTTTGAAATATTATGTTGATGCTACTAATGATTTCAGAAAAACTTCTAGTCTATTTGTTATTTGTCTGGTTCTGGAAAAGGTCAGAAAGCCTCTGCCATTTCTTTTGCATCTTGGTTGAAACTTCTGATTCACAAAGCTTATTTGGAGGTGGGGCAGTCTCGGCCTCAGCGAATTACAGCTAATTCTACAAGATCAGTTGCCACATCTTGGGCTTTCAAGAATGAAGCTTCAGTTGATCAAATCTGCAAAGCAGACACTTGGTCTTCTTAGCATACATTTACAAAATTTTACCATTTTGATGTTTTTGTTTCTTTGGAAGCAGCTTTTGGTAGAAAGGTTCTTCAGGCAGCTGCCTTAGTTTGATTCTAGTGTCTATTATTTGAATTTTTTTAATTTTTAAGAATACTTAATTATTTTATGTAAGAACTTACCTGATAAATTAATTTCTTTTATGGTGGCAAGAGACCACAAGACCCACCCATTTTTAGGGATTATGATTTTTTTGTTTAAAGCACATTATTTATCCTGTTCCTCTTTTTTATGCTTTTACTCCTTATAAACCTCACTAACTTGGCTATACATTAAGCTGAGGTAAGAGTGAGGTGTGAGGTGTATTTATAGGCATTTGAGGTTTGGGAAACTTTGCCCCCTCCTGGTAGAAATGTATATCCCATCAGTAACAAGCTCGTGGACTCTCGCCACCATGAAAGAAATTAATTTATCATGTAAATTCTTACATAAATTATGTTTTTTTAATGAAAAAATGATATTCCTGTGCTAAATAGACCAACTGTTTATGTAGGAATTATACGTGAGCCAATGAGCAATAGTTACCCTGGTATCAGTTGAACTTTCTATCGGTTTCCCTTTAAATGGCAACTTTTACAAAAAGAAACATAAAAGTACAAAAAAGAAATGATGTAATTTGTTACAGTAATTTATTATTGCACTATTGTTTTCATATAACTATGTGTTTAATGCCTACAAACTGCAGTAATGAGAGGTGTTGGCATCAGTTAGGTGCTGTGATAGGTGGTTGCATCAGAGCATGGCAAAACTTTAGATGGTTACCATGGTGAGTATGACAGTAGCGAATGAAACAAAAGACTGGTGCTACAAGTGTTATATTAATGCTGTAGGAGGGTTAGTGGTTTATGTGGGTCATGGTGAGTGTTAAGTGTGGTTTGTGGAATAGCAGTAGGTGGATGCTTTAGTGATGTGTGTCAGGGGCAAGCAGGAGGTTATGGCTTCCAAGAGGATTGTTTGTTTAGGATGGAATATGTGGTACCTGACAATAAAAATTAGACCCAGAGGATTAATACTAATATCTAGGGAAATATGAGCATCCTCCACAATTAGGTGACAATGTGGTACATAATATATAGGTCTTAGTGTTTATGGATTGTGTAGAGAATTAATGTTTATGTTTGAGGACACCCACATTTAAATGTAGCAACTGAATCTTTATCCTAGAAGCTCACACTTTAATAAGGCTACACTGATACCTACTTTAGGTATAAGGGACTGCAGTAAATAGAGGCTTATAAGGGGTTATGCAGGTACATATTATAGATATTTGCTGACAACCCAGGTTAAGAGCAATAGTGAAATTTTTTGGTAGTTAGATTATGCATTTGTATACATGGAGTAGTAACTATTAAAGGGGTATTACTGTTTTTACTGTTTCGTGACCTATGGAGGTTTTGATTAGCATTAGCAACATCCAGTTATTCCTAAAGTATCACCCTATCAGCAAGGTACTGGTGTTCTTTATTTAGAACATCTCATGGATTAGAATGTTTTGAAACTTGACAAAACGTTTCTTGGCTGGGTAGAATTCTAGACCACAGTTAGACAGTTCCCCTAATACATCAATATAAAAGTTGTTTTCTGTGTTTCTTAGATTGTAAATATAATAAATACATTAAAAAATAAAATCCATTTTTAATAAAGTTTTTACATAATGAATTATTTTACTAGTGTGTCATAGTCAGTAACTGCACATTTGATAAAAAATAAGGTGAGACTTAAAAATTGTCTGTAAAGTTAACAGCTTAATTTAATAATACTAAGCTGTCCATTGTACATCCAATAAGCATCACAGCACACTGAATAAAAACTAAGGATGTACAAATCTGTATGATGAAACAAAAAGAAAGGGCGCCTCCTAGTGTAGCCAGTATATATAAGGATGAATAGAATGAGATATAGATTTTGTACTCACATATAATTAAGGCAAAGATAATGCCTAGATGAGCAGTCTGGAAACTTATCAGTGTCCCAGTTGACTGTGCATTAGAATGCAAGGGCAGCTCCTCTTAGTAGATTCCCAAAATCATCTGAAAAGTAGAAAGATATACAGAGGGCGACTCCTAGTGCAGATTAGTAAGCAAAGTGTGAACCCCCCAGCTTAACCCTTCAGAGATATACTCACAAAGTATGAAGCACACTGTAGTGCTAATGGAGCAAGCTGGGTATATTAAAGTGGCCCAGCGCACATACCACTCCGGTGAAGGATGGTCCAATATGTTTAAAGTGCTCAAAAAAGAATAAAGGAGACTCCAGAAATATATCTAAAAAACACTTTATATAAAAATATAACAGTGTACAATAAAAAATCAGTAAAATACGCTACGCGTTTCTCAGAGCTGACCACTCTGTTTCCTCAGGCAAGTAATACTGATCTAAAACTGAAGTCTCCTATTAATACATCCTCAAATAAATTAAAACATTGGTCACACCCAATTTACCAATTACTTATGCAAATGTTGCTATGGTGACCTTCACAATACAAACGGACTTTTCTTAATACCAGTATATAAATATATAACACATTTTGTGCAGAGATCTACTTTAACATATTTAGCTAGTATCAAAACAGGTGTGTAGCAGATAATACAATGTATCTCATAAACATTTTGAAAGAAAACATATACAATATCCACGATAACATTTCAACAAAAAAACAAAAAAAACAAATATAGCACCCATATAGTTGGTTCATAACTTATCAACGATCTCTCTTTATGAAAGTGGATGCACTATTTATTTATACTTCATATGGTTGATAGCTTCTTTATTTTCTGAGGATTTTTTTCCCCTTTGCTCATAATGCAAGGTTTTATTTATTTATTAAAAGCATCTAGCTACTTTATTTGTATCATCTATATAGCTGTTAGCTTGTGGGCGTGTATCGTTAGCCTATCCCACACTTCCATATGTATGGGTAATGGCTAGTGGGCGTGTATCATTTATCGCCGATCTTCAAGTGCAATTCCTCAACTTTATTCCTAATATATTCTTACCCCTTTTGAATTAGTCTCCTACAGTGAACTGTTTCTACGTTACCTAAGTTGTTGTATTGTGCTTATTGTAAGCTGATGTCATGAAGGGCTACGTCTATTTGTTTAAGCTCCCTCTCTGATTTCCCAATGCCATATGTGTAGGGGGTGGCTCGTGGGTGTGTAGTATCAACCAATCCCACATCACTATGTATGTGAGTCACAGCTTGTAGGCGTGTGTCGTCTATCGCCATAAAAAATAAACAATCTCAACTCTATTGTTGAGAAACACTGCACTAAAGCACCAGCTCATCGGAAATGTATTGATTACCTGGAGAATAAAGCACACATACTCTGCTCACTGACACCCACACACACTCTGCTCACATACACACTCACACAATTCTGTGGCACAGTGCCAGTTACTAAGCAATTAGAATGAAGAATAAAAATAAAAATGAATGGTTCCTATGTGACTCAAGTGGTTGTATGTGTATAGTATAACTATGATGAAATAAATGTGTATGACAAATATAAATAAATTGATTCCTATGTGACTCAAGTGTTTGTATGTGTATAGTGTGACAATAATGAAAGAAGTGTATGCATCATATCACTATTAAACACTTGAGTCACATAGGAACCATTCATTTTTATTCTTCATCTTTATTTTATATCTTTATTTTATTATTTATATTCTTTATTCCAGTAGATAATAGTAATATCATTTGATATTATTGCATAGAATATTTATTATTTTAGGTCTTTATAATATCACATCCACTTCCATAAAGTAACATATAGTTAGAGCACTAGACACTAGTCACACATAGAATTCACGAATAACAATAATTTTAAGACCTATAAAACATAGAGTGCTTATTTTTCCCTTTACACGTCTTTTCATATAGAAAAGTATATGAATTCATATACTATGGCACAGAAATATACAAAAAAAACATGGGTATATATCATTCATTTCTTATGAGGCTTGATTCATAAACACTATATAGGTTATTAATATATAATAATTACATTGAATTTGGATTCATTGGCATATGTGTATATGCACTTAGTAGATTGAAGCGCAACGATAACGAGATCGGCATTATTTTTAACATGACAACTTAGCAAAAATTGCCGAATACTGTGAGGATAGGATCTGCCTCTTTTTTGAGAAGCAGTATCATAGGGCCACACAGATTGGCTGATGCTATCTCAAACATAGCTATAGGGTGATATCAATACACCACAATAGTAAAGTAGTTCATACACCACAATAGTAATGTAGTTTATTTATCAGTTGCCGGGCATGTGAAATCATAGACGTGCAACCACAAAACCAAATAACTAATTATAGTTGGCAGCTTGAGGAGGTTTGAGGAGTTATAGTGAGGAACCGGGAATGAGATTTTTTACTTTTTAAATAGAGTTGAGATTGTTTATTTTTTATGGCGATAGACGACACACGCCTACAAGCTGTGACTCACATACATAGTGATGTGGGATTGGTTGATACTACACACCCACGAGCCACCCCCTACACATATGGCATTGGGAAATCAGAGAGGGAGCTTAAACAAATAGACGTAGCCCTTCATGACATCAGCTTACAATAAGCACAATACAACAACTTAGGTAACGTAGAAACAGTTCACTGTAGGAGACTAATTCAAAAGGGGTAAGAATATATTAGGAATAAAGTTGAGGAATTGCACTTGAAGATCGGCAATAAATGATGCACGCCCACTAGCCATTACCCATACATATGGAAGTGTGGGATAGGCTAACGATACACGCCCACAAGCTAACAGCTATATAGATGATACAAATAAAGTAGCTAGATGCTTTTAATAAATAAATAAATAAAACCTTGCATTATGAGCAAAGGGGAAAAAAATCCTCAGAAAATAAAGAAGCTATCAACCATATGAAGTATAAATAAATAGTGCATCCACTTTCATAAAGAGAGATCGTTGATAAGTTATGAACCAACTATATGGGTGCTATATTTGTTTTTTTGTTGAAATGTTATTGTGGATATTGTATATGTTTTCTTTCAAAATGTTTATGAGATACATTGTATTATCTGCTACACACCTGTTTTGATACTAGCTAAATATGTTAAAGTAGATCTCTGCACAAAATGTGTTATATATTTATATACTGGTATTAAGAAAAGTCAGTTTGTATTGTGAAGGTCACCATAGCAACATTTGCATAAGTAATTGGTAAATTGGGTGTGACCAATGTTTTAATTTATTTGAGGATGTATTAATAGGAGACTTCAGTTTTAGATCAGTATTACTTGCCTGAGGAAACAGAGTGGTCAGCTCTGAGAAACGCGTAGCGTATTTTACTGATTTTTTATTGTACACTGTTATAGTTTTATATAAAGTGTTTTTTATATATATTTCTGGAGTCTCCTTTATTCTTTTTTGAAAACTTTAAACATATTGGACCATCCTTCACCGGAGTGGTATGTGCGCTGGGCCACTTTAATATACCCAGCTTGCTCCATTAGCACTACAGTGTGCTTTATACTTTGTGAGTATATCTCTGAAGGGTTAAGCTGGTGGGTTCACACTTTGCTTACTAATCTGCACTAGGAGTCGCCCTCTGTATATCTTTCTACTTTTCAAATCTGTATGATGCCTGATTTGGCACAAAGATTCCATGTGTCAAACAAATACAGTATTTATTTCTTAATCTTCCTGGGGCTGTCTGCTTCTGTTAGTCTGCACAAAGGACAGTTCTTGAAGCTACACGGAGAGTGCGTTGAACTTTTATTGAACTCTTACTTTTCAAGGTTATTAATTAAGACAACTTTTTCCTGCTGTGGTTTTATATATATATATATATATTCTTGCAGTATAAAAGCTATGCTTTTGCAGCACTCAAATTGGTTCAACAGGAAGGGCAATTAGAAAAAAACATTATTGGGGGTCTCAGTCACAAAGGAAAAATATGTCACCATCTCAGTAAAATAGGATAACTCTAAGACAACCAACAAAAAAACAATTCTGCTCTTTGTCTGTTATACCATACACATTTAGATATATATATATATATATATATATATATATATATATATACATATATATATATATATATATATATATATATATATATATATATATATAAATGTAAATATAAACAGTGGAAAAAATATAGTTTACAGAGCCAAATAGTTGTGCACACAATCTCACTACAAGTGAAACGATCACCTAACACAATCGTTGTCAGGTCAAAAAAGGGGTAAGGTAAGGAGCGCCAAATGAATGCTAAAGTGTGCAGGGAAAATCAACATGAATAAGGTACATAGAATATTAACAAATTTATTAAGCTAAAAGTAATGCGACATGCATATGGCAACAAAGTGCAATGAACAACAAAGAGCAATGTACATGTAAAAAAAAGAATAAATATATATATAAAAATATGAAAAGACCAGTTAAAAAAAAGTGTACACTATGGAGCAGTCAATGACCCAAATGAACTGAGAAAAGGAAAAAGAGTTCATGTCATGAAATAGTAACAGTAAAGAAAAAAAGTCTGTATGAAGGTCACTGATATCCTAAATAATAAATGTCCAAAATACTAAAAGTCCAGAAAATATATATATATATATATATATATATATATATATATATATATATATATATATATATATATATATATATATATATATATATAAAAGAAGGGTGGATTTAGATCTTAAATCCAAAGGCAAACATGCAGGTAGGTAGATAAAAAAGCCTTATAGATATCCATCAGGTACCTGTAGAAAAAACAAAGGTGCACAAAGTAATCAGCTCTTTTACCTGTAAAAAAAATTACAAATCCCCCCCAACATTAAAACCCACCACCCACACAACCAACCCTACTCTAAAACCCACCCAATACCCCTTAAACAAACCTAACACTAACCCCTTGAAGATCACCTTACCGGGAGAAGTCTTCATCCAACCGGGCCAAAGTCCTCAACGAATCCGGCAGAAGTGGTCCTCCAGACGGGCAGAAGTGATCCTCCAGAAGGGGCAGAAGTCTTCATCCAGACGGCATCTTCTATCTTCATCAATCATGCGCGGAGCGAGTCCATCTTCAAGACATCCGACGCGGAGCATCCTCTTCTTTCCACGGCGACTGAAGAATGAAAGTTCCTTAAATGACGTCATCCAAGATGGCGTCCTTTAGATTCCGATTGGCTGATTCTATCAGCCAATCGGAAATTAATGTAGGAAAAATCCTATTGGCTGATGCAATCAGCCAATAGGATTGAGCTGGCATTCTATTGGCTGTTCCAATCAGCCAATAGGATCAATCAGATCAGATTGCATCAGCCAATAGGATTTTTTCTACCTTAATTCCGATTGGCTGATAGAATTCTATCAGCTAATCAGAATTGAAGGGACGCCATCTTGGATGACGTCACTTAAAGGTACCTTCATTCTTCAGTCGCCATGGAAAGAAGAGGATGCTCCGTGTCGGATGTCTTGAAGATGGACCCGCTCCACACCGGATGGATGAAGATAGAAGATGCCGTCTGGATGAAGACTTCTGCCCGTCTGGAGGACCACTTCGCCCGGCTTGGATGAAGACTTCTCCTGGTAAGGTGATCTTCAAGGGGTTAGTGTTAGGTTTTTTTAAGGGGGTATTGGGTGAGTTTTAGAGTAGTGTTGGTTGTGTGGGTGGTGGGTTTTAATGTTGGGGGGGATTTGTCATTTTTTTTTACAGGTAAAAGAGCTGATTACTTTGGTGCAATGCCCCGCAAAAGGCCCTTTTAAGGGATATTTTTAATTTAGTCTATGGTAGGGCTTTTTTTATTTGGGGGGGGGGGGGTCTTTTTTATTTTGTTAGGGGGATTAGATTAGGTGTAATTAGTTTAAAAATATTGTAAAATTTGTTTATTATTTTCTATAATTTAGTGGGGGTTTTTTGTACTTTAGCTAATTTTATTTAATTGTATTTAATTTAGGGAATTCATTTAATTATAGTGTAGTGTTAGGTGTTAGTGTAACTTAGGTTAGGTTTTATTTTACAGGTAAATTTGTCTTTATTTTAGCTACGTAGTTTATCAAATAGTTAATAACTATTTAATAACTATTGTACCTAGTTAAAATAAATACAAACTTGCCTGTAAAATAAAAATAAACCGTAAGCTAGATACAATGTAACTATTAGTTATATTGTATCTAGCTTAGGGTTTATTTTGCAGGTAAGTATTTAGTTTTAAATAGGAATAATTTAGTTAATTATAGTAATTTTATTTAGATTTATTTAAATTATATTTAAGTTAGGGGGGGTTAGGGTTAGGGTAAGACTTAGATTTAGGGGTTAATAACTTTAGTATAGTGGCGGCGACACTGGGGGCGGCAGATTAGGGGTTAATAAATGTAGGTAGGTGTCGGCGATGTTAGTGATGGCAGATTAGGGGTTAATAATATTTAACTAATGTTTGCGAGGCGGGAGTGCGGCGGTTTAGGGGTTAATATATTTATTATAGTGGCGGAGATGTCCGGTTCGGCAGATTAGGGGTTAAAAATTTTATTTTAGTGTTTGCAATGTGGGAGGGCCTCGGTTTAGGGGTTAATAGGTAGTTTATGGGTGTTAGTGTACTTTTTAGCATTTTAGTTAAGAGTTTTATGCTACGGCGTTGTACCATAAAACTCTTAACTACTGACTTTAAAATGCGGTACCAGTCTTGACAAGAGAGGCTCTACCGCTCACTTTTTGTCAGACTCGTAATACCGACGCTATGCAACCCCCTTTGAAAAAAGAGGATACGCAATTTACGTAAGTGGATTTGCGGTATTTCCAAGTCTGGCCAAAAAAGTGAGCGGTACACCTGTTCCTTCAAAACTCGTAATACCAGCGGGCGTTAAAAAACAGCTTTGGGACCGGCCAACGGTGCTTTTTAAGCCTAACGCACCACTCGTAATCTAGCCATATGTTTTTCACATAGAAAATAAATCTTTTTTATTAAAGGGACAGACTACAACATAATTTTTATTGTTTTAAAAGATAGATAATCCCTTTATTACCCATCCCCCAGTTTTGCATAACCAACACAGTTATATTAATATACTTTTTACCTCTGTGATTACCTTTTGACTTGCATTTAGTACTGTGTTGTGCTAAATCTTAAATAACTCCACGAGCATGAACACAATGTTATCTATATGGCCCACATGAACTAGCAGTCTCCTGTAGTGAAAATCTAATTAAAAAAAAGCATGTGATAAGAGACTGTCTTTAGTGGCTTAGAAACAGACAGACATTTTGAGGTTTAAATGTTTTAAAGTATATTAATATAACAATGTTGGTTGTGCAAAGCTGGGGAATGGGTAGTAAAGGCATTAGTTACCTTTTTAAACAATAACAATTTTAGTGTAGACTGTCCCTTTAAATATATATATATATGATACTGTTAATGTAAAATACATATCTATGGGGGGCGGAGCTAGCCGATGAGCCGACTAGACGCAAGGGTGCTGAGCTCCTGAGTTAAAATTAATAAAATAAGCCATTTTAGGTGTTATTTCCTAGACATTAAGTTTATCTACCTGGTGTCTCTGAACGTGAGCGATATCTCCCTGCATGGTGATCTACTCTACCCAAGCTAGCTACAACAAGAGACACCTGAGAGAGCATCGACTGTGGCGAGGGGAGCGGGGCCGCCTGCGGCGGCAGAGACACCGGCCTGACTTCAGATCCACTCCGGGCCGTCCACTTACCATCCAAGCCCGCTCAGACCCTCCTACAGAGCCCGCTCGACCCTACATCGACTCCTAGAGAAGTGGACTACAGCAAGCGGACTCCTGAGGGTTCTCCTCCCTTTGGCTGCTACTGCCCTTCTACTCCGGAGGGTCGGGGCTCTGCTCCGGAGTGCCTGTCAACCCTCACCTGTCGTCAGTAGCCACCAATCAGTAACGCTCCGGAGGGCCGGGGATCCGCTCCGGAGTGCAACGCCGCCAACACCTGCTGTTGCCGAGAGGCCGACTTCGTCTCGAGCGGCCTGCTCGGATGTGTTCAGAGGCCAGTGCGATCTAGGCGGAGTGTTCATGGGGGACGGACCGCTCACCCCACATCATCCTTTGCACAGTGTCCGGTGCCGGGAATCCGGTCAAATCAGTTGGCTCCTGCAGGCCTGAGAGTATGCTCTGACCGGGTCTCACAGCTGCGCTTCCTTGGAGAAAAGGCGCAAACACCCGCCATCTTGGGCCTTGGGGCCCTCCATCTCCGCACAAGAGTCAGTGAGACGACAGTTTAGGGAGGAGATACCTTGCATTGAGCCCTCCACCTAACATTTGACCGGCCCCCTGTCGCATCAACTTCTCCTACAGACCGGGTAAGATTCTGTCAGTTTACCTGACATTTCTAGTATTCCCTCCTGATGCTGGTGTGTAGACTGTACAAATATATAAGTTTTCTCCTGAGACTCTAGAAGATCAATGTATACAGCTGATAAGCACTTTGATATAATACAGTGTCAGGGGTGTTTGGAACTTTACTGCCAGAGCTGAACTGTGTCCCCTTCTAGCTTTTTGCTGTTAACAACATGCTCCATCTTTACTAGACTTATGGTGACAACGTATAAGTTGTTATTGCCAATACTGTTGACAGCCATACCCACAGGTGCATACGTTATTACTGCCCCTGGGATCCCATCATTAAAGCTACCAGGGGAGATAAATCTGGCCTAATACTGGACCTCCTCAACTGGGGGAATTTGAGTATAGCCCCACACAGCTAGTGCAACAAACTGCAACACAGGGAGTCCTGCATATAGGAGATTTGGGATCATTCCAGGCTCTCTATCTTTGCTGAAACAGGGGTCTATTATAGTGACTGCAAGGGCAGCATCCCAGCAAGGCACACCAGTGCATCCTCGCCATCTCACCCATATCTTGGTCTGTCCTGAACTAAGACTTATTGGACCTGCTACGCCAGCTGCTGTGTACTTTATCCCCTCTCCCTACCACTTCCCACCTGCCTCCACAGGTGGGTCATATCCTCATTCCCTTTGCCCACTTCGTCAACAGGAGACACATCCCCTGGGGAGTGGGGTAAGTACTGAGGTCTGCTGTTGTCATGTGCGGGGCCCTATGAAATAGGGACTAAATCTGCATAGAGTTCACACTTCATGAGAGTAGCCTGATCCTCTCCCACAGTCCCATTAACTACCTGCAAGAGATAGGACATTTGACCACAAGACCCTGAGAATAAACTGTCCTTGCCTGAATATTATTTTCTCTCTGTGGGGATCAGTCCATGACAACATGTAATTAGACTCTAAGTGTCTGTGACCCCGCCGGCCAATGTACCCCCATTAGCATATGTAAAGTAAGCAGGCTCTCAGCAGTCACGCACAAGTCTTCATACGTAGTTCCATCTCTTACTATAGCAGCATGTCACAGTCTCATAAAAGAAAGCAGAAACCCCATGCCACGCCAAAGAGAACCATTGTAGATCACTTCCATCCTCTTTCTGACACAGCCCGGACGAGGTCAGAAGATGAATACTCAGATACAGGTAGTGCCTCAGATACCCAGACCGGGTCAGCACTAATGCAAAAAGCTTCACAGGCCCTAGGGGCAGCCAACAGCTCGAATAACAACATGATAGATGCCATTCAATCGCTATTATCCTCACATCATGACTCCCTAACCAAGAGGTTCGACAGATCCCATGCGGATTTAAAGAGAGATATTGGCCTCATAGGAGAGCGAACAGACGCACTGGAGTGCAAGCAAGAGGACCTAACAATAGACCACACCAATCTCCTCAGCTACTCCCAGTCTCTAGCTATCCAAATTACTGATTTAGAATTGAAGCTGGCGGATCTAGAGGATAGATCGCGCCAAAATAACATACGTATTAAGGGCATACCGGATTCAATTTTACCACAGGACTTAGAGAAATACTTACATGGCCTATTTGACGCAGTACTGGGACCTGTGACAGGTGCCGAGGCTCTTATAGACAGAGCACACAGAGCTCTCAGAGCACGATCCGCAGACGGAGGGCAACCAAGAGACGTAATAGTGAGGTTGCACTACTACACATACAGGGAAAAAATACTCAGAGCTCTGGCTAGAGATAAGCACCTACCTGAAGAATATGCTGGACTACAAGTATACCCAGACCTTTCCCCCCATACACTACAGCTTCGCAGGCACTTCCAACCCTTAACCAAAATTTTGAGGGAGAAAGAACTAAAATACAGGTGGGGGTTCCCAGTAAGACTTTTCATCACGAAAGATGGTCACCAATTTGTGGCCACCACCCCCCAACAGGCACGTGAATTGCTGCAAAAATGGGAGATGCTCCCTAGAGATGAAACAGAGCGCTCCACAGACCCAGGTTCAGGCACTGGCCTGAGAGCATCGGCCCCGCCATGGAAACCTTTACCACAAAGACTCTCTGGCTTCGCTGGAAAGTCCACTGAGACCATCAAAAAGCTCAGAGACCCTGTAGGGCCTCATTAGGAGATGGACACATAGAGAGCCTGCTTACATGCCTTGCATACTTTACACGCTCTTCTCACTGTACTCCTTGAAAATAGAAGAATAGACAGTCTCAGAAGGCAATGTCCTCTAAAGCTCAAAGATGACCTCCCAGACTAAACGGAAAGAAGACAGGTGAGATTAATATACCTGCATGTTATAGTTTACTTACCCATCTAAATAATGGACACTAGCCACAGTCTTTCAACTTGTTTGTTATCTATTGCTAATAGCGCATGCACTGTTGTTATATTGTATTTAAATGTATCGCTGAGTCCTTGACTATTCCCATCTTATACTATGGTTCTCCCTTTGACGTTTGATAGCAGGAGCGATTGAACTTAGTTTACACATATACTAGAGAGCACATAGTGACTATATGACTACCATTACCCTAGGGTTTAAATGCATGAACCAGACGTACGCTCTGACCGTGCCATAGACAAATGCCCTTTGCTACACCTTGCCCTACTTAGCAACCGCTGAGTCATTAGTTTTTCTGTTATAGATACACAAGACGGCCACCCTGTCCTTCCTGTGACCCTTGGCAGTAAATTACTGACAGTAACGACTAGTAGACCCGCAGTAAGCGACTCATAGGCCAGGAGAGGCTCAATGCCTCCTCGAGGCCCAGATCCTCTAACAGTGCTTTAACCATCAGACCAATGCTCCCGACTATGAATGATGTACCTGACTACGACGTAGAATGTCCTAGTCTTTAACCCAAAGCTTCTCTCTAAACAGCCCAGATATGACGGAACACACTGTGCCCCTAACAAGAGTCGGACTACACAAGACATAGGGCTCCATATTAACCATAGGAGATTAAACAACATCTGAAAAGGGAATAGTAGTTATTGTACCCCCGATACCTTTATGTTTTCTTGTTTAGCACTGCTTAAGATTTAGCCTGTTGAGCTTAATGTTTCTGTTCCAAGGTTTACAGTATTGAATGTTTTATCATGTATGACATACATATGCAACCCTTATGTTTTACCTTTTTCATAGAATTTTAAATTACTTCTTAGGCCGGCGGGGCCATGGACCCCTCTCTGCCTAGCTCCCCCCCAACATAGTAGTTGTGCCCCACTGGCTTTGCCCGGTTGGTGCACTCATTGCAAAAGTGTATATTTACCACTTTTAACCAGTCATAGAGGTTTTTCCTCGGTAACACCCCTTATTTCACACTGCATTGCGTACTCCTATCCCCCACGAGTGCAAACCCAAAACTCCTCCACCTGAACACTAATTAGATCTTCTACCCTTAGTGACCCAGGCTACCTCTCCATCACTCTCATAATGACCCCCATTCACATAGCCACACTAAACACACAGGGCCTGAACTCTCCTACTAAGAGGAAGCTATTGCAGAATTATACTTTAACACACAAAATCCACATCATGTTCTTGCAAGAGACGCACTGGATGGGGGAACCTCGGGCCTCTGGGATTTCCCAGCATTACCCTGTGTGTGAAACTGCCTGAAACTCGGATGGCAAGACCAGAGGAGTTGCCATTTTGATTAGTAGAGACTTGTCCTTTAAAATGGAATATGTTGAAAGAGATAGTGAGGGTAGATTTCTGATACTTATTTGCTCAGTCAATCAGATACTGTTCACATTAGTCTCGCTATATGCGCCTAATTCCAAGCAGATCCCCTTCCTTCGCAAACTTCTAACACATGTAAACCAGATAAAAAGGGGTCACCTACTCATTGGAGGAGACTTTAATATGGTTTGGGATCCAGCCGTTGACAAACAGTCCACCTTCACGACACACTCTGACAGAAGCATTTCCTCTACTTCCAATGCCTTTCGGAAACTTATATACCAACACAACCTGTACGATGCATGGAGGTGCCTGGCGCCTTCAGTAAAAGACTTCACTCACCACTCAAAGGCCCATAGTTCATACTCCAGACTGGATTATATATTTTTTGACTCATGGTCCCTGGACCAACTTACTAACCCTACTATTAGGCCCTGTACATGGTCAGACCACGATATGGTCTGCCTAGATCTTACTACACTACAAGCCCTGATGCATAGACCCCCTTGGAGACTCCCCGAGCAATGGCTATCAGATATAGAACTACCAGCACTCCAGGAGGTTGTGAAGGAGTTCTTATCACATAATGACACAGGTGTCACTGATATAAACATAGTCTGGGCCGCTCTTAAAGCATACCTTCGTGGACACTTTATCAAAAAAACGGCCCGACGGCGTAAAGAGAGCAGCCAGTCCTTAGCAGCACTGTATGGTGACCTGCGCGCCCTTGAGCAGACAAACAAGTTGAGCCCCAGCACTCAAGTAGCCCGTCAAATCGGACTCATTAGGGAGGAAATCTCCAAGAGAGATCTATCACGGGTCCAGGAAAATTTGCATAAGCTCAAACAATTATATTATCACAAGGGGAATAGGGCAGATAAACTCCTGGCCAATAAGCTCCGCCACCGTACACTACAGAACAGGATACCCCGCATTGCGACCAGCAGAGGCGAGGTACATTCTCCCAAAGAAATAGGCGAGGCATTCGCTAATTACTACTCCTCACTGTACAATATTGATACTTCAGAAGAGACTGGTAAATCCGATTGTAGCAATATCCTTGAGTTTCTGGGAAAACTGCCTGTGCCCACCCTATCTGAGGAGTCCAGGGCCGAATTAGAACGGCAGTTTACCCTGGAAGAGCTTAAAATAGCCATAGAAGATATTGCACCTCACAAGGCCCCTGGGCCAGATGGGTTTACGGTGATGTTCTATCGAGTACTTAGCCCGATCATAACCCCGATATTACTCCGCTTATTTCAGAATGTAGCCACTAAGGGCGCATTCATGGCAGAATTTTTGGAAGCAAACATTACCACAATTCACAAAGATGGTAAAGACCAGCTACTGTGCTCCAGCTATAGGCCCATATCACTTATTAACGTAGATGCTAAGATCTATGCCAAAATCTTAGCAAACAGACTAGGGAAACACCTGCAGTCAATTATACACCTAGATCAAGTGGGCTTTATCCAAGAGAGACAGGGAACTGACAACACTCGGCGTCTTCTGAATATCTTCTCGGAGGCTGCAGATATGGGACTCCCAGTACTCGCCCTGTCATTAGATGCCGAGAAGGCGTTTGACAGGGTGAGGTGGGATTGCCTATTCCAAACCCTATCGGCATTTGGAATACCAGACCCTTTCATTACAGCGACCAAGGCCTTATATTCGGCCCCTACCGTGGTTGTTAGAGGTTTGGGATTTTGCTCCCCTAAAATCACAATTAGTAATGGAACCAGGCAGGGGTGTCCTCTCTCCCCCCTGCTATTCGTCCTAGCCATTGAACCCCTGGCGATTGCCATTAGGGAATCAACACTAATACACGGTGTGCAGATGCATGACATCCCCCAGAAGCTAGCACTCTTCGCGGATGACCTCACGGTCTTCCTATCGGACCCAGTAGATTCTCTCCCCCCATTGATGACCCTTTTCCAACAATTTGGGGAAATTTCCTATTATAAACTGAACGTGGCCAAGACGGAGGCCTACTCCATTAATATCCCACAGGATGAGAGGGAGGCTATACAGCACACCTACTCCTTCAAGTGGTCTTGTAGGGGAGTCCGTCACCTGGGGGTCTTTCTATCCCATAACAAGTCGATAGTGATCAAGGAAAACTTTGAAAAGTTACTAACAGCTGTCACTTCGGAACTCAATTCGAAGAGATATAGCGAAATCTCCTGGATGGGCAGAATAGCTGCCATTAAGATGATGATATTGCCAAAGCTCACCTACCTATTCCGCTGTATTCCGCTGCCAGTTCCATGTACACTGATAAGGAAGTATCAGACCCTCTTTAACACATACACCTGGCACGACAAAAGACCTCGGGTGGCTGCACATATCCTACAAATGCCGATAGAGAAAGGAGGCCTTGGGCTCCCTAGTGTCAGAAAATATTATGAGGCGGCAATGCTGACTCATGCTACAGCGTGGGGTAAAGGTCTTCCCCCGACGAGGTGGAGAGAGCTAGAACAAGCCTCACTGCCAGCATTCACTAATCTAGAAGATTTGCTTTGGCTGCCCCCGCATTGGCAATCCAAACTTCATGTTGCAAACAGCATAGTGAAAGGATGCCAAGAAGCTTGGGCTAAATTGAGGCACAACAAACTTGTGGCCCCACACCCCTCGCCAATTCATCCAATAAGGGGTCTCCTAATGGGACTATCCAACACACATCTTAATGTGTGGGCTGCTACAGACATAAACAATGTGGGAGACTTTTATCGTAATGGACAATTAAAAACACACAGGGACATGCTGGACCTTCCCACGCTGACCCCCAAGCTCCACTTTGACTTACTGAGACTACGTACGCTAATGAAATCTTGGGGCTTTCTAGGTGACTCACTGAGAGACCTCACCATCTGGGAAACACGGTGGACAGCCAACACCCAACAATACAAACCCCTTACAGTACATTACCACTGCTTATTAGAGGAAGAGACCATTCCAAAAACAATTCATATAACTGCCTGGGAGAGGGACTTGCAAATTACATTTGCGCCAGATTCCTGGGGTAAGGCCATTAGCTCTACGAAAAAGGCAACCCACTGTGTCACATTATATGAGTTATACTTCAAGGTGATCACTAGATGGCACTTGGTTCCCACAAAATTACGGAAGCTCTACCCTGAGCACTCGCAGTTGTGTTGGAGGGAGTGTGGGGAGCCGGGGTCCCCTATCCATGTTTGGTGGACCTGCCCTAAATTGACAACCTATTGGCAGAAAGTAGAAAAGATCTGTAAAGATTTAGACTTAACGCCAACCTTAAGCCCAGCTCTGGCCATTTTACATCTAGAAATAGATAAACTTCCGAAAGCCAAGCGTATTCTCCTGATTTATATCCTACTCTCTGCTAAATTGCTGGTGGCTAGAAATTGGAAAAAGAGCCAACCCCCCAGACTACAGAGTGTGATAGAGGGGGTGAACTACATCAAAAATATGGAAAACTACATAGCTAGGGAACAGCGACAGCTGAACAATTACTGCTTAATTTGGGCACCCTGGGAATCCATGCTTGCTCGTATAGCCCCCACCTAGATACTCAGAAATGGGGTGATGAATATTAAAGTACCCTCCCCGGTCGCCACCACCCCCCACCCCACCTGTTCCTCTTTTCTTCTCACCTCTCTAGATACTAAGATAGTAGTCTGCCATACTGATCGACAACCAACAGGCGGAGAGGGGCCAGAAGGCACCCCATATTAATAGGAGTCTGAGGTGTAATGTACTAGTCTGAATTACACTATTTGTTTACTTCCATTGACTGGTTTATTGATCTTAAGAAAACACCTTTGTAACATAATAATATATGATTGTATATCCCTGAAGAGTCATTGTCTATTCAAAAAAGGTGATCTCTGTAAAAACGAGGATTTCCCTACAGGGAGAAGTCTACACTTTCATTTCTTGTCTGTATTCACAGAACCCTGCACTTATGTATGTATCTTTCATGCATTGTTGAATATTAACGCTGTCATTATTTTTATTACCGAAAGATTGTATTTTAAAATATATCCTCAATAAAAAAAGTTTACTTAAAAAAAAAATAATTAACTTAACAATTTCTTACCACGCCCCTCCTCACCCCCTTCCTTTTATCTTTGAGCAGCTCTTGCCTGTTGTAAACCCCCCCCCCCTCAACTCTATATCTATTTTATTTACTATTATACACCAAATGTAGACCACCGGGGAAAAAAAAGAGATCCCTTTAAGCTCAGTCCACTTACTTTCTCATTGGTTGCTTCATAGATGCGTGTATTGCATGCCTATAATTGAAAATGTTTATTGTTGTTTCATATTCTGCTATATTGACGAACCTATCTAGTATTCCTCCACCAACATTTTTCTTATTCCTTTTAAAGGAATTAACACTGACATATACACCTTTGGATTCACGCATTTATGGTATGCCTTATAACGTATAATTCCAACCTGTATATATTATACAAGTACTGTTACTGTAGCTGGACAAATGCCTTGTACTTTGAAAATCTAATATCTCAATAAAAAAATATATTTAAAAAAAAAAAAAATTAAATACAAATGTATAACATAAAAAAACAAACAAACATATCTATACCTATATATCTAGGTATATATATATATATATATATATATATATATATATATATACATACAGTGGATATAAAAAGTCTACACACCCCTGTTAAAATGTCAGGTTTCTGTGATGAGACAAAGATAAATCATTTCAGAACTTTTTCACCTTTAATGTGACTTATAAACTGTACAACTCAATTGAAAAACAAACTGAAATCTTTTAGGTAAAGGGAAATAAAAATAAAAAACTAAAATAATATAGTTGCATAAGTGTGAACACCCTTAAACTAATACTTTATTGAAGCACCTTTTGATTTTATTACAGCACTCAGTCTTTTTGGGTAGGAGTCTATCAGCATGGCACATCTTGACTTGGCAAGATTTGCCCACTCTTCTTTGCAAAAACACTCTAAATCTGTCAGAATGCAAGGACATCTCCTGTGCACAGCCCTCTTCAGATCACCCCACAGATTTTGAATTGGATTCAGGTCTGGGCTCTGGCTGGGCCATCCCAAAACTTGAATATTCTTCTGGTGAAGCCATTCCTTTGTTGATTTGGATGTATGCTTTGGGTCGTTGTCATGCTAAAGATGAAGTTCCTCTTCATGTTCAGCTTTCTAGCAGAAGCCTGAAGGTTTTGTGCCAATATTGTATGGTATTTGGAACTGTTCAATATTCCTTCTACCTTGACTAAGGCCCCAGTTCCAGCTGAAGAAAAACAGCCACCAAGCATGATGCTGACACCACCATGCTTCACTGTGGGTATGGTGTTCTTTTTGGTGATATGCAGTGTTGTTTTTGCATTTATCTTTGTCTCATTTTTTTACATCACAGAAACCTGACATTTTAACAGGGGTGTGTAGACTTTTTATATCCACTGTATATTACAATAAAATTGAACTTTTCCTGTAAGTGAAGAACATTGGAATGTGAAATATGTACAGTAAATATACATTTTAACACATAAATACATATGTACACACATTTAAAAATATATATACATTGTAATATTTAACAATAACAATAAAGCTAGAAATTTTGTTAATAACAACGTATTCTGCACAACACAAAATATTTAGAAGAATAGTTAATAAGCACTGGCACCTTTTACAAAAAGATCCAATAATAGGAGACAGATTGGGGGAAATCCTAAATTTATTTACAGAAGAGCAAAAAACCTTAAAAATGTACTGGCTCCTAGTGAATATAGAGGTAAAAAGAAATTGATTGGATATATAGATCTAAATGGAGAGAAAATAGAAGGTTCTTTTCCTTGCTACAATTGTAAGTCTTGTAAATATAGTAGTGAGATAGAGAAAATCAAGTCAGACAAAACAGGTAAAGAAATCAAAATCACAGAGATCATCAAATGTACAGATATGAATGTGGTATATTTGATCCAATGTGAATGTAATTTGAAATATTTTGGACAAACTAGTAGAAAGTTAAAAGATAGAATCAGAGAGCACACATTAGGAATAGAACATAAAAGAGATGACACAATCCTGTATAACATCAGGGTAACGTTCAAGCAATTACATTTTGGGGTTAAAAGAAAATACACAAAGATAGCAGGAGAGGTAATATGGAACTTAAACTGCTACGGCAGGAGGCAGAGTTTATTTATGACTTTAGGACACTATCCCCTTTAGGTTTGAACAGCGAGCTAGATTTAAATTGCCTTATAAAAGTACTTAGATAGTAATTTAATATCATTAATATCACTATATCTTAGCGTTTAATTGTTTTTAAGTTTTATAGATATACACATTTATTTTTGAATTATAAAATGTCTTTTATGAAGGGTAATTCACTGTTCATTACATTTTTTATATAATCACCCACAACATTCTAATAAATAAATACATAGATCTAACATAATTCTTTTAACAATTTTGTCATTACTTCTGAATATATCCTTTTTATTATCTAGCAATGCCAAGTATTGATGAAATTTATAAATATTATACTTATTAGCTTTTAATTTTTGTAACTTGTATGTAACCTTTGTGTAACTTATATGCAACAGTTTAAGGGGCCCTGAATACCCGTTTCTGCGTGTGCCTTCAGGCTCACCGGAAACACGAGTTAAGAAGCAGCAGTCTTAAGACCGCTGCTCTTTAACTCGTCCGCCGTCTCTGAGGCGGTGGACAGCAATCAGTCTGATCGAATACGTTCGGGTTGATTGACACCCCCTGTTAGCGGCCGATTGGCCGTGAATCTGCAGGGGGCGGCATTAAATATGTATAATATGTGGAAATAATAAAAAACTTACCCTTGTGTTTCATGGTTTTATGTCACTTCAACATGGTATATAGTGCTTATTCTTTTGCAGCACATTCAGCACGTGTCTTTATTCTGTTTAAAGTCAACATTGAAGAGGGGGACTCAGAATTGAGTCCCTTTTGCAATAAAGATATTATATTTCCCTAGTAATATACAGGATGTCGGTTTGCACTGTAACAGTTAATACAGATCATAAAATGCTGACTCTATTGTTACTGTGCTTGAAGCATTTAATAATCCTCTAGGGACTGTCAATGCTCTATTGCCTAGAGGTCTCTTTCAAATAAATGAAGTTGGTTCTGGGAACTCCTCACCTCTTGGGATGCCAAGGTCTCTAGATAAGCTGGGTACCATGTGACAGATACTGTAACCGTGGTATCAGAGAAAATGCTTTGGATGGTGCTGAACATCCATGAAGTGATGACACTGTGTTTGATTTAAAGTCATTATTTTCTATATATGCATTGTTCATATCAGCTGTAGCTGTACAAAGTCTGTAGTTTTAAAACTAATATAATAATTTTATTAATGAATTACAGAATAGCTAAAAAAACAACTTTAGTGAGTATGTGTTATCTTAATTGGGTGAATTAAGAATTCCTCTAAAGTAGTTTGTTCCATGCTCTAAGCTATCACTGTGTTATATGTAGCTAGTTTACAACATTTTGAAAGAAATCAGTTTTTTTTTTTTTTTAAATGTAGCAATGACCCTGAGAGTTTATTTAGGTATTTGTCTAGAAAAGACAAAGGGAAATCTTTACCCACAAATGGTGAGTGGGGAGATTAAAAAATAATAGTTCAAATGTAAAACACAACAAAACAAATACTGCCGCACAATTTTACACATTTTCCCCCTATGTTTTATTGTGATAAGAGATTTTTTGCAAAACTTGCAGAGTAACTGGGTGTTTAATTGGTCAGCTGGACTCCCATGAGCTGGAGAACCATATGTTAGATTAGATATCCTTCCACACACATGCAATATAAACAAGGGAGTTTCTCAAAGGACATAATTCTAAAGGTGTTTAAAGATGTAAAGGGCTGAATGTATTGAACAGTAGCCAAAACCTAGTTGCGTGTTCTCAAATATAAGCAATAGATGTCAAATGAGCTATTGGATACGTTGATGTTATGGTATGTTGTAGAATTTGCTGCTATTTGGTAGATTTGATGCCATGGGCATAGACCACTTGAATCTAATACACACACACACACATATATATATATATATATATATTTATTCAGACACACAGCTCCCCCGAAACGTTAATTTATTAAAAGTTATTTAAGCTCATTAAAATTCAGTGAGTGCTTTCGTGGATGGGAGCTTATTGGAATATAAGAGCACCCTGGCAGTTGTAACCTTTCTGTGAGAGTGCATCTTCTAGTTTTCTATCACTGTCCCACGTCTTCCTTGGGAGCTTTGCATAACATTATCAATGACATAATTGATGACATCACATGTGAAATTATAAGACATCATCATTGACCCTCTCTCACACATGCAACCACCTCTTCATCCTCCTACCTCCCACTCTTCACACTCTCACCTCCATTTCACCCACACACAACAAGCTTCTTAACCTCTCACTTCCATCTTCTCAGCAACCTTTCCATCACACCCTGCTCACCCTCTCACTCCAACAAACCCTCACATGACAGCTTCTGTTCATCCTCTTATCCCTCCCTCCTCAAACACAGCTGCCTCCTCAACCTCTCTTCCCACCTCACTGATATCCACTATCCTCTTAACCCTTTCCCACAGCCTCCTCTTGACCCATCTTTTCACAGTCTGCTTTACACCCTCTTATTCCTCTCTCACACACAGCCTCCTTCTCCGCTTATTCCCCCTTCCCTCGTATATATAACTCCTACTACTACTCTGTCGTCACATATCACGTAGTAAATACTTAGTACATTATATGGAAAATTACTAAATACATCTATACTATAATCGCGTTTGTAACATGACTGTCGGTGTGCATACTCAAAGAATCCACCTGGATGCAGCAAAGCCTGGTGGATTCCGAAAATGGCAGGGTGGTGAAAGAATCCACCGCAGAATTTTTGTTGTGTACTAGGTAATATATTGATTTGTCTATTTATTTATTCACTTATTTTCTTTTATATATTATAATATGAACTATTACATTGACAATATAAATGAAATCACTTAATCCCATGAAACCCAAGATTATTGGATATGTAACGTAACTGTCATATTGAAATTAATTGAGCAGGCTTGATTGGCTAGCAGGAAATTACAAGGGCCTTAAAAGGCGAAACAGTTGTGACGGACCGCCTGGTACCCCAAATGAGTACCTCCGTCAGAACACTTCCCTTGTCCTGGACATCCCTTTATCCAGAGCAATAGCTCCTAGTATCTCCCTTTGACCGCAGTCTAAAGTTATGTAGGGGAACAGAACTGAGACAACACTCAGTTTTCTGAACACAAAAATGAACACTTTATTTAAAAGCAGCACATATATTTATACACCCTGGCTTCAGGTTACAGAGGGCATTGGTTAAACAGTAAAGCAAACATATGAACAATACATCAAACCTCTAACAATTGTCTATTCACAGGTAAAACAGATTAACCGATCAAGTTAATTAACTGGGAAAGAAAGTTTACTCAGACAATCTGATGTTGGGCAGTCTAGTTAACATAATCACACAGGAACACAATCAGTATACCCAGACAGACTCCTGAGACACAATCAGATCTGAAACATAAATAAAATACATCTTATTACAGAATATAAGAACAGCTCTTATTAGCTATTAAGTCCTTTATGCCCACTTGGTTTATAGAGTCACAATTGCTCCCACAAGGGGCACTCACACCCTGTACCCATCCTGTATTTATGGATACAGGGTGACATGGACATGGACATAGGACAAGTACATGGGGTGTCCAGCATATAAAATTCCACATTTTCATGCAGTCTCTGGGTATCCTTAAGCCCATGTACCTCCAGCCCAAAGAATGTTCCATAACAGGCCCTCAGATCTTGGTGACTCACGTCACAACAGTAAATTCCTTGATCATCTTGATAAAGGCCATTGTGAAGGGCTGAAACGCGCCAAAAAAGGTAGATCCATAACCCGGCCTTGTAGAATAAAGAGGCTAATTACGGGGAAGGTCATAGCCAAATAAAGGAGGTCTGCTGTTCCATACTGGTAACGTACAAGCAAGTTAACTTGAACACGTGTCTTGCAATCATATATGGAGCTTTCGAGCCTACTGGGAAATTTGCCTGCAATTGTTCCTGTGTATTGTTTGGTTTTTTGGAAGTTTCTCTGCTGCTATAAACTTTTGGCCCAATTTTTTGCCACTTATTTGGGAACTATCTAGGAACTTTTTTTATATATATTTTTTATATTATTGTGATTTATTATTGTGATATTCGTATGTATTTTATTAACAAAATGCATTTGTCAGGTTTGTAGGCTGCGCAAACGGGGTTGTTCTAAAGACACCCCTGCATTACTTTACAGAAACGCTGGAGAGGGAATTTTAAAGCAAAATTTTCTAAACTTTAAAAAAAAATGTTTTTAATTTATCTAGCAAGCAGAGGAGCGGTGTCTGCTGTGATCAAGAGTGTTTATTTGCTAGGGACTATATATACCAGCTTGCCTTGAGGTCTCTAAAGTTTTTAATTTTATTGTTAAAGGGATATAAAACCCAATTTTTTTTTCTTTCATGATTCAGAAAGAGCATGCAAATTTATGCAACTTTCTAATTTACTCCTATTATCAAATGTTCTTCGTTCTCTTTGTATCTTTATTTCAAAAAGCAGGAATGTACGCTTAGGAGATGGCCTATATTTGGTTCAGCACCCTGGGTAGCGATTGCTGATTGGTGGCTACATTTAGCCACCAACAAGCAAGCGCTACCCAGGTGCTTAACCAAAAACGGGCCAGCTCCTAAGCTTACATTCCTGCTTTTCAAATAAAGATACAAATAGAACAAAGAAAATTTGATAATAGGAGTAAATTAAAGTTGCTTAAATTTGCATGCTCTTTCTGAATCATGAAAGAAAAATAAATTGGGTTTCATATCCCTTTAACAATAAAATTAAAAACCTTAGAGATGGCTTTATTTCTTTCATAACGTGGTGAGCGTCCATGAGCCATCACTTGTGGCATTAAAGTTCAGTCCTACAGGAGGACTTTAATCCCACATGTGATGACTCCATCATGAAAGAAATTAATTTATCAGGGAAGCATACATTTTTATGCTTTCTTTTACACAAATGAATAGTTCTTTATGTTGAGTCAACAGAAATAAACCATATGCATTGATATAAGCTGTACCCTCTGATTGTATGTTTGTTGTTTAGTTCTTTTAATAAATTGTTTAATTGCTTCTTTGGAGTTCCGGTGTGTTCTTCAAGAGCTGAGGGGCTTAAGTGTTTCACTTTATAGGGGCTTAATACCTGATGCTGTGATAGTGAAAGCTTTGTTATAGTTCTCATGATTGTGAGTGGGGCTATTCTCTTTGCATACTTCACTATCTTGCAGGTTTTCCCTGCAGCTGCTACTGTTAAAGGAAGGATTTATTGGACTATATCCTTAATTTGTGCATAGTTTTATACACCTATTTCTGTGTAGTTAGGGCTAGATTACAAATAGAGCGCTAAATTATCGTGCGCCCGCAAACGGGCAAATTTGTCCTTTTGCGGGTGCTATAATTAACCAGCCATTACAAGTGACTTAATTTTATAAATGTGCCTAAAATGCCTCCAAAATACAGTGTAGTGTATGTTATTAAAAAATAAGATACCAGCATCTTTATTTTTAAATAAAATAATTGCACTTTGCATTATTATTTTGGGGGTAAAGTTGGCAGAAGTGGCTCTGAAAAGTGCCTTTACATTGCGGTCTATGGGAACTCTGTGTTCCAAGTAAATATATATGTTTATGCTTATATACATACTGTATATATTTATGTGTTAATATGTGTGTATCCCATTGGAGCCTATGAAAGAGCGCTCTCATGAGCACAATGCTTCCCAGCAATGCAAATGTTAGCTGACAATTGGTAATAACATGCGTTGGTATTACACAGTGGAGCGCAAATATCAATTTCACTAAAGCGATATTTAGTGTTTCACTTGTAATCTGGCCCTTAAAGGTATACAAAGCCAAAAAGTTATTTCATGATTCAGACAGAGCATGCAATTTTAAGCAACTTTCTAACTTACTCCTATTATAATTTTTTCTTCATTCTCTTACTATCTTTATTTTAAAAGAAGGAATGTGAAGCTTAGGAGCCGGACCATTTTTTGTTTAGAACCTGGGTTGCGCTTGCGTATTGGTGGCTAAATGTATCTCCTAAGCTTTACATTCCTGCTTTTTAAATAAAGATAATAGGAGTAAATTAGAAAGTTGCTTAAAATTGCATGCTCTATTTGAATCATGAAAGAAAAAAATTTGGGTTTAGTGTCCCTTTAATGTTTTATTTATTTTTAAGTGTATATTAACTTTCAGTGTTCACCTTTTTTATTTTTCTTAATGTATTTTAAGTTTTTGTTTTAAGCTTAAATATGCATAAAAGTGCTCTTTAATATAGGAAACTATACAGAATTAAATTTAATGAGACATGAAACCCAAAAATGTTATTTCATGATTCAGATAGAGCATACAATGTGAAACAACTTTCCATATTATCTAATTTGTTTTGTTCTCTTGGTATACCTTAATGAAAAGGATACCTAGGTAGGCTCAGGCATTGCTGCACCTTCAATAAAGGATGCCAAGAGAATTAAGCAAAATTGATAGAAGTAAATTGGAAAGCTGTTTAAATTTATGTTATATATGAATCAGGATTTTCTTTTTCCTTTCAATGCATTACTTACTTATTCATAGAGTGGTTTTATTTTCTAAAATTCTTTTTTATCCTTTTATTAGCAGGATATCGTAACATACATTTATATGAGACATTAAAAACTGTCATTTTCTTAAACGTGCATGCTCTGTCCATATGTTGTGGGAATATTTCTGAGTTGAAAAAGGCTTAGGTTTTATTACCTGCTTTAGGTGGAGAAATAAAAAACATCATTTATGCTTGCCTGATAAATTAATTTCTTTCATGGTGGTGAAAGTCCACGATTCACTACTCCTGGGAATTACTCCTCCCTACCACTAGGAGGAGGCAAAGATTCCCAAACCATAGAAACTTTATAAAACCCTTCCCACCTCACTGGCAATGGGAAGTCTTATGTATACGATCCATTACTTCAGGGAACTAATACCCAAGCAGAGGAGTCAACGAGTAATAAAACATAAATGGGGGGGATTTAAGAAGCATTTTTTGTGACTGAAAAATTAAATCCACACCCCCAATAAAACCCAAAAAGGGCCCAAACCATGCAAAGAAAAAATAACCAACAGGCAAAAAATCATCCTGCGACAACTACCTGAAGGTGATCTGATAGCATGAGCGATCTGATAGCATGAGTGATCTGATAGCATGAGCCCTTTAAATCCATTAAAGGGATATTATACACTAGATGTTTCTTTGCATAAATGTTTTGTAGATGATCCATTTATATTGCCTATACCGTTTTGTTTTGTTTTTTAAATGTATAGTTTTGCTTATTTTTAAACAGTGTGCTGATTTTCAGACTCCTAACCAAGCCCCAAAGTTTTAAAGTATACTGATGTATACCTACTCCAGCTTTCTCCTGTTTGTGTTAAGGGGCTGGGTGTATGTTTTTGATTATTATTTTTTTTGCTATACACCCACTTGCAGACTTTTAGATCAGTATCTGTGCATATTATTCTTTATAGTAGTGTCTATTACATGCAGTTAAATGAAAATTTGTGTATAGTGTCTTCCCTTTAAGGTAGAGGCTAACCTGCCTCCAAGAAAGCCTTATGGAACAGAAGTCTCAACCAAGACAAATAAATGGCAGAATCTTAGTAATTGACTGCCCTTTTCTGTAACCAGAAAAGAACTCAAACAAACTAGAAGTTTTTCTAAAAACGATAGTAGTGTCAATATAATCCTTTTACACCTTAAAGGGACACTGAACCCAAATTTTCTCTTTGGTGATTCAGATAGAGCATGCAATTTTAAGCAACTTTCTAATTTATTCCTATTATCAATTTTTTTCATTCTCTTGTTTTCTTTATTTGAAAAACAAGGCATCTAAGATATTTTTGGTTCAGTACCCTGGACATCACCTGTTTATTCGTCGGTTAAATTAATCCACCAATCAGAAAGAACAACCCAAGTTGTTCACCAAAAATGGGCCGGCATCTAAACTTACATTCTTGCTTTTCAAATAAAGATACCAAGAGAATGAAGACAATTTGATAATAGGAGTACATTAGAAAGTTGCTTAACATTGCATGATCTATCTGAATCATGAAGAAAAAATGTGGGTTCAGTGTCCCTTTAACAACAAATTGCTGTTTGATACAGACTGAAGAAATCTAGCCCTAAGAAACTGTCTTATCCTAAAAAAAAAAGATAAGTAAAATCACATAAAAGAGCAGACAACTCAGAATACATAATGCATGGGCTCAACAAGAAAAGCCTGCAAACCCCTCAAAACCAATATAAGACTCCAAGAAAGAGACATTTGGTTTAACAATAAACTTAACTCTAGTCAAAGCTAGAACAAAGCTATGAATGTCTGAAAGAGTAGGGAAAGAACTGAAAGAGCAGAATTCATACCCTTCAAAAAGAACTGGTGGATAAACCCTTATCCAAACCTATATCAGAGACTTATAAAATAATCAGATAACCCTCTCTGCTTAAGAACTATTCATTAAATCTCTATGCCATCAGGCTTAGAGATTTGAGACTAAGGGCTCCATTTATTAAGTAGCGGATGCTACTTCTGAGCCCCATCATTTCAGGCTCGCCTATAATGGAAGTTTAGAAGCGGCGGTTATAAGATATGATCTGGATGCTTGACAGCCCCTGCTACCGGCCGATTGTCCGCCAGTGAGCAGGGGGTGGCATTGCACAAACATTTCACCAGAAAGGCTTGTGCAATGTCAAATTAGCGAGGTCGAGGGGACATGATTTGCTGCAGACATGATTTGCTCGCCTTTTAATAAATCTAACCCCAAGAATCTGAAATGCGAAGGAAGAAACCCAATAAGGGCAACTGGACATGCATACCAAAAACTGTGAGAGCAAATCAGAACAAATAGAATCACAAACACTCACAAACACTCCCTCTAGATTAGGCAACCACTCTGGAAGAAGAACCAGAGGTGGAAAAAAACATGTTAATTTAAATGACCAAGAAACTACCTAAGCAACCACAAACACTGCTTGAGGATCCATGGACCTCAAGCAGTACCTGGAAAGTGAGTGAAAGAAACAAAAGACCATCAGAGTCTCTGGAACAAAAGCCGCAACTTCATGCAAACTGAGATAAGGGAAAAGATTAGTTGGATTGCTCCGACATGTCCCAGTTAGAACTTGGCTTCCAGACTGAACTAGAGGAACTAGCTTTTGAGAGAAGGAATCAGATTGTTACTCTGTTCTGAGGAAAGGAACAAAAATGAATAGGAGATTAAAATTTTAAATGTATTTTAGTCCTGTGCTCCTTTACCTTCCATCACATTAGAGATAATAGGATCCAACCCAGAGCCAAATTATATCTTTCCCTTTGAAAAGAAACAGATAAAAGTCTGAATTTAGAAACCATAGCAGCATACCAAGACTTAACCTAAAAAGCCCTAGAAAGTACTGAATTGGAGGCCCATTTATCAAGCTCCGAATGGAGCTTGAGGGCCCGTGTTTCTGGCGAGTCTTCAGACTCGCCAGAAACACCAGTTATGAAGGAGCGGTCTAAAGACCGCAGCTTTATAACCCTGTCCGCCTGCTCAGAGCAGGCGGACAGGAATCGCCACAATTCAACCCGATCTAGTACGATCGGGTTGATTGACACCTCCCTGCTGGCGGCCCATTGGCCGCGAATCTGCAGGGGGCGGCGTTGCATAAGCAGCTCTTGTGAGCTGCTGGTGCAATGCTGAATACGTAGAACGTATTGCTCTCCGCATTTAGCGAGGTCTTGCGGACCTGATCCGACAGTGATAATTCGGTCTCAAAGACATTATTTAACATAACACTGAATAAAAGAATAAGCACATTTGCCAAAAAAAAATCTTAAGTAGCATAAGCATCAGAAAACTGCTGGAAAATATTATTAAACAAAAAGAAAAAAAGCAGCAGCCATATCAATAATAGATACTACTAATTTAGAAAGTTAACCTGCTTAAAAAATCCTCCTTTGGAAGGATTCTAACTTCCAAAGGAAAGAGAGGTATGTAAAGTCAGAGTAGAAATAGCCATTTCTACTTTGAGGATATATTCCTAAAATGTAATATTGAAGGCTGATAAAGGATACATTGTCTTAAACCGTGCAAAATTATTAAAAAGAAATAGTAAACTAAACCCAATCTCTGGAATAATCTCAGAGACCACATCAGGGATAGGAAATATATCAAAGGATGTAACCATAGGAATAAAGACAGGATTTAAACAGTAAACTGGCTTATCCCCCCATCTACTTTAGGACCTTAACCTCTAAAGTAAATAAAGTTTCTTTAAAAAGAGAACAAATATACTCAATTTAAACAAATAAGCATATAGTATATATATATATATATATATATATATATATATATATATATATATATATGTATATGTATATATATATATATATATAGTAGAGCATGGCTAGAAACTAAAGGAATGTACAAATGTGGCTATGGACCATGCATTCCTTGTAGTCACACTGAAAAGGGAACAAGCTTTGTGAGTACAAGCACGGGTAAAGAATATCAAATGACAGCTTATGCCAATTGTAGAAGCAAAAACATAGTATATCTACTTTGGTGTGAATGTAACAACAAACAAACAATATGTTGGGTGCACTACTCGAGAGGTGCGTGAGAGGATCAGCCAACACCTCTCAGATATTAATAGATTGAAACAAAGCTCTGAGTTGGCCAAACACTTCATCCTCAATCACAATCGTTATAATGCAACATTTAAATGGATGGTGATCGAACATGTGAAAGCCCCTAGACGAAGTGGTAACATTACAAAATTGGTGCACAAACGTCTGAAGCCTTTTGGATCTTCACTCTGGGAACTAGAATCCCACAAGGTTTCAATAATATTTATGATATAATCAACTATTGGGAGTGATCCCTTCAGTGTACTTTGATGCAGATTTAAGTGACGCTGCTGTAAGCAGAGTACTCACCTCTTACGCTTAGCATCCCAAAAGTATTTTGGTCCTTTCTCTTTCATCACATGGTTGATAACCAAGGGCTTCAAATTTTGGTTTTGGTTTTGCAAATTATTAATATGTCACCTATGCTTATTAAGTACATCCTCCTGTAGTTTGCTCAATGAGTGGAGTTGGCTAATAAGTTGATGATTATCTAACCTCAGAAATAATTATAATAATTAATTCAAACTCAATTTAAATACAAATAAAACATCTATGCAATCAAAAATATATATTGCATACCCATGTACAGGTCCTGGGTCTAGAGCACATTATATTAGCATGAACTTACTCTAGTTATGGTATTTGTTTGTGTATTTATCTATTCAATATATATTGTTGTTTCTTGTCATCAACAGTTGAATGTATAATCTGTATACAGTGTGTAATAGTCTAATAGGATTGTTAGTCATTTGAACTTTTAGTTTGTTATACTATATATTATTACTAATAGTGAACTACCATTTTGGCAGAATAATTAAAAGAAAAATGTGTATATTTGTTGTATCCATTGGAGCATCAATTTTTCTAAACTTTATGTTAATATATTGAATATAGCTACAGGATGTCAAATTATCATATTATATTACATACATTTATTTGTATAAACATGCCAAGCATTTAACTATTCACTATTAATTATTATTACAATTATACATATAATTTTTGAACCAATGTCGCTATTTCACAGATATATCTATGGTTAAATAAGACTATTATTAAGAACTAAGTATAACACACCTTTTAGATAGAAGATGTTGTTTTTTAATGAACACATACAAGGGTTAAATGGATAACTATTAACTACTAACTACAAACAAATGATTACTGGTCACATGTATACATTGATTAACCAATTGGTTTTCAGTATTGTTTTTAAATAGCAGATGTCTATTCCATTAAAGCACGTCTATGATTAAGGCTACTAAGCCGAAACATGTCAGGCGTGCTCTGACTTTTATACCATTTGTATCTTTTTAATGTGACTCAATAAATAGTGATTTTCTGAATTTTAGGGTGCCGGTATCATCTTTTATATATATATATATATATATATCAGATTCATGATCAGAGGTAGACCCCTTATCAACAGCACCAACCCTCTTCCTCTAAGGACATAGCAGCTTCATGGCTAGAAACATTAACCCCAAAGTTCTTGTAATTTTATAATTTTTTTGAGCAGCCGCAATGTATTTTTTTCTATTTTTCATAGGCATAGAGCTAATAGAAGGTAAATTCTTACCTGACCTTTTACGCTTACTTGAAGAAGGCAAGGCCACCAACATTTCAGACTCAGAAGACTGTATTAAATTCTTGATTCCAGGATTCAGTAGGATTCTCCAGTAAAAAACAAACAGAAGGAGCAGCAACACCCTTAGAAGCAAGAGCAATGTTAGATAGGTCAAAGTGCATTAATACATTTATTAGATAAATTATCCTAAGATTAAAACCTCATCTTATAAACAATATAAAAACTTAAAACTAAAGAAAAGTGTTCAAATGACCCAGCTTCTAAGGCAGATTTAAGGACAGAAGGCTCTATAACTGCAAGGAACGTAGGTGCAGAAAAAAATAATCATTCAACTAAAAGGTAATATATCCATTACATAAAACCTTAAATATAGGGAAACACTTACCCCTTCTAAAAAGGACTCATAAAGTTTTCAAAATGTTACAAAACTATGAAAGCAGAGATGCAGTAGTACACAGTTTACCTGTTATCTAAATAGTGTACATAAGAAAGGAGGCGTGCCTCGAACTGGCATCATATAAAGTAAAAAAGGCTGCCAAAACGTATGCCATCAGGCTGACACATACAGGCTCGAAAGTAGACTTGCGTCAATGTGCATGTGTAAAAAAAACAGCATGCATTTAAAAATATACGCACCGTTAAGCGTACAAAAATGTATGTGGTCAAAAATATGACGCACAATTATAAATACATAATAATAAAGGGGAATTACCTAAAAAATGTATAACTGTCCCAAGGTCATATACATATACATATATAATAAATATTTATAACAATAACTTAACAGGATTATAGAGTGCCAAACATCAAATTAAAAAATAAAGTACCTACAAAAAGGCACTCTGCTGTTGGAGGAAATCAGTAGGAAGCCAAACCCTGTGCTGAAACATAGCAATAGAGGATCTGGAATAGGAGTATATCGACAAACCAACAGAAGGAGGCAAAGGACAAGTCCCTGCGACATCCGTGCGAAGGCTTTTGACTAAAACCTAATAGGTTAAATACATGCCACTACCAATACTCCAAATGCATCCCTCCAACAATCACTGTACCCTGAGGGGAAATGGGCCTTATCTCAGTCTGAGAACCCCTCTCACTGAAGAGTCAAAGGCACATCTTCATTCTTCACCTTCCTCCAGCGGTGGCAAAGACAAGACTGAGTGGGAGGGGTTTTATAGAGTTCCTGAAGTCTTGGAATCATTGCCACCTCCTAGTGGTAGGGAATAGTAACTTCCAGGAGTAATGTACAGTGGACTCTCACTACCTGTATGAAATAAATGTATTTTATTAATTTAAGAATATTGTCTTTTATTTCTCTTTTCTGATTCTATTTTTTCTTTGTTCTATTCATTTCACTTGCAGAGCTGATGCAAACATTTTTAGAATTTTTTTGCTAAAATAAAAATGTATGTTTATTTAATATTTTAGTAAGAAAAGTATAATAGACAAAGACAGTTATATGACCCATAAAGCATAGAGGGACCTGCCTGTTAATAACTGTTTGTTGTAAACAAATGATCTACAGATGATTTACAGGACAGATAGAGCTTAGGAACTAAATAAAGCACATGAGGAGAACTGAGGGGGAAGGTTAAGGATCTATTCTAAGTCAATAGTGTATTGTTCTTGTGTAGTCACTCAAATTAGTGTCTTATCAAGGAATAACTCAGAGAACACAGAGCTACATCTAGTCACTAACTGTTTATTATCCTAACTGAACTTGTTACCATATATGGTAGAGACACCAACAGCCAATCAACATTCTATATGCAAATTGACAAACACATCACATGACATGTTAATAACATTACATCTCCTTTTTTATGAAATTTTAGAATATCACATTTATATTTTATATTATAGGTCCAGAATGTTTCTAGGTTTTACCATACGACCAGAACGTGTGAATTGAAAACCTGCTGTGCATGTTTCAGTGTTGTCAGTGTCTTCTTTCAGATGTTCTGGGATTGCTGGTGTATTTGTGGTTGTGCTTGGGATCTCAAGGGTTGGCTCATGTGCTTCTAGTTGCGGTTCTTTAGTTTCCATCAGGTGTCGTCGGTTGCGACGGAGAACTTGATCATCGCTGGTGCGGATGAGGTAAGATCTTTGTGTGTCTGCAGGCACCCATTGACCACTGGCTTGCTGAAAACGAATAGTATTTTCTTGTGTCAATGTGGACAAAGGCTTTGCAGTGCGATTATAGTAATGTCTTTGTTTAGCTTGTTTATGTTTTCTTTTGGCACACACACATTTTTGATCAACTACCTGAGGCTGCAGTTGTTCGCCAGTTGTAGGCAGGATAGAACGTAGACGTCTACTCATGAGCAATTGTGGGAGAGACTTGAATCCATCCACAGGGGTATTCCTGTGCTCCAGCAGGCTGAGGTAAGGGTCCTTTCCTTCAGCATTTGCTTTGTTTAGTATGGTCTTTGCTGTTTGCACTGTCTTTTCTGCAAGACCATTGCTTTGTGGATGGTGGGGACTGGACATTACATGTGCAAAGTCCCAATGAACTGAAAAGTGTTCGAAGTCACCTGATTTATATTGCGGACCATTATCTGAAATTACCTTTTCAGGTATACCATGTCTTGCAAATATAGCCTTTAGCTTGCGGATTATGGTCGCTGATGTGGTTGAGTGGAGTCTTTCCAATTCAAAACACCTGCTGTAGTAATCAACAGGGATTAAGTAGTCCTGACCATTCCACATAAAAAGATCTGTTGCAATGATTTCCCATGGACGCTCTGGAATCTGATGAGAGATCATGGGCTCTTTAGGGTTAGACTTTCGGCGTTCTAGGCAGGTAGGGCATTTTTTAACCATATCCTCAATTTGTTTGTTCATTCCTGGCCAAAATAATATGTCTCTGGCTCTTTGCTTACTCCTCTCAATTCCCATATGCCCAGTGTGTATACGCTCTAGCATATTTGGCCTCAGCACACCTGGGACAATGATTTTCTCGCCTTTGAATAGGATCACTTCAATCTCTGAAATTTCATCTCTGTGATTCCTGTATTCAACAAGGCTGGAAGAACATCTTTTCTTTACGTTAGGCCACCCAGATTTGATTATGTTTTTCAGCATAATGAGTTGAGGATCCTGTTCTGTAGCTGTTCAAATGTCAGTCAGTTTCCTGTCACTAATAAGGAGATTGGTTATGACTGCGTGAATCTGTGCATCCATTCCTTCATTCAGTGATTCAAGTCTGTATGGTATTGATTTCCTGGACAGGGTGTCGGCTATTGGAATATCTTTTCCTGAACGATGTACTATTTTAATGTCATACCTCTGTAGTTGCAAGATCATTCTCTGAAGGTGTGGCGGTGCAGCTGCAAGGGGTTTCTTCATTATGGGTATTAAAGGTTTGTGGTCAGATTCAACAACAATCTTTCCAAACACCACAGCATATAACTCCTCAATTTGAGCATAGTTTTCTTCTGTTGGTGTGAGAGATTTAGAAGCATAGGCAATTGGCTTACCTTCTTGGAGCAATACAGCACCTAGGCCACTCTTTGACGCATCAACCTGCAGGCAGAGCTCTTTGCTAGGATCGCAGTAACATAGAATGGGACCAGGTTCCTTTGTAATCAGCTCTTTCATTTTATCAAATGCTTTTTCGTGAGTTTTGTCCCAAACAAACTAATTTGTCTGTTTCAGAAGCTGCCTCAATGGCGCATTAATCTCAGATCAGTTTGGTGCAAACTTGGACAGATAATTAACCATACCTAGGATGGTCTTCAGCTCTGACTTGTTCTTGGGAGGATGCATATCTTTTATGGCATTGATCTTCTCTGGATCAGGTTTGATGCCTTCACATGTTAGCTTGTGCCCAAAATAACTGACCTCTGAGACACATATCACACTTTTCTCTGGATTAAGGCGTACTCCTTTTTCACGGGTTCTCTTGAGTACGGCATGCAAGTTTGCATCATGTTCCTCTTTTGTTTTTCGAAACACGAGTATGTCGTCAACAATGGCTGTTACCCCCTCAAGCCCTTCATAAGTCTCATCAATCTTTCTCTGAAATTCGTCTTGAGCTGAAATCAGTCCAAAAGGTAAACAGAGAAATCTGTATCTTCCGGCCACTGTATTAAATGTTGTTAGCTTGGATGATTATTTTGAGAGTTTGATCGCCCAGTATCCAGATTTTGCATCCAGTACACCGAAGAATTGTGCTCCAGCAAGTTTTGGGGTGATGTCATCCAAAGTTGGAAGAGGGTAATGTGGCCTCTTGATTGCTTTATTCAAGTCTCTGGGATCTAAACAAACCCTGAGTTTTCCAGTGTGGGGTTTTTCCACAACTACCAGGGCATTGAACCAGTCAGTGGGTTCAAGCACTTTCACAAGAATCCCTGATTTTTCCATATTGTCTAACTCCTCCTTGAGGCGACTACGCAGCATGAATGGAATTCTCCTGGGTGGGTATACAACAGGGACGACTGTGGGGTGTAGGAGTATAGTGCATTCACCTGGAAACTGTCCAATGCCTGAAAAACCAAGTATAGGTGGGGCGTGTGTGTTGACAATGTAGAATTCAAGCACAGTTTTAGTGTCTTTGTATTTACATTTTAACTGACAGGTCCCTTTAACATCAAGCGGCTCACCACCATAGCCTGTAAGACGGTGTGCTGTGGGCTTCAGCGCTACAGTGCTAAAGAGATTTTTAAATCTGTTGGTAGGAATTATATTTACCTGAGCACCAGTATCTAATTTAAATTTTACTTTATCTGCTTGTGCACCTAACTCAATTTCCGCGAAAGCCTGTTCACATTCTTTGTCTTTGTGCTCTTTGTTAACTGCATCAATAAACAGTTCATCCTACTCTTCAATATTTGTGTTTTGAACTGTATGTACAGTTTTACGTGTATCTGGCGGCCTTGACTTACATGCCTTTGCAAAGTGGTCAAATTTATTGCATATTTTGCACTGACGTCCTTTTGCAGGGCACGTGGCTGTGTTGAAGAGCACAACGACTGCATAGCCTGTCTTTAGTGATGCTTCTGTCACTTCCTTTCACAGTTGTCCAATGCTTTTGCTGGACTGATACTGTTTTTTTTACTAAACACTGCATGAGCTGATTGGCTCTGGGTTGCCATTGCACGTGAGTTTATTGTCTTAAAGGGACACTGAACCCAAATTTTTTCTTTTGTAATTCAGAAAGAGCATGCAATTTTAAGCAACTTTCTAATTTACTCCTATTATCAATTTTTCTTCGTTCTCTTGCTATCATTATTTGAAAAAGAAGGCATCTAAGCTTTTTTTGGTTTCAGTACTCTGGACAGCACTTTTTTATTGGTGGATGAATTTATCCACCAATCAGCAAGGACAACCCAGGTTGTTCACAAATATGGGCCGGCATCTAAACTTACATTCTTGCATTTCAAATAAAGATACCAAGAGAATGAAGAAAATTTGATAATAGGAGTAAATTAGAAATGTGCTTAAAATGTCATGCTCAATCTGAATCACGAAAGAAATTTTTTGGGTACAGTGTCCCTTTAAGCTGCAATTTCGTGTGACCGCGCTATATCAATAGCTTTTTCAAGTGTCAGATCAGCACCCTGATTAAGTAATTTCTCTCTGACTTTTGGAGAATTAGTGGCAAAAACAATGGGGTCTCGTACCATCTCATCACTGTTAACATATCCACAGTCTTTTACTAGCAATTTAAGTTCTGTTACAAAATGTTCAAATGCCTCATGTTCCCCTTGCATTTTTTCATGAAACTTGTATCTTGCAAAGATTGGATTAGCTTTGGGCATAACATATTCCACAAATTTGTCATAATAAGACTTCCACTTTTTAGACTCCTCAAATGTTAATATCCAAGTATTATAAACATCTCTCCCTTTTTCACCTACCCAGAGAAGCAAGTAGCTGCACAAGGTTTCCTCAGGCTTGCCACAGAGAGGGCCAGAGAATATGAGCTGTACATGCTGGCGAAATCTCCTCCATGCATCTGGTAAATTTTTTGAGTCACAATCGATCTGTGGCATAGGCACATCTGATAAATCCATCTTGCAGAAAGAAACCAGCTTCTGACACCATGTATTGTTCTTGTGTGTAGTCACTCAAATTAGTGTCTTACCAAGGAATAACTCAGAGAACACAGAGCTGCATCTAGTCACTAACTGTTTATTATCCTAACTGAACTTGTTACCATATATGGTAGAAACACCAACAGCCAATCAACATTCCGTATGCAAATTGACAAACACATCACATGACATATTAATAACATTACAAATAGTAGTACAAAACAATATTAATGTCATTTATATGCATCCCTGAACAGATGTTTTATACAGAAGTCAAATCTTACAAAGTGAGGTGTGGGAATATTAGTAAGTAAAAAGATAAAATGGTAATAAGGGAGGCGCTCAAAGCCAAAGGTATCAACACTAAAACAAATTTAATAAAAACATATACATGAACAGTGGTACAAATATAAAGGGACGTCTCCCCAAACTGAATTAAGCTAATATCCTAAAAAGTCTAAAATGACTGATAAAACTTGCTCAGGTCTAAAAAACAAACAATGATAATCAGCAGTTCTTATGTGGTTGTTGTAATTAAGGCAAATGTTAATGTCTTTTCTCCATATAGAACCAAATCAATAGTCAGTGTTCCGTTATTGAAGATACCACCAAGCTGCCTTATAAAGTAAAGCCGTAGCTGCCAAATATAGTGTCTAGAAAAATAACTTTGATATCCAAAGCTCTCTTACTTTGTAAGATATCTTTATGTCAAAACCATTAAGCCGTGTACTTTACCAGAAGATAGATTCGTCAGTTGAAGGTCTTACTCCCTCGCCCGGTCCTCACCTCGAGCGGGGCTGACTGCAGCTTTGGCGTCTGACGTCACAGAAAGGTGTTCCGGCTAAAGGTAGAGGCCGATCCCTGCGCTCCCCTCTATGCGCTGTAATCACGGTCCTCTTTGATAAGCCCTGCACTTAGTGCTAATAGCACGCAGGGGACTGAATAACAGGATGATATAATGGATATCCAAAACAGTGTTCCCAAACACAGAGGCTCTGCTCCTTGTGAGAAAATGTCCCAATAGTATAACCCGGGTTATTAAATGAGACTCCAAATGAGATTCCAAAGATATGGTTAGTTGTTACAATGGTGATAACAACAACACTGCCAACACATACGACGCGTTTCGCCCTCCTATGGGCTTTATCAAGATCTAACCATATCTTTGGAATCTCATTTGGAGTCTCATTTAATAACCCGGGTTATACTATTGGGACATTTTCTCACAAGGAGCAGAGCCTCTGTGTTTGGGAACACTGTTTTGGATATCCATTATATCATCCTGTTATTCAGTCCCCTGCGTGCTATTAGCACTAAGTGCAGGGCTTATCAAAGAGGACCGTGATTACAGCGCATAGAGGGGAGCGCAGGGATCGGCCTCTACCTTTAGCCGGAACACCTTTCTGTGACGTCAGACGCCAAAGCTGCAGTCAGCCCCGCTCGAGGTGAGGACCGGGCGAGGGAGTAAGACCTTCAACTGACGAATCTATCTTCTGGTAAAGTACACGGCTTAATGGTTTTGACATAAAGATATCTTACAAAGTAAGAGAGCTTTGGATATCGAAGTTATTTTTCTAGACACTATATTTGGCAGCTACGGCTTTACTTTATAAGGCAGCTTGGTGGTATTTTCAATAACGGAACACTGACTATTGATTTGGTTCTATATGGAGAAAAGACATTAACATTTGCCTTAATTACAACAACCACATAAGAACTGCTGATTATCATTGTTTGTTTTTTAGACCTGAGCAAGTTTTATCAGTCATTTTAGACTTTTTAGGATATTAGCTTAATTCAGTTTGGGGAGACGTCCCTTTATATTTGTACCACTGTTCATGTATATGTTTTTATTAAATTTGTTTTAGTGTTGATACCTTTGGCTTTGAGCGCCTCCCTTATTACCATTTTATCTTTTCACTTTATTTTAGACAATTGCAGGGATTTTTGTCTTTTAAGGGGGTGTATGGTTATCAGTTTGGCCCAGCGCACCTATCTACCTTTCTTTGCTTTTAATATTAGTAAGTAATCAGACAGGGTGCTGTGTTAGCAAGGACTTTGAATGTTTAGGTAAAGATATTGAGTTTGAATTATATTCTTCTATCTAGAGGCTAACAGAGTCCAATATGGCAAAATCTATTGAGCAAATAGCCATAATAAAAGTTTACAACGGTTTAAAACTGGTTGCTGCAATTTAGAATTAAAAATTTGGAACTCTGTTTGAGCTTCAACTTTCAAAACTAAAAGCTGTATATTGAAAAAAGGGAATACAATGCTCAATTACACCTTTTGTCACTTTAATAATAGCCTGCCTCAGTAAATATGCAATTATATAATTATTGTTTCTTTTAATATTACAGAACATAATTAATGATACCTTTTATGAACATGACAAGCAGAGTTAATTGCTTAGTATAGGCAGTGTTGCAGTGTACAATGAACATCCTCACTTTCTCCACACCAAAGTTTAGAGCAAATAAGCTTATAGTCAAGGATTGAGAGCCTTGTTTCATCAGTTTTGTTATCACTAAAGCAAAGAAAATATAGAGAAAGAAAGAAAGATGTGCAATGAAAAACAAGCAAAAAGAAGAGTGGGGGAGAGAAAGACAAAAGAGACAGGGAGTGGTTAGGGAGTAGAAGAGTTTTGGGATGGGAAGGCTAAGTGGACATTTGAGATTAGGTGGGATAATGCAGATGAGAAGGTGAAAGCAGCATATCAGGTTATTTACAGTATTGTGATGTGCACTGTATGGTGCTTTCCTTATGTGAGTAGGATCATCTTCTGTTTCACTCACCAATATGAGGTGCATTCTATTTATATTGTTTTACAGTATCTGAAGTTTCTGGCCGGACATTATAGAAGAGCCACCTCAGTGAGGATTCCTCCTTGCTTCACCTGCATCTCACTTAAAATTGTGAGCATATCTGTGACTTTGAGAGTTATTTCTGTATTTGTTACATTTTACATTTTTGGAGCCTCTTATAGATATTTCACACCAACACTATTATTTGTGATCTTATATATATATCTATTATTACTATCTTCCTTTTTTACAGGTGATATTTTCTATTTAGCTTTTTACAGTTATGCTGCATCAGTTTTAAGTGCTTCAATATTTGGGTACCATGTCCCTTTAAATTTTTATTAATTTCTAGGAACTAAAAGTAACATTTCAGGGTCCCAGGTTACCATAGCTACTGGGATTTTTCTAATCATCGCAGATGTTACAGTTACATTACAAAGAGTGAAGGGAGAAGTAATAGTGGAAGGTGGGGATGACATGAATGGGAAGAACCATTTAATAAAAACAGAAAAAAGTATAGAAAAGGAACAAGAGAGAAAGAGCGAAAGGAAGAATATGTACGGGGGGATAAGAAGGCACAAACATAGGTGGGCTTCAGAGAGATGCATGAGGAGGGCATTTAAGAAACCGTTTTATTGCAAATACATCTTTTTTTCCTATAGATAAATGACTTATGTGGTATTTTTTTAAGGGGGGGGTCACTGTTTGTTTTTAAAATGCCCTTTTTTGTATTTTTTTTTAATTTAAATACATGAGGTAATTAAATTGATTGCTGCTATTTTGACTGCATAGTGTGCCCAGGCAGGCACAACATTGCATGAGCACTACCTTAAAGGGACAGTTTAGTCCAAAATAAACTTTCATGATTCAGATAGAGAATGTAATTTTAAACAATTTTCCAATTTACTTTTATCACTAATTTTGCTTTGTTCTCTTGGTATTCTTAGTTGAAATCTAAACCAAAGAGGTTCATATGCTAATTTCTAAGCCCTTGAAGGCCGCCTCTTCTCTCAAAGCATTTTGACCGTTTTTCACCACTAGAGGGTGTTAGTTCACGTATTTCATATAGATAACACTGTGCTCACGCACGTGGAGTTCCAGTGAGCCAGCTCTGATTGGCTAAAATGGATGTCAGTCAAAAGAACTGAAATAAGGGAGCAGTTTGCAGAGACTTAGATACAAGGTAATCACAGAGGTAAAAAGTGTATTTATATATCTGTGTTGGTTGTGCAAAACTAGGAAATGGGTAATAAAGGGACTATCTATCTTTTTAAACAATAAAAATTCTGGTGTAGACTGCCCCTTTAATGCTTAGTACTGAGAGACATGTGTTGTTCAGGTTGACCAATAGGGGGTGTTGTTATGTTTAGTTCACATTCAGTATTGGCACAAAATTGTTTCAGCTCAATTTTTTTTATATTGCATAATTTCATCATAAAACAAGTGTCTTTTGCCACATCAGCATTTATTACCCCTGCATCACCTCACCACTGACATCTCTGAAAAGGAACAGGCACGGAAGTTTTTCTAGCTTTTGCTCTGTCTCAGCTGAGTGCATCTCTCTCTCTTTTTATATTTATGCAAATTTCTCTTGGGTCTCCCTAAGAGTAAAATGGGAAACCAGATGTGGACTCCTTGCACACATGCCCTTAGAGAGATGCAACTGCATCTCACTGACAAGGCCCATAGAAGGCCGAAACGATCATCTGGGGTTGTTGTTTCTCTTGTTCAGAGAAGAATTGCCTGGTATTTTGGTGCTGGACTGTCATTGGGCAGGGTCAGACTGATATGCTACAGGATATTTTTTCTCTGTGAAGGGGCATAGTGTGCTAAAAGAGACTGCACCCTGAGTGGCACTGAAAATGAACAGGCACGGAAGTTTTTCTAGCTTTTGTTCTGTCTCAGCTGAGTGCATCTCTCTTTTTATATCTCCTGTTTTCTGCCATCCACATTTACCCTCTACACAAACCTCACATATCCTGCACAGAACTCTGCTGTCTCTCACTCAGCTGCTTCCTGTTATGCTGTGCTCCAAACTCTACCCTTACTTCAGTTAGTTACTAGTAATGCTCCATTCTGTGGCTCTGATCACACTGATTATAGACTTTCCTCTTCACTCTTCTGGGTACCATTCCTGGCAATCACGTAAGTCACCTAAATACACTTTAAACAACCCAGTCTCACAAAGCTATTCATCTCATTTTCAATTTTTTTACCTTCCAGTGGTGATATTCTCTTACTGAACCTGTATTATTTCTGCACTTTCTAATAAAACTTACATCACACTCAAATTACCATGCAGTCTTTTTTGTCAGCCCTATAGCCACAGCAAGCATGATATTCTCTTACCCTAGAGCATCTCTAAGTGTCATTTGCCACATAAAGACCCCCTGTCCCTATGGCCCCACTGACATCCACAAACCACATGAGACTAATGATTAGACTCCTGGCCCTGTATTTCCTGTTAGTTATATGCACACAAGAGACCTGCAGACCCACTCTCACATACCTGCATTACACATCATATCAGAAACCCTGGCACTGCAACCCCTCTGAAAACCAAATGATTATGCACCTCTTAACTTTTTTTTATATAAAATCAAAATAAATCAGAAAAAATGTCTTTCCATCTTATAAATATATTAAAGTGCATTAGTTTTCGGACGAATGCACATTTGCCATGAAAATGGGATTTTCATTTTCATAAATGAAAATATCATGCCCACGCTACCTTGCACTCGTATAACAAGTTGGAATTAAATGTGACCACACAAGCGCAAATCAGGTTAGCACAGCTAAAATATGAAAAATTATTTTTAATACATTTAATAATGTGTTTTAGTGTGTATGTACTGTAAATATATTACATTCCAATGTTCACATAAGTGAAAATGTTCTATGTATTTTTAAATAGATATTCCTATACATATCTGTATATACCTATCTTGGATCCACTCTTATCTTTCTCACAGGTCCTTTTCTGTGTAATTTGGTGGTGACTCCTCCTCTCTAATGCCTCTGTCTGTTGGAGTACCTCAAGGATCTGTTCTGGGTTCTCTACTCTTCACCATTTATACTTCTTCACTGGGTAAACTTATCAACAGTTATGGCTTCAAATATCACCTTCATGCTGATGACACCCAGATCAACCTCTCCACCCCTACTCTCCCTCTGTCCT